>NW_022987905.1:1790000-2202003 GCF_902827165.1 Trematomus bernacchii
CTAAGTTTGAGCAACATCCTGTAATAAAATGTTATGGTTGAAAATGACATTGGAAAAAGTCAACTGTCATCAATCTAACCAATGAAAGGCTTCTTAGGAAGTCATGTCTTTGCTTTTGCAACTATATTAAAGTCAGTCTTGGCGTCATAAGCCACAGCAAAGTCACCATTGTTCATTCTTGTTCAGTCTTCTTGTTTTCCTAATTTCCCAGAAATACAGATGGTGTCTAAATGGCTTAGCTTTACAACTAGCTCAATGGTGATATGTGTCACTTCTCTCAGATTGCTAAGTAACTCTGAAGGACAGACAGCAAAAAGGGGAGCGAGCCACAAAGTCCAGCGGGAGGAGCACGAGCGTTCTCAATGTCAGAAAGCAGGCGATGTATTAAAACATCATGGAAGATTAGTTCAACCCGCGGTTATTGGTTTTCTAATGGAACATTCTGTTAATCCTCTCGCACACACTCTCCGCTCTCTTCCATAAAGACATTTCAGTGAGTTAGTGCCTCCATTTTTACAAATTGCCCTCAGCTTTGCGGTGACACTTTCGATTTTGAGAGAGACGAACATTTGCATTTTTCCCTCGCTCCCCACGCTAAGATAATAGCTTGGCAGCCGAGCTAGTAGCTGGCTTGGCATGAGACGATGTGTGAGTGTACGTGTACACACCCTGGCGTGTACGCACGCCTGTGTGTGTGTGTGTGTGTGTGTGTGTGTGTGTGTGTGTGTGTGTGTGTGTGTGTGTGTGTGTGTGTGTGTGTGTGTGTGTGTGTGTGTGTGTGTGTGTGTGTGTGTGTGTGTGTGTGTGTGTGTGTGTGTGTGTGTGTGTGTGTGTGCCTCCAGTGGTGGCGGTGTTTGTGTTTATGGACAGGCTTGCACGGTAGCGCCTGGATGCGCCTGGATTGCACTGTTCTGTTGAGTGTAGAAAAATCAGCATGTGCAGATGTATTGACTTAATATGTTTGAGTATGAATGTGGTCACATTTTTGGGGATTTGTTTGTGTGAGTGTGTGTCTGAGGCTCCAAAATGCCCCTGCTGCAGTTAGGCCTAACTGACCCTGACAAAGCTGCGAGAAGCACACACGGATGAGGAGGGGATGGAGAAAAAGAGGGTTATAAGAACAAAGGCACATGAGATATCTGGCTTTATTTACCGGACTCACAAACTCTCTACATTTTAGCATTTTGCTTTGCAGGAATGAGTTCCAAAACCCGGGAATGAGTTAGGCTTTTACCACTTCTGGTTCCTTTGTGTCAAAGCAGAAATCATGTGGTTACTAAAAGCATAAGAGAATTTCATGTTTTAGACTCGATGAAAAAAAACGTTCGGAAAACCAGTTGTGAATGTCCGAAGCTTCTGTGTGTCATAAAAAAGCTGTTGCTAACAAGCGACTAAATGAGACTGCTGAAGGTCATCATGCCATAAACAAGACCGCCTTTAGCTGAGCACTGGTGACATGCAGCAATACAACGTGATGCAATGTGTTTATACCCTTACGTTGGCTATTTCATTCTGTAGATTGCATTGACACTTCAAAATCATAAAATGGTGTGGAGATGATCCTGCTGAACAAAACGTGGCTGTATCACAAACGTTTGTTTGACACAGGCCTTACTGTATTTTCTGCATTATTCCAAAACCCAATTGGCTTTTTGTCAAGGGAGCCCTTGCGATTCCTACTTCCAAGTCGGCCTTCAATAATACGTCATCACTGCGCCAATCTATAAAGAATAACTTCTAAACACTAGTGACAAGCAGCAACAGCCAAATACTTCATATCTGACCTCCCTAATATGACAGCATAACAAAAACACAAAAGAGACTTCAAATTTAGCACAACACTGATCTAAAAATATCACTTGGAGGGAGAAAACAGTGTGCTGTGTTCTCGCTTTTCTAGCTTTGCAGTGCCTCTCAGCATGTATCTAAACAGAGCAGCTGTACAGGGCTCAGCGGGCGATACTGTACTGCGCCTCCAGCTACTGGACCATGACCAAAACCTTTGACCTGTGGAGAACATATGACCACAAGCGTCCACAGCCAGCTCTGCGGTCACATTGATCCTTTCCCTATGGGACTGGGGGTTTCTGTGTGTGTTACCAGCCCTGGAGGAATGACAGTGAGGCTAGAATTATCCCTGTTAAGAACTGTAAAGGACACTAGTTACACATATATAAATAGATATCTTCAAATAAAGTCTGACTCTCTGACATTTTATCTTTTGCAATTTAACAAGCCTTTTGTTTTCTTAGTTTCTCACCTTTATGTCTTTGCTCCTTTTATATTGTGTGTTATGCTGAGGTGATACACTCGTGTTAGGCTATTTCACTTGGCTTTACATTATGGCATAATGTATGCATCAGTAATTATGTTTTTTTTTGTAGAAATAATCAATTTTATTCAGCTCATTTATTCAACATACAACCTAACCATTGATAATGATTGGGGGATACATTTGTCTTTTTTAGCTTTCAAGCTTTGTATAGTAAAACTATTATTTGTCAAAGGCCAAAGCTTCAGTATTAAACATCTCTCATTTATGTCAATGAAATAACTACAAATCCTCATTTTTCATCTGTTTCCAATAAAAGAATTAAGAAAATCCTATTTTTTTTAAAATAATTAACATTAAAATGAATTACAATTTTTTTAATAATGTTATTTATTTTTAAATTAAACATATAACTGATACAGAAAAGCAATATGTTTGATAAAAACCTTATTAATGGCTGAAATGTATTAACTTAAACGACAAACCCTTGCTTGTTGAAGCACATTTGTATTGACATGTTTCTGATTCCCTTGCCTTCTTTCAGTCAAACCCTCCAAGCCGAGGTGCTGGATGGACGGCAAACTCCTGGGGGGAAGTGATGTCAAGCTGAGCTGCAAGTCGAGCGACGGCTCCGACCCCATCAACTACAAGTGGGAGCGAGTACTCGACAAAGGCAAGAGTCTGGGCAAACTGCCAAACCTGGCACTGATAGGTAAGGAAACTAATTGCCACTACGCTGACTTGCTGATTCATCATACAAGGCTTCTGCAGACGAATGCTACAAAGATTCAATTTTATTACATATAAGTGATTTTTATGGGCAGCATTTATCCTAGGAAGTGTTCTGCTGAGCACACCGTCTTTCTTTCGCCTCCTCTCAACTTCACATTTTATAACTTTGCTAACACGGACACCTAAATCTGCCCAGTACAACTACGATCCTCTCTGATTCACCACATCATTAAGTTACAATGCTTTACTAAAGGGCACTTGGAATGTCCCAATTAGGCCACCGATTCTGCAAGCTATTCTTATCTAAAGAACAGTGCCAGTACTACCATCTACAGCTAAAGACCACATTATGTATACTACATGTGTTTTTCCAGGAAATCAAACAGAACACGTCCCTGTGATTCCTTCTTGAACTCTGTTGGGATGAGTTATATAAACACGAGGATCCAGTCTGATACTGTCATCTGCTGGAGATGTCAGTGACGCTGAAATGTCAGTCTGGCTCAAGTGATCTATTCCTGCCTGCATTCAGTGAGAATAAACTGAGCGTTTCCTTGGATTGTGTGCAAAGTGGAGAAAATCAAATGTAATACACTGGCAGCTCCGACTACATCCTGCACCAAAGATAATAAAAAAAAATTGGCTCTGTAGTCGCCCTGAGGCACGCTTCATTCACATGGTGTGGGTTCTGGCATTCCTTTTGGATCATAACCAGGCATATCCACCTCTAAACAGTAACAGAGACAGTTTATATCAGAAAACCTAATGGTAGGGTAATTCTCCCTTCTGTGTATATTCTCCAAAAACTGCGTAAACACCCCCGGGCTGCCAACCTCTCTGCCTCAGTTTTCCCTTCGGTGTTCAACTGGCATCCATGACGGCTTATGCACAGACAAAAACCTTCAAATGAATGACCTTCACCGAGCAACACCTGTTCAGTCTAATTAATTTCATTGGACGATAACACACCGCGTCGGTAGCCATTATTTATGAGTCTGGTGAAAGGTAATATCACATGGTTGTCATTGGTGGGATGACTAAATATCCCATGGGGCCGTGGGGCTCCAAAAACACGCTCCTGCTATTCTCTTCAAGTCCTTCGCCTCGCTCTTAAATAAACACTCCATCAATGTCCCTCTGCTCAACCACAAAATACATTTCAGCTGTCTCTCAAGTGCTGCAAATGTAATTGACGTTGTTGATAAATGTGCAGGAATGTGAAACAATATAGAGCAGACACTTGCACGCAAATATTTATTTTTGTTTTAAACTTTGCAGATCTCAAGAACCCCGAGCTCGTGACGCTGAGGAATCTCACTATGGACAGCACAGGAGTGTACAGGTGCACGGCGAGCAATGACGTGGGGGAGGAGAACTGCACCATCGAGGTCACAATGCAACGTGAGTTTTGGGAGAGGGGAAAGGGAGAGTCGACCTCTCAGCGTTCTCCTCACACCAAACTGCCACGCTGATTGATGGTTATTGTTTCAAACTGCAGCTGTAAATACATGTATACCCCTCCCTGCCTTTCCATCCACCTCCCCTTCTCTCCCTCCCCCAGTTCTGCAACACTTCAGGGACTCACTAAACACAAGCTGGTGGCTACTGGTCAACACCAATGCCCCAACATATATGTTTCACTGTCACACGAATACATTTTCTGGAGAGGCACAGGACTGTCAGGGTCATATGTGGAGAAAATGACACATATAGTAGCTCAGCAGAAATAACCCTTGTGTGAGATTGGATTTTGCCACTACCATGTTATGAATACTGAGTGTATTGTGAAGCGGGGTCAACAGAGAATGCACCTTCTTCACAAACTGAACTTTTTCTCTGTCAGGCCTTTCATTCTTTGTCGTTTTTACCAAGCATTCATTGAGAGCCTTATTTGTTTTTCTTTTATCTGCTGGTTCCATAGCCTTACACTGAAAGACAGGAACAGCCTGAACAGCATTGTTAAAACCTGCTCTAAGATCATCGGCGTGAAACAGAGAGACTTAAATTCCTTCTGTAACCAACAGATTCTGCAGAAAGCAGAGAGCATTCTGAACTCTCCAGGTCATGTACTTTCACATGAATTTCGTTTGTTGCCATCAGGGCGAAGATATGCTCTACCTGCTCTAAAGACTAATCGCTTTTCAAAATCATTCATCCCTTCTGCACTCAAACTTTTAAATTCTTGATAGGCTTTTAACTTGATTATTTATTTATTTATTTATTATTGTGATGCTATGAACTATTTATAGTGTACATTGGAATTATCCACATCTGTGCTCCCGGGTGTATCTGTGTGTTTTCTTCCTGTATGTTCCTGCCTGTGTACATGACATAACCAATTGCCCCTTGCGGGATTAATAAAGTTGTTGATTGATTGATGTTGGGGTACTTCCAGGAAATGAGCATGGAATATAAGTATTTGTGAGCGATAAAAAAATATGTACTCATCACTTCCTTTTTTTCCATTCACAGACGTGAGGGATGTAGGAATGGTAGCAGGTGCGGTGGTGGGAATTTCCCTCGGTGTCCTCATTGTCATATTAATCATCTGGCTCGTCTTCCGGAAGAAGGAGAAGAAGAAGTACGAGGAGGAGGAGACTCCAAATGAGATCAGGTGAAATGCCACTCTTTATTCTTCTTATGTGTTTTACTCTTATGTGATTATGAGTGCTGTCATATTTCCTCATGTGTGCTTTCATTTCTGCATCTCTGTAGGCACTGTTAGTTTAGTTCACACTTTTAAATTAGTTTAAAGGGGCCCTATTATGCTCCTTGGGGTTTTCCTTTTCCTGTAGTTTGTGACAAAGGTTGTTGTGCTTGTAAATGGTCTGCAAAGGCTAAAATCCCTTGGCCAGCGCTCAAACACATTGTACATGATAGGCTAAGAGGCGGGACATCTCTAAGCGGTTGACCAATCACAACAGAGCCGGCCAGCTAACCAATCAGAGCAGACTATTAGACAGAGTGTAAAAAGAGCACAGGTAGTAGGAGAAAAATAAATACCTTTTTGTCACAAAAGAGGTAGAAAATACTTAAATGAACCCTTCAAACATGCTACAATTTGTAGAAATTCAGATAAACTCTACTACTTAAAGTACTAACCTAATTTAATAGTAGGTCATTACATGAATTTAATGTGTGTAATATCTTCTTTCATCATGTTTAAAGCCAGTTAAGTGTTTTGATTATCTGACGAATTAAGCTGGAACATTAACACAACCATGGATAAGCTGATGCAATATCTCTTGCAAAAAGAGATTTCCAGTGAGGGAGAAAAAGGCATGGGAGGGCTGATGAGACAGAAAAATATATATATTGCAACACAGTGTGTGGCATCAGAGCAGAGGGATCACACTGGGGCTGAATGAGTTGGAAAAAAGTATCTGATTGCAATATTCTTTGACTAATATTGCAATATGATATGCAATAATAGGGAATCAGTATCAGGTGTATTGCCAAGTAGGTTTACACATACAAGGAATTTGCTTTTGTGAATAGTGGAGCTAACACATATAATATAAGGAAATAAGCTGTAAGTTGACGATCAAAAATAGAACAATTATAAAAAGAAAACAATTAACATATTAAAAAAAGAAATATTTACACAGAAGTGGAAGGATGTGCAGATTTTCAAAGAGGTAGTATTAGATAGGGACCTCACAGTATCAAAAGTAACAATAATTTGCACATAATTAGTCTTATTTTCATTGCTGTTATTTATATAAGGATCTGTACAAAACAACGTTTCTTTTCTCTTTTTAAGTCTTAAAATAACCACAATATTTAATTTAAAATGGTATTTTTATTTCTCACTCTAGTCTGTGTCAGCCCCTGTGGACTGCTAATGAAACTTGTAAAAGAAACTGCCTTTTTTTGTGACAAACTGGAGTGGGTGCATATTTACTGATGTAACAATGCATAATACAGAGCGGCTGAGGGGACAGCAAGCAGTAAATAATGTAGATGTTTTCTGTTTTCGTACCATGTTCAGAGTCTGAGCCTTTCCTCTAATGAGCTGAACCAAACCTTTAGTGACGCAGAATCTCTTGGATTTAGACCAAACCTCTCTGCTGTTTAAAAACTTTCATTTTTCTTTTTCAAGAGTTATAAAACCTTCTCTGGTGAAAGTACAGAACAGCGCACAGTGGAGAGGTTTCTATTTCTGTAGCGAATATAAGCCTTATATCAATGGGATAATATTACCTGCTGACTTCGCCCCGCCGCCCACACACCCTGGTTACCTGGTGACAGAGATGTATAATAACTGCAAAGACCCACTGCCATTTCAAACCATCCATTCACAGCATAAATTGTATTGGTTTCCGTGATTAATGCTACTGAAATGTGTTTTTTTTACCATGAAGTTTCTATTCTTCTGTGCTAAAATAATTGAGTTACAAAGCAAAGGTTTTATTGTGTTCTCAGCAGAAACCTTTGTGTCATTTAACAATCGTATCTGGGGAACTAGTGACTTCCGCAGATTTCATTATTCAATGCAAATTTGTTTCACAAAACTAAGATGCTGAAATAAATGAGGTCTTGATATTAGATCAGATTCAACTTTATTGTTGAATGTAATCTATAAAACTGGTCCCAAGTGAATATGGTATTGGAATAGTGTAAGGGAAATATACTTTGCTTAGCTCTTGTCAGCAGGATTATGGAAAAAACCACTAGCTTGATTTATATTTAACTTTGGGTAAGAATATACCTTGGAAAAACCCAGTAAATATTTGAGCAGATAATTATCATGGGGTGGGGGGTACACACATTTGTCTATACTTTGGTAACCTTAAGACATGGTGCAAGGCCTTGGCATTGGTCTTTTCGCTTTGAGGGCCTCTATAGTTGTGTTGGCGTGTCTCATTTAAAGGGGCCCTATTATTATTGCTTGTGTTAGTTGCTTGGTTACTTCTGTAACATAGTGACAACACATATGTTATACTCGCGCTTCTATTGGCTAGCGCTCCGACACATTTTAACTAGGCTAAGGGGCGGGAAATCTTAAAGCGGTTGACCAATCACAACAGAGCCACATGGAAACATGTCACAGTAGAGGCACAAGATACTAATATGAACCCTTTAAACCTGCTACAATTTGTAAAAATTCAGATAAACTATTCCTCTACTACTTTCCTAATTTTACAGTCATTACATGCATTTTAGAAGCATAGCTGATATAAGTAATAAACTTTGTCCTCACTGTTTGATGTCTGTGTTTCTCCCCACAGGGAGGATGCGGAGGCTCCCAAGGCCAAGCTAGTGAAGCCCAACTCCCTGTCCTCATCCCGCTCCGGCAGCTCCCGCTCCGGGGCCTCCTCCACCCAGTCCATGGTGCACAACAGCGCCCAGCGCGGCCACCGCCCCCGCCCACCGGCTGTAGCAGCTCTCAAGGAAAATGGACAGCCTCCAGGCTTCCCCCAGTCCCCTCCAGCCTACGCTTCAGTGGTGCCCAAGACCCCCGAGCCCCCCGCCACTCCCAAATACAACTCCAGGAACACGTCTGGGCCCACACCCCCAACCCTCATGGTCCCCGCCCAGACCAAGGCCTTTCAGACTGTGTAGGACTGAAAGCCCACCCCCTCCTGCAGCCTCATGAGACCCCCAGCCCAGCCCAAACCCCCCGAGCCCCCTCCCAAAGACTGAGACTCTTCCATAGACAAAGAAATGCAACTAGTTAAACGGATGTAATTACAAGAATCAATACTATAAGTCTAAAAGTACTTTTAATGAATGCATACTTAAAAATGGAAACAAGACATGCTTGCCCCCAACTGAATTACATAAAACAACAAAACAAAGAAAAAACAAGACCCGAGATGCAACACTGTTCGTGTCTCAAGGCCAAAGGCAAAACTTGTTTTTCGTCTCTTTGGCTTTGGAAGGCAGAGGGAAGTATTGTGTGCAGCGTGGTGGAAGGAGCCCCCTACAGTAGGAGAGCTTTTATTTATTCTTCAAATCAAAGGGTTAGGCATGCAGGAGAGGAGAGGCGGGGGGAGAGGAGACAGTAAAGACTGGATGATGAAGTGGATCCAAACTCTCAGCCAGACATCAACAGAGTCATACAGCTGTTGAGCTTTGAAAGATGGATAGAAGCACGGTGGAAACAAAGAGGATAAAAACGCGAGTGTGAGACTGCTTTTTTTTTCTCTGGGCGGAGGGGAGGGGGTGATTCTCTGATTCATGTCACCCTGCACCTCCGACTCGCTGCCTCCAGCACCTGCTCCGAAACCACAAACCCCTCCGCCTCCCAAGGGCCGGGCCGGTGTGCCCATCCATGTGGATAGACACCGTGTGCGGCGTGGACATCATCCGCTTCACTGCTCTCGCTCTTTTTGTGCTCTCGTAACGAACCCGTGAGAAACCGCAGCGTTCCTGAGACTGACTCACAAACAGCTCGTCTGCTAAACCAATCAGCAGGGGAAACTTCAGGTACAAGGATGTAGCAATGACAGTGAAGTCAGATCAATGGAGTTAATATAATACCCCTCCCCGCATCCTGTCTATGGACATCCTTTTCTGGTACTGAATATCTTTCTTGAATAATAAAATAGTATGTATTAGGCCTATAGCGAGTCAATACTTTAAATATAGTGGATAAGCATCTATTAGACCAGCTGGACTTGTTTTTTCTTTTCTTTCTGTTTTCCTGTGTTTCTTCTCTCTGAACAGGTTGTACAAGGGGTGACAGGTGACATATGTCCTTTCATCCATATTAAGAAGTGCCACCAATCCTTAGGATGGGTTCATTATAGTTTTTACTCTTTTGTTTACCTGCTACATTTCTGAACTGAAACCAAAATCTGTCACCATGAATGTGAGATGTACAAAGATGGCGGATCCCATTCCTTTGAGGTACTGAATCAATATTGGAGCTAAGGCACAAAGAATTGACCTTGACGTTCAATTTTACAATTTCTTTGTCTGAATGAAGGGAGTATGATTCCAGAGACTTCAATTGTATATAGGGTGTGTATGGTATCATTGACCGTGCTCTCCCTGGATCCATAACAATGGAGTGTTTCTCGATTGCTTTCTCTCTGAATAACCGGCACCTGCTTGGTTATTGGTCGAGCCGTGCTATCAGCCAATTCCCCTTTTTGTCGTATCCTCAGACAGACCCAGTGCAGTTTGATTGAAAGTATCTGAAAAAAGGGGGCAAGTAGCCTATCTCGTGTGCCTTTGCAATCCCTCTTCTGGTTTTCTTTCTTTCTCCTTATCTCCAGCACACCAGTGGTTAAGTCTCTGTTCACATCCAGCTTTGAGGGTCAACAGTAGCAAATACTGAACGATATAACGTCACAGAACTTGCCCTATAATAACAGATGTAGCCTATAGGAAGCACCCAGCAGAGTAAATTATCCATGGTGAGAAAGCATTCCCATGCCATGGGACAATGTACTGTACATTCTGTAATCAGTCTTGTTTTATATTGTACATACAGATAGATATACGCACATGATGTCATTTAATTTAAATAAGGGTATGTGAGAGGTTTACCTCTTACAAAAAAGTCAAATGGGAAACCCAGAAGTGAAATTAAACCGTGTTTTTTGTGCACATGTTATGGGAACAAGTGAATTCTGATGTCACCTCTCACATATTTGGTCTGTATTCATGTAACCATTATACTGCAGGAAAATAAGAATATAAATCCATATCCAGCAAGATTCTCATGAGATGTAGTATAGATTTTATTGATCCCCAGAGGATAAATATTCCTATATTTTTGGTGACTACGTGACCTATTCTAAGGCACCTCTATCAAAATGTCCCCTTAAACAAGAATGAGGCGTTAATCTTAAATTGCCATATTTCCATTTAATCTGCAATGACTATTTAAAGTCATTTTGGTTGACCCTAGACTTTAATCTGGCACGCCATACTTATATTCCCACTTGTGTATTAGATAACTCACCATAGAAATGTGTGAGGCCGTTCTTCATATTGTCAAAGGAAATAAGAGGTTTTTATTTTAAAGTACTCTCAGGATATACTAATTACGCTCCAATTCAGGTTCTAAGAGGGACCACTTATCAGTATGTCCAAAACTTTCAATATTATAGCTTGGCTTTAACCCTCAAAATGTCCACACTGATCCATCAGATGAATTGAACCTCAAAACTTTGGAAACCAACATCTGCCTAAAAAGCACCTGTGGGTTAACTTCACTTGCGGGATTTCTCACGTGACTTACCTGTAGGGGAAGTTAAGAAAAAAAAAAGCCTTTTATATTCAACTACAGACAGCGGTTCATACTGAGCAGGGAAGCTACTGTGTGTGTGCGACTGTGCGTGCGTGCTTGCATGCATGCATGCATGTTTGTGAATGTGTGTGAGTGTGTCTCTGTGGGTGTGTGCATGTAAATTCAGTATAAGCCCTTGGGCCACACCCACACACTCTCATGTTAGCCATTCAATGAGTGAGGAGGATCCAGTCATGCAAAGTAACCTCTATCCAAATTGATATGACTGCAGACTGGCAGGGTTTATTTTAGTTTTCACTGACTTTTTATGCATATTGAACTTGGCTTCACAGGCAACAGTCGTGTTTTTGCTTGTGGGGGTGGTGTTTTGAGACAAAGTACGTCCATAATTCATAATATTGTCAGCTCTGGAGGCCACTTGTACGCTCTCTCCTTGCTCTTGCTGTCTTTTAACATGGCATCTCAAGGTGCACCCACATCCAAAACCGCTTAAACTTGTATATACACACACATAAACAGGTACACATGGCACATTCAGGTCCGCACGGAAACACAGGTGTGTGCTTCATGCACATTCACAGTTGCACATGCACACACACACAGTTTGCACAAACAAAAGCCCAGAAGTCATGTTATTTCAGCTCCTTCAGAATCAATTTGATGGATTGAATGTCTGAAGTTATTACGACTGACTGATGGAACCAGGATACTAAACGCAGCACAGAAAAGGCTCACTCTACTCTGCATCACACAGGACACACACACACACACACAGCTACTGTAACAAAACACACACAAATGTGCATGAAAACACACATGCACTCTGGAATACAAACTCTCCTATGCATTTCAACAATCTGGATAGTATAAGCTTCAAGAGGTTTTTTTTTCCCATGGGAGTCTGTGAGAGTATTGAGATTCAGGAGAAGTATAACAGGATTGATTACGAGCCAGGGCTGTAGGCTCTTGCCATTGAAATTCCCTCCACTACAGATGAAAGTAGCAGTGGAGGTGGAGGACGGGATGCAAGTCTTCCAGCTGTTAAATTCCTCCAAGCTTTTTGATTTGCTTCCCAGCAACTGCAGGTCTCAGGTGGCAGGTTCCCCAGTTTATGAGCCCTCGCGTTGCGTCTCTCCTCTCATGTGTGCAGCTTTGTGGCCTGACAAACTTGTGCTCTTTTCCAACAAATTAATTTTAAGGAGCTTTTGTCAGTTCAGTCAAGAGTGCAGGAGGAAAGTCTTAAAACGGCGTCAGCAGCACATCCAATATCATTCTTTAAAACAGTATCCATCAGCACTATACGTATATTGTCTTATTATCAACACTGAAAGGTGCAGTAAACATTAAAATCATTAAGTGGTTATCCTGCGTTATATGATAGGTGTATGAATCTCATGTAGCCACTACTTTTTATGTTCTATTAAGCAGTTTTATTTCTGATTAAAGCTGTTGAGCAGTGATGCTAAGGCTGTGGTTTGGCCTTGTTTGTCAGTATAGGGGAATGTGATGTATTGCTTCTTTTGAGTGAGGAGATGAACGGGGTTCCACCTCAATAAGGAAAGCAACGGTACCTGCATGTCAAAGGAGATTGAGCAGACGAACGGGAATGCTTTGCTTTGATGTAACATAACTGTATTCGACTGAAAATATTTAAAAAAAAAAAAAAAAAAAAAATCTACAATTGTAAATATACTCACAGAAGATTTTATGAAGCTTTATTTTTGTCTTCTTCTTTGCTTTGAACTCATCATCCATGTACTTTGCACTTTTTTTGTGTGCTTTGCTCATCACGGGCCTGCGTGGGATCTGTGTGGTCGGCGGTTTCCCTTGACGACATTGTCTCGATGTCAGGGGAAGACACGCTGAGCGTCACTAAAGGGAAATGTAAGACACTTTTGTTTTCTTTACTCTCATCTTTTTTCTGCCGTGGCTTCTCTTTGGTTTTATAAAAACAGTACAGAAATGTTTTGTTTGTTCGTTTGATGAAAACAATCCATGTAAATATCACAAGTAAAAAATGTATATTTTTACGACTTCTGAGTTATTACTCTTTCATTTGCAAATAAAATATTCAATGACAACTTAATTGGTCTTGTTGCATCTTGATTTGGAGTATCGCCTTTTTTGAAAAGAGTAACATTTGAAAAAAATTAAGAATCACACTGAATATTTGTAACACTCCTGAGTGAGATATATGTGTCGTGTCTTTTCTGTGCAATGGGTTTGGAAAAGTATTATTGTCACCTCTTACAGTGCCAAGGTTAAAGTCTCCCTTTCATTGTCTTCACTCGGAAAGTCCCTGCTAACGTATTCACATAATAACAAATTCTGTTAAATAACTTTTAGGTATTTTCAGTTGACATGAAAAAACATGAAATACCTCAAAATGACTCTATAGATTGCCATTGCATGTTGGACAGATATACATAGTCCCCAAACTGTCTTTTTAGTCATGTAAAGTCACTTTTCACTTATCCTGAAAATATCTCAAAATGACTAAATGGATTTATCTTGCCCCCCTTCAAGATTAATTAAAATAGCTTGATCAAATTATGAACATTTCAGTTTCTCATTTGGAAAACCTTGAAAACAATTGAACTCCCATCAGCCTCTGCTACTCTTAGTACACTAAAGAGTACTTCTTAGTGCTTATTAGCTAAGGTTAGCATTCCATCATGCTAATCATAGATGTTGAACATGGCTAACATTATGCCTGCTAAACATCAGCATGTAAGCATCGTCATGCTCACAACAGGGCTACTGTTTGGGCATTTATAACTGAATACAGTGGCAGAATGTTTAGTAGTGATTTGTATTTCTTTATACAAATGTTTTATTCATGTAAGAGTAATGAAGAGTATGCACTTTCATTTTAATAAATAGGAACCATTCAGATTCTTTACACATCCATGGCTTAAACATACCACAACACTAGAATGGGCCTTTAAAGTATGTTGTTACACATATAGACGTCCTCTTTTATAGAGCTGTAACTAAGCCCAGTATTATCTCTGTTCTTATTATCTGTGTTCTTAGAGTAGCTGAGGATGCAGACACTCGGTAGAAGCCTCCTATTCTCCTCCTTTTCAACGTGACACTCAAGCCCGTAGCAACAAGGTCAGCGATATCCATGACCTGTCAGCCACTTATTGACTGACATGTATCTCCTCCCTCTGAAAAGTTCTTCCTATGTTGATAATCTATTGAACTGCCAAGATGGATTGCCTTTGTCGACAGTGAGACAGTGTGTGACTTTATCTCTACTTCAAGGATGCACACAAAAGGTACGAAAAATACTGGCAAGTGGGTTAAAAGAGTGGAAATAATACTCTGAGTAAATGCACATGAACGCGCCATGGAGGATAATGCAATTACAGGCATCAGCTTGTTGAGGATTGGGCTGCAGACTGCTTGCTGAATTAAACACAGCATCCATATTAAGCAAGATCACATTTTTAAGGCCTGATCACTTTTCACCACTTTCTGTTTAACGCCTCTATGCCTTTTGTTCCACATGACTAGCCATGTGTGAAGACACTGTCATAAGCCCTGGCATGCCCACGCACACACACCTATCAATACAGGCTGTGTGTTGTGCTACTGCTTGGACCATCAGGAAACTCAAAACGGTTATTTTAATTGCCTCAGAAAATATATATTTTTTAAACATTGTCTGTTTTTTTGCCTATTTAGGTCACATCAGTGGTGTTGCAAATCATCTAAAAGCATGATGTGTCACAATCGTGGATTAACACGGACACTTACACATTAATTAGCCCCAATTCGAAAGTGATAAATATGTTATCACACAGATAGGACATGTTTTGCTCTAAGCGAGCTTTTTAGACTAATTAATAGCAAATCTCATTTTGCTCTTGGTCTTTCTCTGTAATCTGCTAAAGTAAATACTCGCAGATTGCCACACAAGGCCTTCAGAATTGAAGTCCGTGATATAATTGCACCCCCTGGTGTTGATTGTGGATAACTCTGGTGTTATCTGTGACGCGTAGGCTCTTAATGAGATGAGAGAAATCATAAATCACACATCATACACCATCAGCTGAGATTAGTTCTTTGGAAATCTCATATATAAATGAAAAGGGGAGCTTCTGGCAAATTTGGTAACATGACAGTCTAATTTCAGGAGCTGAGCCATGTTGGTAAATCCCTTTTTTAATCTAAATGTGTGAGGCCTGCACAACGTTTTCCTCTTTTGTTTTTATCTTATCACTAATCACCAGATCCCATTTCCACACAACTGTAACCCAATTTAACCAGGATTTATTTACGGTTCAAGATTCTAATTAGGAGATAAGTAATAAAGGAAGTTATCCCTTCATAGCCACTGCAAGTTTTCCTTCTTAACTCGAAGAAAGAACATAACTGTAGTAATTTTAGTGGGTACAGTGGCTTTGATTAAAGCTCCCTCTGGTGGACTCTTTAATGTGCACCACCATACACAGAGGAGTAGGAGTGCAGCATTAGAGTAGACTAATGTTACTGTTTTCATTTTAATAAAACACCTTAAATCCATGGGTTTTATTAATCCGAAAGCAAATACCCTACAGCCGTAAAAAGAGTGAAATATTTTAGCTCACCACCGATGGTATTAAATTGACTTCCTTTATTGTCGGTCTGTTTGAATAACACTGTCTCACCAGTGCTTTGTGTGTATTTGCTCTGATTATCTCTGGATTATGAAAATTGCACTGTGACCCACATCTACTGCACAGTTCACTCTCTGACAACTACACTAATTATAGGGCTGCCATCATTTCAGATAGAGAGGTTAATAGCATGCTATTTTTGACACTCATCACTGCTCCTGCTTTTCCACTTTAAATACTCAAGTTTACTTTGCATATAGATAGATTAAGGAGAAATTAACCATTAATGGAGACTACATTGTAAATCAACGCTTACTGTGTGACAGGCTTAATTATGATTAATTCAAATGTGACATCTCTGAAAAATGTGAGCATTAATTTACATTGCTATTGTCTGACCATTAAAGTTTAGCGAAACTATGTTAATGCAGAGCTTCTCATTTACGAAGAATCACATTTGTTGGTGCTGTGTCCAAAAATGTCTGCACGCTAGCTTCACAAGCTTACAATAGTCTCAATATTTAATCGTTAAAGAATTAGATTGTCCTTGTTAAAGCGAGGAAGCAAGATGCATGACTATCAATTCAGTAAACTAGAATCTTAATTCTCAAAGCTATTAGTCCATCTAATTGAAAAATTAGGCAATAAATGATAGATTATCTTTGAATAGAGCAAGCAAGTCAAATTAACTGCAGGCTAAATTAGACAAAGGAGATCCATAATGTTATGCTCTAAAGAGGAGAAGCACTCAGCTGTGGATTTCACCTTCAGACTCTCAGACTTCAGACATGTGTTATTTCTCCCAAACTTACAGTTAGAGCAGTAAGCGATTTAAGGGGCGATGCCTCAAAATGCATGCCCTTTGCTAACCCCCTCTTCATTATTCAGGAGCACCGAGAGAGTGCAGGGGCAGAGGATTTGTTGGAATATGTTAGTTTATTGCCTGACTCATTGATCCTCCATCTGGGATTTGTGCAAGTTAGAATCTATGGCCCCGACCTGAGCTGTGAAAGATCAGTCTAACTGTGCAGTGTATTGATAAATCCATGGCGTTGCCCGTGGTGCTGAACTAGCAGACATATTTGTAATTGTGAGTTTGTCTCTGAGGCCCGTCTTGGATCTATAATATTCTCTAAACCATGGAGATGAACCATCAATACAGAACCAGACAAGATCGTGGGGCTCCGAATGAAAAGAGCCAGGATGGTCCTCTCTGTTAAAAAATGAACAAATAGCATACTGATAAGGGGGACTTCAGTTTGCATGATATCAAGATCCATTTTCAACATCACAAATGGACTGTGGACACATCAGTGTTTATTGGAAGAATCTGAAGGGCTCACAGGCCATCAAAAGGTTGCTGCCTTAAATACAGAAAAACCTATAAGTACAGGCAGAGCTAAGGAACAGCTTTAATTATATTTATGTAAGCAACATTTTAGTTAAACTAATATTGTTGGTTTTATGTCATACACAATAAGACCTATATAATTTAACATGTACGCTACTGTAACTACACGCAAAATGCTACCCTATATTGCTTCGATAAAATTATACAAATTTAAACACAAATTCTCGAACACCTGCATAGGCTACAGATTTTCCGGTACCACTTTACAATAAGACTAGTAAAGAATAGTTTGTAATTCATTTATTAATTAGGTTGTGAACACTTTATAAATCATTAATAAGCTTTTATAAAACATGAGATAAACAGAGCAACTGTGACCGGTTGCTTGCCAAATAGTGAGCCCACATTTATCTGTACCGCTCATAGACTGTATATATAAAGGTACCGCTAAGGAAGCCTTATTATATTGGCTACTTAGCTTACTTCATCTTCTTCATCAGCCAGCATCCTTGGTATCCAACACAGTCTCACGGCATTTCGTGTTATAGTCACGAAATTAATCTATTGATTCGTGTTCACCAACACGATTTCGTCATTTTTTTCGTGTCACACAGAACGATTTTAAAAGCAATGTAAATAATAACAAATTAGAAGGAAAAAGACATTAAAAAAAATACAGATTTAAGTATTCTGACACAGAACGATTTTAGAAGCAATGTATTTATATTGGTAGTATGTTTCGTGCCTGCACCAAATAATAACAAATTAGAAGGAAAAAAAGATGACATAAAATACAGATTTCAGTATTCTGAGGCTCTGAGCCATTTCTTTTCCTCACTGACGGCAAAAAAACTCAGACATTATACAATTTAAAATAAAAGGGATAGGGTTAGGCTTAGGGTAAGATATTGAGTAAGAACATGTTTTTATGAACCACACAGCTTCTGGTCTTCCAAGACCCGACCGGACAAAAAGACGTGTTGCAGGCACGAAACATACTACCAATAGAAATACATTGCATTTAAAATCGTGTTGGTGAACACGAATCAATAGATTAAATTAATTTCTGTTGTTCACTGAGTTGATTCTCGCTAAGTAGCCAATATGAGGCTTAGTCATCTTGCCAAATAGTGAGCCTGTGTTGATGTATGAAAACTATGTTAGAACTGGTTTATAAATGGTTCTTAATGATTAATAAAGGGTAGTCTTATTGTAAAGTGGTACCGATTTTCCTAATAATTTATTTTCAAAGTGCATGTTCTTAAGGAAAACACAATTTTGACACATGAGGACTTATCATTGAATGAGCATTTAAATGTCTTGTCTGACATATGGGACATTTAAAACTGTGCTGCTGGTGCTTAAGAAGTTTAAGCAGAATAAGTATAACTATATTCAGGCAAAGAACACACCTTCTTAGACAGTCTTAATCTGTACTTTGCAATCTTGAATAGTCAAGTGTTTTATGTGCTTTAAATTGACCTTATAAATAAGTCAGTCAGTTTTTAAATAGGAGGTAAACTGTGTTCAAATGCTCTTTATTTTAAGGTATTGTATGTGTGCATCCCATTTTTCTGATAGACAAAGAGGACGACGTTCATAAACATTATTCGTGTAGCTCGTGAGGCACAAAGTCAGTGAAATAACATTAAAGCGCCCATGTCATGCTTTTCCGGTTATTACCCGTCCCCTTGTGTGTTATGAAGGTTTTTATGCATGTAAACGGTGTGCAGAGTCAAAACCCTCAAAGTACACCCTGTAGCGAGTAAAACTCTAACACAGAAAATACCTCCCCAAAACGCCTCGTTGGAGATACGTCACTGCCCATTTGAGTCTTCCATTTAGTTCCGGGTACGCCATGATGTCATGCGGTACCCGGAACGAAATGGACCAATCCCGAAGAGCTATGGCCACACCCAGCGGCGCTGGCCGCACCCTCTGCCAGCCTAACATTTACTGTTGGAAGCTCTGGTTCAGTTCACAATCGATCCAGTCATGCCACTGCCAAGGACCTGTTTCCTGAAATGTGAGGAGAAATCTGAGCTGTTTGTCCTACCGACGGAAGAACCACGACGAAGTCAGTGGTTGAAATGTCTTTTTAACACTGTTCCTTCAGAGGTTCGAAGAACCGGCATTTCACAGACGAAAGCTTCCAAAACATTGCCCAGTTTGAAGCCGGATATGCACAGCTTGTTTGGACCGTTTGGAGCAGGGGAAGATTCGGGTACACAACCTGTAAGTTTGCATTGTTATTTGTGTATTTATCAAACAAGACTGTTTAAATGTGTAAACTGTGTTGGACTGCTAAGCCATTGACACAGTGCTAACTGTGCTAACTAAGTTGCTAGCGTTTCCATATATCAACTCTAATATCAGCAGATGGCCTTGCATACATGTATCTCATAGCAGGAGAATGTCTGCATTCACACACAAAATACCTATTGACAGTATACTTGCCGTGCGGTCAGTCGCGAAACGTAATTACATTATAGCTGGCGTAGCGTATATGCTACCGATCTAACCGACGGAGCTAGACCTTAGTTTGGTCGGAAAAACATTTTTGTTATGCTACGTTGCTAGCGTTTAAATATATCAACTACAATGTCAGCAAATGGCCTTACATGTTTGTCATGGCAGGAGAATGTCTGCAGTCACACACACGGAATACTCATACAGTATACTCCGGGTGATTTACCGTACATTGTGACAGTACATGTACATACTGCATGTATAGCTAACGAGGCTAGCTGTATGCTAGCGCAAAACAATGTATTCATGCAAGTTACAATGTGTGACCGAACGTAGCAGAATACCCGTATACGATTGCAATTATAAACACGTTAGTGCTAGCCTAATATGAACCACTAGCTTTTGTTCATAGTAGTTTTATTACACTACATTATAGTTGCCGTTCCTCCGAGCTAGCGTTCATATCGTGTTAGCTACCAAAGTAAACAATAAAGCTAGGTTAGCATATTAGCTGGCAAGCTGTTCATTAGATAGATCCACACTCCTACCACAACTACTACTAACGAATCTAAAACAACTAAGTTTCTCTAATATTTTGTGATTTGCATTTGATTTCGTCCAGCCAGATCCTGGCGGACAATACATGACGGGGACGGGACTACTACTACTGAGGCGTCGTCCTAAAAGGCACCGGCTGCGCCCAGGCAAGATGCGGGGAGGAATGGATGATATACCGTGTGTATATATGTATATTTATGTTCATTTTGTACATTTCTAAAAATAAAGTTTAATGGAAATACTTAGTAGGCCTATCCTTTCTTCCCTGAATTATTTGCTCCTATAACATATCATTCATATATAGCAAACCATGATTTGATTTCTCATCAAACAGTAGTAGTTTATTACAGGTAAAAATAACTTACTCTTTGTTATGACCGGCTCGTAGGCCACAACGGAAAGACAAGGAGACATACACGAGTTTACAAAACCACGGCACATTTATTGTGGTAAATGCAGAGATAGGTGGTCGAGGGGAGAGAATCGCCGAGCCGCTGGGCCGCTGGGCTTAATAGCACCTCGGCTACGGAGGTGTCCGTGATCGCGCTGATTAGCCTCTTCAGCTCCACCCCACCGTAAGACCTGCAACACACCTGCACAAAGGCCCTGGGGCCGTCACACTCTTCTATAACAACAGTTGTAGGTATAGTTCGGTTAGTTAGCGTATAAAATATACGGCTGTACCGACGCCATTATAACACTGATGTTCCCCGAAAAAAGCGGGCGGAGCCTCTCTGGTGGTTGACTAATCATAACAGAGTGGCCGAGCTGACCAATCGGAGCACACTAGGCTCACAGGGAGGGGGGGGGCAAGAGCTCCAACGAGTCGTTTAGTGGAGAGAGTGAATACTGCTGAATACACATGCTTGACAGAGATGCTGTATGCGAAACCAATGTGAGTTTGGAAAATTGCATAGTATAAATCTATTTTAGTATACCTCAACAATGTAATTATGATCAGTGGAAATGGCCATGACATGGGCCCTTTAACACTCAGCTGGAAGCCTCGCGAGGACACCAGCAGGTCCCCAGACCTCACTTTGAACACCTAGCATTTCAAATAGCAGATACAAACACGCTCCTCTTGCAGTATATAACAGTTTGACCTCCAGTAAGTCGTGTCCCCGCTCAGAGAACTTCCAGATAGCAAGTTTTGACATTATTAAAAGTGCGCAAACCGGTACAGGCGACATGGCCTTTGGGGCTTTTTTCCCTCAGTTCAGGCTGGAGGTGCCACCGGACAACACCGGAGCAGCGTCGCCTTCCGGTATGGACACCTGTAATGTGGGAAGTTATTCCTGTAGTGACAGAAGACCACACAGGTAAGGTTTGTTTACACCCGTGGGGTTGATGTGACAAAGTGTGAATACGAAATGCGATTATTGTGGGTTAAAAGGATTAAAGGTTGGAGTCTAGGGGGACATTCATTTAAAAATAAACCACAATATTCCCCTTGGAGAGTATTTAAAAAATATGCTATGATATAAACCAACTAAACTACAAGACAGGTAAACAGAGAAAGTTAGCAGTTAGCTTGGAAATATGCAAGCATTAATACCAATATATGTTTTCTAAGGAATTGCTGTAAAAGCAAACAGAGCTAAAAAGATTAGATTGCACTCAAAGTAGTACTATTGCTGCTTTGTGTGTGTTAGTTGTGTCCTAGCTAGGGGAATCTTTGTGAAATTGGTTGTTTAGTTAAGTGTCAGCTAGTTTAGGCTAATTTTGCCTTTCAAACTTGCCTTGTTTGCTAGCTAAAGATGTCAAAGTACAAGCATTTTAACACAAATCCTTTGTTTTATCATCCATTACAGACTGTACAATGACTGTAAACAGTAATAGGCCTACTGTAAACTCAATGATGCATTTTTAGCATGAAGTCAGATTGTAGTCGTTTAATTATACAAAAACACATGAGAAAACAGTTACTGGTGCACTGCAGTGCAAACAATAATTAAATGAATGTAACACTTGTGTAGGCTGCACCAGTGCAAATTGTTAATTGTTTTTGGTAAAGTAGTCCCTTTCAGTGTGGATAACTGATACAGTATGTTTCTCGAAAGGCAGCTACAGCTTTTCTTTCTTACCAGCTGTTTCAAATTGTCTTGATTACAGTTTCACTGATTGCAATGTGGGAGTGTAACATAGCGTATAGAGCTTTTTCACAGCAGACATTTTTGGATGTCATAGCATGAAAAGTGCTTGTGTAATTGCTCTTGTAAACAACTGCTTTCAATTTAGTTAAGCTAGTTCCAGGCTCATTGGGACTTCTGGTGTTACTAAGACATCCGTAAGCAAATTTATTTCGCCTGTGTTTTTCTTCTGACGAGGCAAAAGGTTCTGTTGTAGAAAAAGGTCTCTAGTGAGTTCTTTAATTTGCCACATAGCAGAAACGGAAACTACAGAGGGTTTTATTTCAGACCACTAATGCCAGTTCATGTATGACATATCCTATATGTCATTATTGTCATATTGCTAATGTAAACTAAAGGCTAGAGATACAAACAGACTGCAGTAAATAGCTTTCATTTTCTAGGAGTGTGATGTAATACCCTGGTTTTACACTTCATATACTATAGTTGTACTAATTCTGTGTACAACACAAGTCAAATGCAAGCGTAGACATTCTCATTAATTCTTCATTAATCCTAGGGGGATTTATAAAGGTTCATCTTCATCTTCTTCAATGTGATTTTTGTTAGTGTCAATTATATTAATTGACGGTTAAGTGTAAAAGAAAGTTCTTGCAAATATTGTGCTCAGTATTCTAACTTTTCCATGTTAGTGTTTGTGTGTGTCTACTAAATAATAGCCTTTTATATACTAAGAATCAAACTAATTTGTTTCACAATATTATTATATATTGTCAGTGTGGTTGTGGGCCTGCAAGAGGCTGACAGATAGTTTTATGAAACTTTAGCTCACAGTAAGTTAAGGTTTATAGAACTATATTGCAAGATGCTAACATGACTGTGGTGTGAGAGATTGCTGTGAAACCGCAGACATCCCAGCCTTGTTGCTATGGGAGCCGTCACCTGGGACAGTTAGGATCTAATTGGGGCTGTGTCTAATATGAAACCTGGCTGTTAGGAGCCACAGCGGTGCGGTGATTAGGCATCTATCTTTTCTTCTGTTCAACAGTTTGCAGCTTTTCCGACGTCATGAATCTATCTTGTGATTCTCTGGGTAGAAATAATGCTGCATGCCAACTGTGTCAGAGCCCGATTACACAGCTCAGTGAGAGCGTTAGAGCGCTAAGGGGCAGCCGTCTAATGATGGGGCTTGTGAAGAGAGCTTCTGGGCTCTTAATAGTTTGTTCTGTAATGTGATCAGATTAAATCAAAAGTGTTGGAATATGCCAAATCTCTTACGACATACGCTCACTCTGGGCTGGATTTCTCTATGGTGCTTTCTGGCCTAAGGAGCTGCTTCAGTGTTGTTGCTATAATCACACAGGAATCATGTTAACAGGGAAATCAATTTAATATTGTTCTCTGCGTGTGTTTGAGTGTGTGTCCTATTCGACTGTTGCTTGAAAACAGAACATCATTTTTTGCTAAAAACAATCACTCATCATCATCCTTAGTGCTTTGTGTGTCTTCACACTGGCAAGAGTGTTTTTCATCTTTGATCTGTTTGAGCTTACAGAGACTGTTTGGCTCTATTGAGTACCAAGTATTTGTCAATGTTCAGGTGCACCAGCTTTTCAGGGGTGAATTTAAATTGAGGTTTTAAATAATTGAGGTGCCAGCCCCTCTAGATTTCTCTGTTGCAGTGAAACACTGCAGAAATGTCACTGATGTCCTGTCAGTTTGTTAGACTAAATTGTTTCTGTTTCTTGCTTTTGGCTATTTATAAATCTAGGACATTATTCACTGATTTTCTTTTTTTGCATTGCGCTCAAATATGCTTGCTGCCTTGACAAAATGATAGGATCAGAATGTCTACAAAAGAGGACAGTCATTGTGACGTCACCCATGTTTTGGAAAGACGTAGGAGCTATAGAGCAAGGTCGCAAAGTTAGCTTACGTAAGCATTAGCTTTCTAGCTACTTTAGGTTGAAAACGGTATTTGTAATTTACGTTAGTTCTTATAGTAATTGAGAAGCTGATTTTAGCAAAAATTATGCTTTAAACTTTACTAAGTGTGAAGAAATTAAAAGCTAACATCTTAGTGTCTTTTGTTACCAGGATGCTGAACAATGATGGGTTAATGACGCCCTACAGCATACTCCGCTTTATTCATCTATTTTAGTCTAATGGAATCATAATTTAGACTTGAAGAGACAAGCGATTAAAACGATAAATTAATTAAAACATGTTTACTGAGGTAATAACTCAGTGAGAAGTAGGGTCATTTTCTAATAGATTTCCACTCAATCTGACTTATTTTACTTAGAAAACGTGTGAAGTGGCCATTAGTAAGAATTGAAGTTTCCCATTGTATGGTGTTCACATGCTGAGCGATAATGATACAACTTACAAGACTCATGCTATGTACGTTTGTGTCAGCTCAACTTCATCCATGGATGTAATTCAGCAAACCCCTGACTCCTGCCCTGCTCTTTTGGTGCATACTGTAGAGGTTTGGTCAGCAGGAATTTAACTGCCAGTTGATTAAACTGCTCTTAGGGAAGCACTTATAAAGAATTCATCTGGTCCAGCACATAACACTTCCTCTGGGCTGGCATCACCCCAAATACAAGAGAATAGATGTTTCCTTTACTTCACCTATACTCACTACCAATCAGCAGAATTAACAGCCACTGCTGCAACCTATGATGTTACACAGTACCTGTTTGAGATGCTAAGGACAAGGATAGAAAGAGAGGATTCATTCAACAGCAACATATCATATGGTGTACGTTTCACTTATAAGGAAAATGATACATGTTTTAAGAGAGTTCTGTTAATCCCTTTTCAAATATATTGCCTTAATCAACTTTGAGAATGTTTTTTTGTCCAATTGTGTCAGAGTTGTATTCATGTATAATTAAGGGCATTAAGAGAAGTATGTTTTGGAATCACACCCCGACCTGTATTATATACAGTATTATTATAACCAGGGGTATCACTATCCAGGAAGCTTGTGTCACAATGTCCAGTGATGGTGACATGGTTAGAAATCTTCCTGTTGTCATTACTGTCAGCACCTCTTCCACTGAGCTTGTCACAGCTCATTAGGAGCACATACTTCTTTTGTTACCATGACATTAAGTGAGCTCTCAGGTAGCACATGGCTCATGCTGATGGCAGTGAACCTGTCTGAGGTGAGGGGACACAGTCAGAGGAGCCCCACACTGTCAGGGATTTACTGGCGCTTTTCTTTACACTGCAGTGAGAATATAAAATCTAGTGAGGCTGAAAAGGCTGGTGGAAGATCTGCTGAGACCTGAGCCAGAAATAGTTTCTTCATGAGTTTACAAACAGTTTTGTGGATGGTTAATTGGAGGAAGAGTGACAGTGGACACATTAGCACACATGCACAATGAATGGATGCAGAAAGTGTGAGGTTAACCAAGTGTGGAGGAAATTCTTAAGAGAAACTTTGTCTTTTGTTATATTTAATAAAGTAATAAAGAAAGTCAATATATAAGTAAAATTGATCCCAAATGTAGGAACAGAGCTACTTCATCCTCAGAGGATAGAGAAGTTCTACAGAACACAGCTTACAGTTACACTATATAGTAGAGAATAGCCAACTGGTCCCACCCTTAAATTCCCTGGCATCATCTAAACATCCCCACCATTAAACCATAACACCCCCTCGTCCTTAACCATTTGCATATCCCCCTTTTACACTTCCTTTTGCCCTCCAGAAATGTAAATCCTTAAAGGTCCCATGACATGCTTTTCTGGTTATTACCCGTCCCCTTGTGTGTTATGTAACTTTTTATGCATGTAAACGGTCTGCAAAGTCACAAACCCTCAAAGTACACCCTGTAGCGAGTAAAACTCTAACACAGAAAAGACCTGTCTATGCTGCCCCAGAACGCCACGTTGGAGATTTCTCTTTTTCAATTTTTTTCTTCCTGGTCATAGTGACGTAACGGTCATAGTGACGTCACGGCTCCGCGGATTGGTCCACACACACACACTCACTCAGCCTTATCTTTTCTCAGCCGCGGCTCCGGATTTCCAGCCTGGCTGTGAGTGTGTGTGTGCTCAGGCTGAGTTTTGCGGTGTCTCGCTGTCTCGCAGACCCCACGCAGCAACCAGGAAACGACACCAGTAATCCAGCTCACACTGTCCGCTCCTCGAGCCTCAAAGGGCGGAGCAGCGAGCCCCGCAACACGGCATCCAGACCCCACGCAGCATTCTCATCTGTTTGTCATTACTGGTGTCATTTTCTGGTTGCTAACAAACGCCATTGTAACACATAATCACTGATGTTCCGCTGTAATTGTGGTGGACTCATCAGAACAGAGTGGGCTCATAGGGAGGGGGGGGCAGGAGCTCCAACAAGGCGTGTAGGACAGAGAGTGAATACACATACTATACAGAGATGCTGTAGATAGATCGTACTTTATTGATCCCAAATTGGGAAATTGTTTTTGTTACAGCAGCATAAAAGGCATTTTACAATAAAACAAAATATACAAGAATAGAAATAAAATAAAATAAAATATAAAATATAAAATATACATGTCGAAATAGAAAATATACATGCAGATATTATATATATATATATATACAAATATATATATTCAAAATATATGGAATTATGGAGTATTAAATATGAAATGTATGAGTAAAATGTACAACGTGGTTTTATTTCTAGAGAAACTATGGAGCAGAGAGTTCTCTTCCAGCCAGAGGTGATTTATTGTACAGAGTTATTGCAGTGGGCAGGAATGTTTTCCAGTATCTGTCCTTGTGACAGGGGAGCTGCAGCAGTCTGTTGGAGAAGAAGCTCCGTTGACTGTCCAGCTGCAGGTGGAGAGGATGGGTGGGGTTATCCATGATGGACAACAGCCTGTTCAGTGTCCTCCTCTCCACCACAGCTTCAAAGGGGTCCAGCTTGATGCCGATGACTGACCCAGCTTTCCTGATCAGTTTATTGATCCTGCTGGTGTCACCGGCTCTGATGCTGCCCCCCCAGCAGACCGCAGCAAAGAAGAGTGCACTAGCCACAACAGACTGATAGAAGATCTCCAGCATCTTACTGCATACGTTGAAGGATCTCAGCTTCCTCAGAAAATAGAGTCGGCTCATCCCCTTCTTGTACACAGCGTCAGTGTTGATCCTCCAGTTCAGCCCATTGTCTAAGTGCACTCCCAGGTACTTGTAGACCTCCACAACTGCCACATCCTCTCCTAGAATGCACAGGGGCAGAGGAGGAGATGTCCTCTTCCTCCTGAAATCAATGACCATCTCTCTGGTCTTGGCCACATTCAAAAGCAGATGATTTCTTCCAGTCCACTCAACAAAATCAATATGAGAAACCAATGTGATTTTGGAACATTGAACAATGTAAATCTATTCTAGTAGACCTCAACAATGGAATTATGATCAGTAGAAATGGCCATGTCATGGGACCTTTAACATATGTCTCTGTTAAACACATACAAGACTAAAAATACAATTTAACAGTGTAAAAGGCAATCGGAGTATAAAGGCCCAGACACACCAGGCCGAAATCGGCCGTCTTCGTTAGTCGGATGACGAAGCGTGCCCTGTCGCCCAAACTCAATTTGATGTGTCCCGAACCGTCGGCCGTGACACGCCTTATTTGGCCTTTCACGGCCGACGCATGGCCGATTCAACATGTTGAATCGGCCGTGCGTCGGACACAAGCAGTCGGACCAAGAAATCACTCTGATTCAGCTAGCGAAGCAGTGCATGAGAAGCGAAACGGTTGCTTGAGAATGTCTTCCACAAGCAACACTCCAATGGCTGATAGCTCCACTACCGCACGAAACATGTTTTCGATGGACGAGAGTGAAAATGGAACGCACACGCTATTTGTTGTTTGTTTAGATCACGCAGTCTGTTCTTGTTCTCTGTCTTCCGGTTGTTGCCTCTTTTGAATGACGAATACACACTACCGCCGCCAGCTGGTAAGGAGAGTTATTGCCACTCACGCATGCGCAGTTCGTACGTGCTCGGCTGAAGTCTTTGCGGTGTGTTCCAGTGCGACACATGGCCAAGACGCAGGAGAACACGGCGACGCAACAGTCGGCGTCGGCGAGTTCTCTGGTGACTGCTTGGTGTGTCAGGGCCTTAAGACTATATGTTTTAAATGATTATATGATAATTTGACACGACACCAAGTACCAAGTTTGTAATACACTATTCATTTGTACATCTGTTTTATAATCTTTATATCCAAACATGTAGGCCTATATATTATTACATTATTACATATTATTATATATTATACAATATTTATTATAATGGGCAAGTCATCATTAAAACCCCTTTTAAACTCTACAATATATAATTTACGTTCTCTATTATCCTATTCTTTGTTCTATGTATATATATTTTTGATGTCCTTTCTTCACTTTTTTTTTTTAAATATATTGTGTACTGCACTGATTTGTAGTCAATAGGCGCTTTCAAACCGGAGTACTTTTCCCAGGAATAATTCCGATAGTTTCTGGGATTTTGCGTTCACACCAAAAAGATCTGGAACTAGAACTTTTTTTTGCAAACCTTTTCACCCCTTTTTAGTCCCTGCTAGAGAGCAGGGACTTTCCTGGGGAGAAAATGTCTGATTGGCTGGGCAAATTGCAAACCACGCCCCGTAACACTCACAAATGGAGAGAGACTAACTTATGGCCGGGGACTTCGGGTGGCAGTATACGCCGTGAAGTTGTTTGCGGCCTGCCAGTAAACCCAAAGCAGAAGAAGAAGTGACGTCAGCAGCTCCCTCAGGGATTTATTCCGGTGTGAACGCGATTTACTAGATAGTTCCAGGATTTAAAAGTTCCGGGGAAAAGTTCCGGGAACTATTCCTGGGAAAAGTACTTGGTGTGAAAGCGTACTTTTCCAAGGAATAGTTCCCCGGAAATCTTTAGTTCCGGAACTATATCTAGTAGATCGCGTTCACACCGGAATAAATCCCTGAGGGAGGATTACGCAAATGATGATCCCGCTGACGTCACTTCTTCTTCTTCTGCTTTGGGTTTACTGGCAGGATTCAATGACGTAGCATCCTTGAAATAGTGTCTCTGAAGGATCCTTCCTCGACATTGAGAAACGCCCTTGCTGTGAAAGCGCCTAATGGTTCACTTGGCATGGAAGCTATTGAAAACATTAAGACTTTTTGAATAGGAAAAATGCTCAATTTCAATAAATTATTCATATAACTAGAGAAAAAAAACACTAAAATCCCCAAAAGAATGTATGACAATAAATGAAAAATAACGTAGGCTACACACAGTCCTGGATGTGCATTCGGCTGCAGGTAGAAGCTGCAGCTCTGTGGACGGTGTGTATCGGCTTGTTTTGATATAAATTAGGTTGAACCTCCCTGTCTTCCTTATGGTTGTTAAGAGACTTTTTTGTGTTTTGATATCGTTTGTGTTGGAGTTATTGAGCCGTCAAATTCGAATCCTAATTTAAACAAACTAGGAAAGCCCTCACTCCACCGTCTTTTACACTGCGTTATCGGCTCTGAGAGGACATTTAAACCTGACTCTACGGCCTCTCGCTTGTATTTTCCGTCGATATCTTAAAACCTTTATCTATCAAGTGTCTTTTCGGATCGCTCAAAATATCCTTTGACCGTTTTATAATTGAAAAACCAAAAAAGCATTGCAGTCGTTTTTCTAGTTTACGAAACAAGATGTTTTGTTATTATTTAGTAGGCCTATTTGTCTTTGTTTACAATTTTACAGTATTTATTTTTAATTTTCACCGCGGGTTACCAAGACAACCGCTCTAGTAACGGCGCTAATATAATTCGGCGCTAATCTGCTATTAACTTAATCTAGCTCATTGTTTACAATTTGTTAGCTAGTAGCTATAGGTTAGTGTGCAGCAGGTGCTCGTGGTGGACCAGGACAGAAAATAAAAGGTATGGACCTGGTTTATTTTTAGGTTAAATCGGTACAAAGAAATTGTGAAAAACAGATACGTTTGTTAACCCCTGTTTTGTATATTGGTTGAATTAGTGGTGGAAGAAGTATTCAGATATTGTGGTATCTTGGCATGGAAGTAGAAGTAGAAATACCAAAGTGTAGGAATAATCTGTTACAAGAAAAGGTCCTTTATTCACAATGTAAAAGTTCAAAAGTATTGGCTTCAAATGAAACTTAAAGTAACAAAAGTAAAAATACTCATTATGTTGATAGGCTCATTCCAAAATAATATTGTATAGGCTATGTTTGGATTATATTATTGATTTATTATTGTAACTAAACTAATTTGAATAATTGTATTTACTGCTGGGTAGCTTGAAGTGAATGTATTCCAGGTGTAACTATTTACTTAAGTAGAGTAACCCAAAAGTCAAAATGACATGATGTACCTTCTGAAGTGTAATGGTGTACAAGTGTAAAGTGTTATAGAATGCAAAAACTAAACTCCAGTGCAAGTACGTCAACATTTATTATATTAACTTTGATACCTTCCTTGACTGCATGCTAAATGATCTCCTACTTAATTTTCCCTTTGTGAAAGACCCCTCTATCTTCCTCACTGTTCCTCTTCTCTCAGTGTGTATGAGCAGATGAGCAGATGATGTGTGTGCGGCAGCAGAGCCTGATGCAGCAGGTCCTCCTCGCTCTCAGGGAGGAGGGCGATGGAGACGCTCTGAGCTGCAGCACTGACTGTGAAGAGAAGGCTGACTCGCTTACGTACAAAAGCCAGGAAGTCAACACATCAAATGAACGCCGAAGACAAAAAGGTATTTCTTTTGACATTACGTTTTAAATCACATTTAAGCAAGGTAACCAAAACAGCTTTCTTCCATCTTAGAAATATGCTGCATAAATGCTAAAAGGTTGAAGTGACCTGAATTGAATTTCTTTTTTCTGTGTAACTTGTGTGTGCCATATTGTTAGGGCACATTTTGCTGCACAATGTGTAAGAAAAAGTGCCATAAAGCTTTATTATTATTATTATATATATATTTTTGTATTATTATTTTATTTTACTTTTAAAAATTAGATTATTATTTATGAAAAATTATGTTATTATTTATTAAAAATATATATATTTTATTGTTTGTATTATTATTATTATTATTATTATTATTATTATTATTATTATTATTATTATTATTATTATTATTATTATTATTATTATTATTATTATTATTATTATTATTATAACCTGTGTAGTAAGACTGTATTGAATTGAAATCTCACTATTATAAATGTTTCTCTTCAGGTAACAAAGAGCCCCAGAAGCAGAAGACCAATCAGAATGCAAACCGCCACGTCCTGAAGCTGCCCCCGATCAAGACCCCCCAGGTTTTGCAACCGAGGATCCAGTCTGCCAGCTCCACCTGCATCAGGGACCTGAAGAGCCGCGTGGTGGATCTGCAGCAGCAGCTGAGCGCAGCCCGGACGGAGACCCGGCTGCTGAAGAACCTCCAGCACCGCCACACGGTGGCGCTGCAGCACTTCCAGGAGTCTGAGAGCAGCGTCTCACAGGTGGGGTGGTTTTTGTCCATTTTGGCATTGAATTTGTTTTAACCAACTTCTTATTCAACTTTCCAGTCATCTCAACAAGATGTCACAAACATATAGATACATATTATATTAGTGTAAATACAGAAAGAGGACATTAGCGACACCCATCCTGCCTTTCCACACAAATTGTAGATGTTGTTTGTTTTCAATTAGGAGTTCATCTCTTCACACAAATGTAATATAACAATTAACTATCCAAACTTGTTTTGATATATCCTTTCATCTTTGTACACTTAATTAGGTGGAAGTAGATCTTATAATGAAGTAAAAGTAATAATATGTCTGTGTGAAAATACTCTGTTACAAGTAAAACTCCTGCATTCAAAATGTTACAAATCTCCAATTAATGTAATGTTCTCTAGGGTTTCTCCTTTAGCATTGTTTACAGAGGGGATACAAGGTTCTGATATAAGTTGGAAGATATCCATTTTTTATAAATATAGTATGTGAGTGTTCCCATCTTGTGATGAGGATTTATTTTTGGAAGCAGTTTAGCCAGCGAAAACATGGTATCTGAATTTAGAGAAGAATCAGCAACATGGTATCTGACTCCAAATACATTTTTTATTTAAGCAGGAGAAGTCTCATTGAGATCTCTTATGCAAGAGAGTCCTGGCCTAGATACAAGAACCTTAACAAGAACAAAGAACATATCATGATCAGAAACGCCGTCATACATCATCTACAGACAGTCATCTGCGGTCACTAAGAAGAGCTTTAAATCTGTTTAGAGGGACCAGCTCCCTGAGTTTCAGCTCATATTGCAGCTGGTTCAGAGCAAATGAAACAACGTAACTGAATGCCCTTTTTCCAGCTCAGTGTGGACTTCATGGACAGTTAGTAAAAACAAGTTCTCTGAGTGAAGCCGATGAATACCTGTACATTTCAGCAGCAAGAATAGCCTTTTCAATAACATGATATCAGATACTATGTCAATCACTTGTCTCCAGAACTGTTTAACTGCAGTATATATTACCAAAAAAAGCATGTCTACCTATGTACCAATAGTCTTTTGATTACACAGAAGGATTATTGATCAGATTTGAATAATGAAAAACATGTGACCAAAACGTCTTATCCGTCCTCTTGGTGACATCCCCAGATCCTCGCCAAGCACAGCAACGAGGCCCGGGTCCTGCAGCAGCTGCTCAGTGAGACCCGCGCCTGCCGGGACAGTCTGGCCCGGCAGCTCCAGAGCACAGAGATCAATCTGCACAGCACCAAGGCCAGTCTGCAGCACCTGCAGCTGCTCAGCCAGGACCACAGCCTGCTGCCCAGAGAGGAGCTCTCCCTCAGGCTGGACAGGGCCTCTGCTCAGCTGGAGAGCAAGGACCGGAGGATACAGGTACAGGGAGGGGCAGGGGGGGGGGAGACAGATCAGAGGTCAGAACTGTAGTCCAGGGTCACTGCAGAGCTCCTGACAGCACCCATGATCACAGCCTGCAACTGTGGATTATATTTGAATACCTGGGAATGTAAATGGGAATCTATATGATTATGCTGCAGCTGAAAGACACTCTTCTCGCAAGTTAAAACCGTTTTTAATCCTTGTACTTTTTATTTATTGACTTTGTAAGTACAACAAAGAGACAGGCCTTATCATATGACTTGAATCCAAGGGCAAAAGGAAAATAATGTATGCACATCATGCAAGTAAATCTTGTTCATTTTAACACTGTGAGTCCTGCACCATTCCCTGTATATTTTTGCACATGTTCTGTTTACCTCCACCTTGCTTTAAATCTGCAAAGCTCTCAACATTCATTCTAGTGTTTGTGTAAATATTTCAATTTTGTATTTGTTTTAATAGTTTTTATAATTTCTTTGCTCTTTCCTACAACATATTCCTCTCTTACTGTGTTAATGTATGCATTACTATACACCAGAACAAATCTCTCGTATGTTTAAACCTACTTTGCAATAAACCTGATTCTGAAATAAATAAATAATCGAAAATCCTTTAATACAATGGATATGTCATTGTGACATTTAAAAAAACAAACAATCATTCTTGTCATGCCCTGGTTTTTGTTGTTTTCAGGACTTGGAGAAGAATCTTGAGTTGAGCCAGGCCTCATTTAACCGCCAAATATTCGCCGAACAAAGAAAGATCAACGAGGCGAAGAAGATTACCGGCTACCTGCAAGAGCAAATATATCACCTGAACAAAGAGATCCAGGTAAGTGAAAAACAGCTGTTTCAGCATTTTAGACGTGTCCTACTGACTCCTACAGATATCATTTGTTCCCTCTTTGCAGGATAGAGAGAGAGAACTGGAAACACACAATATTTACTCCCAAAGATTCCTGAAAGGATCTCCCAAAAAAGGTAAACAAACCCAACAAGCTGCTCTGACTGGTATTTACTTTGTTTAAGTTTAGACGTTTTTTCTCTAAGAGTCTTTTCTTTTTTTACAGGCAGCAAAAGTAAGATGGTTCAGACGGATCCATTAGTCTGTCTCTCCTCTGAAGCTGGGACTCTTTTGGAGTTAAAATATACAGAGAAGCAGGTACGACTCAAATCATGTATTTTCTAGATTTCTTTCACAACATTTGACTCGTTTTCCTACATCTGCTAGAGTTCACTTGTTCATATAAGCTGAATGTAGTTGTGACCTTTCAAGATGTTTCCTTACTTCTGAGACTTATGTAATTTATTAATTTATTTTACTATCTTACATATAGATTCTGTATACCTTTCAGGGTCCTTACAATCCAGTAGAAGAGTCTTTGGCTGTAGACAATCCAGAGACAGGTCTTTCTGCAGATCTCACGTTAGAAGAGAATCACCCAGAGGAAACTGAGACCTGTGCACGTGAGCAATTCATTAATGTTGAATATGCATCACAACAAACAATGCAAACATGCACATTTGTCCATCCATCTTCTACCGCTTATCTGGGGTCGGGTCACTGAGGAAGTAGTTCCAGCAGAGGGCGCCAAACTTCCCTTTCCCTGCCCACATCAACCAGCTCTGGTTCCAGGGTGCTCCCAGGCCAGCGTGGAGATAAAATCCCTCCACCTGGTCCTGGGTCTGCCCCTCTGTCTCCTCCCTGTGCCTGGAAGATCTCTCTAGGGAGGCTGCCATGTGGCCTCCTTGCTAAATACCCAAACCACCTCAACTGGCTCCTTTCTACGAGAAGGAGCAGCCGCTCTGCTCCGAGCCCTCCCAAGTCTCACCTTCCCCCTAAGGGAAGATGCCAGCCGGCCTCCGTAGTTAACCCATTACAGCCGCTTTGATCCGCAGTCTTTTAGTCATGACCATAGGTCAGGGTAGGAACAAATATGGACCGGTAGATTGAGAGCTTTGCTTTTTGGGTCAGCTGTTGGCGGTAAAGCTCCAACTGCTGTGATTCTCCGGCCCATCTCAAGCTCCATTGTCCCCTCACTCAAGACACAAGACCCTGAGATACTTGAATTCCTTCACCTGGGGCAAGGACTCATTCCATACTCGGCGTGGACAGTCCATCGGTTTCCTGTTGATAACCCTTGACAGAAAAACATAGTGGTACTACCTCACAATCCACACTAAACAGCATTTTGTTATCTTTCATTATAGAACAGTATTTTACCATTTAGTTTTTCTACTTTTACTTAAGTAAAAAAGTACTTCTTCCATCTCTGGCCTAACAACACTTTTTTGTTATCTTTGATCATAGAAAATCAAAAGTCAAAGTGTTCTGCAAATCTCACATTAGAGGAGAATCAACCAGAAGAATGTGCAGGTGAGTACTTAATGTTAGCCAATAACCAATCAGAGCAGACTGAGCTCTGGTTTCAGACAGAGGGTCACAAGACGTGCTGCAGCACTCATTGAATCATGGGGGTTTTATTCAAATGTGCAGCATCTGTGGTCTTTTTCTAAATCTATTGAAAACTTGTGGTAAAAGTTGGGATTAGGTAGTCTTAAAAAGTGTTACAGATTTAGGTGATTTATATATTGTATGCTTTATAAATAGACAAACCCGGAGGACAACAGTTGCTTAGTTGACAAGACAACAGAAAGGTCATTCAGTATTAATGAAAAATAAGTATAAAACCTATTTGTTTTTCAGATGAGCAGAGTAGTGCAGATGAGGGCACAGCATATCTATCGGAGGGAGACTATGCTGAAGAAGAGGAGGCACCCGAGGCATCAGCAGAGGAGCGGAAAACAGAGGAGACATCCTACATTCTGGGAAAATCTCTGAATGCTAATGGAGCTGACAGACAAGGATACACGCTCCCCAAAATCAGAAGCAGCTACACTTTTAAACAAACTATTGAGAACATGCACATTGGAAAACCGGCCTACAGCATCTTCAGTGCCTATCAGAGCCCGATGAAGATGGAGACCCTCAGCGGCGAGGGGGGTCCTGAACTCTGTCTACCTGCTGGGAAATCCAGGAAGGGTGTAGCAGGCAGCCCTCAGGGCAAGTAGAGGGCAGTTTGAAACACAAAGATCAGGCTCATCAGGAGCACTTCAGTCCAGGCTAAGCCACTGATTCTGGGATTCAAAAATGTAAGAACCACTTAAACTGTACAGCTGAGAGTTTCCTCTATTGTGACAGCAGATTTTCTTAGACTGAAGTATTTCTCTGAATAAACGATTGTTTGACTCAAACAGTTCATTGTGATAGATCTGACCTGATTTGTTTTGCTTTGGTGTCTCTAATTACTAGAAATAACAGTACAATGAATACAAGCTTTTCGTGTTTTATTTTTCTTAAAAAGGCATTAACAAATAATTGTTTTTAAATAATACAGTCCAAACATCATCCAAAGGTCAAAATTCACCAAAATAATATTGAGCAATATAAACCAGCCAGAACTTAAATGCACTGCATTTTTAAATATTGACCTGGAGCAGCGGACAAAATAAAAGACGAAATACAGAGGCTCTCTTCATCTACATCTTGAACGATATGTTAGGATGCCAGTGTTGTCACTCAGCTGACGGCGTGCAGACCCAGAGACACCACCTTGTTGCAGACCACCAGCCAGCAGGTGATCCCCACTCCACCTGGGGAGAGAGAAGAGCTCTGTCAGTCTATGGATAGAGTGTTGGAATAAAGAAATGCATGATAAACTTGAAAGAGAAATCAGAGTTGTTTTTTTAACTTTATTAATACATGATTTCTGAATGATTGGCGTGATGTCTGACAGTTTTCCGACTCTTAACTTAAGCGTGGACAAAGCCTCTGTGATTGCCCTCTGTATAATGTGCGCTACACATGGCATATTATCTCTGCTGCTATCAGCCCTATCTGTTCCTACAGTGGAGACCCTGTCCACTATCTCACACTCCTGTGACACTTCAACAAACTGGAGCATGGTTCAGCTAAAAGCCTTTCCTCTGTTTTCACCACACCTAAAAAACTAATGCATTGTGGGAGATATGGTTGAGATAGTGATGGTTATACTGATGTCCAGTGGTCTCCAGTCAGTGTAACACACGTCTCTTAAGCGTATTCCTTCCCTTTTTTGTCTTGTCACTGCCATGTGATTCATGATCAAAATCAGCGCTTGTAGTACGGGAGCAACTTTGGGTCAAACTTGCTATTGTGATTAATTTGAGTCTTTTGTTTTGCTATTAACACGTTAAGGTCTCCAGATGTATTGCGAGCGCTAACACATACACATCAGCACTGTGTTTGCATAAATGCATAAAGAATCCATCTAAAAAAGAAGAATGGGGTTTTCTACCTATGGATTTCCACATTTCTGGTGTATTATTTGTGTATTTTATATAGTTAGAAATGTGTTGACCTGCATGTTTCTTTTTGAATAAATGATCTTTTATTAAATGAAGTATGGAAAATAGATTGATTACCTGCCACTCCTGTTGGAAAGGCCACCAGGCGCTCCACAGGGGCGATCCATTTACTGGGGACCACCGTCACTGGGTCAGCGTAATACTTCCATATCAAGGAGACCATCAGGGCAGCCTGGGAAATAAAGACGGTAAATACGTAATGCATTTTCTATTTGATTTATGATAGAAAAAAGATACCTTATATATCAAAGATTGACAGATTCGTCACAGTAAATACAAATGTTTTGGATTAAATATTTAATGTCCTACCTGCAGTATGTAGAAGACGATGTTCACAACCCATTTCATTTTGGCTTGCCCTGCCGTTCTTGATTTCACTGCAAAATAATAAAATACACAACTGTTAGACTCAATGTAATTTAATTTCAAAACATATCTAATACCATCATTTATATTTCATTTTTTTAAGGGTGGTTTTACAATAATCTGTCCAGAGACTACAGATAAAAAATTGCCTCTTGACAAACTGACGCATTTACGAAAATGTTGATGCATGTGCACAGTCTTTCTCTGTTCAATACATTAACACAATAAATTAAAAGTTTTTTGTGGCGGTCAGCTTAATATAGGTATACTACATGAGTAAATATGTTGTTCAAACAGTGGAGAGTTCTCTTGATGAACACAACTGCAATGACAATGAGCCAGCTGTTTTGTTTCTACAGTAAAACTAGTATAAATTAGTGATTGTTCTGGTATATATATATATATATATATATATATTAGTATCTCGTATTGGCTACAGCTTGATCAAGGGATATTTAAAACTGTCAGTCGAGAGAAAGAACATATAGAAACAGATACAATTTAAAACTGCCTTAGCGCTTCTGTACATGCGTTTCATACTGACGCTCTGATAAGGCACTTCCTGTCTGTGCACAAGATAATCCTGAGGGAGAACATCAGCCGGCTGCAGCTGTCGCCACTGATCTCTTCTGTCACTTATTTAAAACCTTTAACAATTTCCTGTGGCTGTGTGGATCTGATTTCCTAGGCTTAATAGGGAAGTCAAAATACGGTTTACTAATAAAATATGTGGATCATCAATATAAAAAGGGGGTATAAATTCAAATTTGTTCAAGGGTATTTTGCATTTTAGTCGCCCATTTCACGTAAATGTTTTTTAAAAACTGTATCTGTTGTCTTCGGGTCAAATCTGACCGATTTACTACTTTCATCAATCATAACTTTTTTGTTTGACATTCGATTGCATTAAGGCTTTATGATATCCTTCACAGCAGACATTTGAACATATACAATTGCTGATCACCACTTTCATTGAATTTTGGATGATTTAGTCAACTTTGTAACACCCATGGTGTTCTCGGACATAAAGAAAAGGAATTAGTAACCATCCGGCACACACACACACACACACACACACACACACACACACACACACACACACACACACACACACACACACACACACACACACACACACACACACACACACACACACACACACACACACACACACACACACACACACACACACACACCACACACACACACACACACACACACACACACACACACACACACACCACACACACACACACCACACACACACACACACACACACACACACACACACACACACACACACACACACACACACACACACACACACACACACACACACACACACACACACACTCCCCCCCATGTGAATCACACCTGGCGCACACACACACACAGAACAATTTGACGCATTTCCCGCTCTTATGAGCCACATGGATCACACCTGGCACACGCAATACATGTTCAGTGTCTGTTCTTTGTATATTTACTGCAGTTTTTCATGAATACCAGTAGTCTGATACAATATGTACAGTTTGAAAGGGTGTTAAATTAAATTTGGTGATGATTAATGGTTTTTGTGTTAATGTAATAGCAGTTAAAACAGGACCGGTTAAATTTGACCGCGAACACCAAAGTAAGGGCGGGAAACGAAGACAATTTAAGATAATTTTCTAAAAACATCCAAAAATATTTTAAATAAATTACAAATTTGTAAAACTGTTGGGGATTTTTAATTTTGTTACATTTAAATGAGTTTTGAAATAGTACCATGTAATTGAAACGCCTATAAATATGGGAGAAATGTGAGAAAACGACATTTGTGAATGAAACATTTTGCCAATATAATCAGATTTCCCAATTCTTTTTTCTCTGTTTGGTTATTATAAGTTGGCCAATACTGGAAAAAAGGTTTGAATTATGCTTTAAGAAAAGAAGAGATGTTCTAGTGTTTCAATATCTGCATGACAAAAGGTACATGTTTTTAAATCTCAATTAAATCCTTGGTGATTAATAATTAAAAGGGTACATCTCTAAAATGTATCCCTTTAAAATTGACTTCTTTGACTTTTGGAGAGGAGAGGTAACTGGTTCTAATCTTTATTGAATAGTTATTTGTATATTTCCCCTTTAGTGGCGGGGTTTCCACATTTTTTTAAGTCAGCGTTTTTAGTGTGTTTTTAATTGTAAAAAAAAATGAATACTACTTTATTATTTTTTATTTTGGGGCTCATGTCAAACTGTGTATTCTATGCATGTCACTCATAACTATGTATTTTCTCTCACCATGTGTTTTCAGCTTGTCGGTCATCTTGTTGATTTTGCGCTCCAATCTGGCATATCTGGCAAACTCATCCATCATGCTTATTGAGAGCTGCTCCTTCTTCATCTCCTGCACCTCAGACCTCATCTCACTCTCCTGCTCGGCATCTTTTTGCACCAGTCTCGAGAACTTTAAAGAAAGACACAGAAAGACAAGACTTTAAATGTAATGTTTATATGTGTAGGGGCTCAATACCACAGTTAATGCATGTCCCTGCTTGCATTGGTGTAAAGCAGGGCTATTCAATTGGCGGCCCGCGGGCCAAATCCGGCCCAGGGGTGATATTTACAGGCCCTTTGAGTATAATGTTAAAAAGTAATCAATTTTTTTTTTTTAAGATTTTTTTTTTTTTTTTTTTTTTTGTGCCATAGTGCCTTTATTCCAGAGAGGGTGTTACATTGAGAGATAGAGGGGTAGACAATGCCTGAAAACTTCGACGGGCTCGGGTTTCGAACCCACCTACTATACTGTAGTGACAACTCCTGTCATTGATTGCATCTCTGCGTGAATGATTAGATCATTTCACCTAAATGAAATCAAATTAAACATGTAGGCCTACTGAGTTCTGAACTTGCCATTTAGATCTATAAAGGCCTTGGGGCTATGTTGTTTGATTGAATTAAACACAATATATGCACTCCACTATGCTGTTGTAGTATTTACTGTATCTGAAGCTCTTAAATATGATTGCTCATATTTCAAGCCATCTTTTTCCCGGCCCCTTGCTTTGGATCATTTTCATCAACCGGCCCCCATTCCAAACTAATTGAATAGCCCTGGTGTAAAGCAACAAAGTAGATTTACTCAAGAACTGTTTCTTAAGTAGAATTTTGAGGTACTTGTACTTTACTTGAGTATTTCAATTTCAGGCTACTTTGTACTTCTACTCCACTACAATGCAGAGGTAAATATTGTACTTTAACTGCACTACATTTCTGTAGTAGTACCTTTAGTTACTTTGCAGATATGAATTAATGATACAAAAAATATGATCAACACTTAAATAAAACTTAAAAACCTGGAGTAAAATGCTCAAGCTACCCTGCAGCAGACAAAGTAATTAAAACTAGCTGCACATTTACCAGCTTGATAACACATTAATGTATCAACATTTATAATCAAAACATATAATATATATGATTCGGAAATCTGCATAATGAGTTCTTATTGTTTTTGTACTTTATCTATATTTTTCATGCTAATACATTTGTACTTTTACTTAAGCACAATTTTGCATGACGAACTTTTACTTGTGCTTTGACACTGTAGTATTGCTACTTTTACTAAAGTAAATCACCAGAATACTTATTCCACCTCTGCCTGCTTGACATTAAAGGCTGTATCACTGACCCAGTGCTTTTTTGTAAGCTATCTCTTTAGCAGTTACACATTGCCTAGCGTTACAATAGGCTATTTACATTTGAACAATGATGCAGAACAAAATGTTCTCCCCTATAGGCACTAAATAGCGGGATCTCAGAGAAGACCCCACCCTCTAACTGTAGCAGAGCATTTACGTTTTTTTTTTTAAAACTAGCTATACATCAAGCCTCCAGGAAGTGAGCCAGCCACTGAAGCAGATTTGTATGAATCGTCTTAGTGGCCAAATGGTGGTACTACAGCATCCGTTACGTATTCGTCCGAAAAACTATTTTCCCCCAGTGACTTACATTGGGAAAGAGACGTCTGTATAAATGAACTCCGCAACACTAACAATTGTATAAACCTTATTTAAATCATTCGAGTCGTAAAGTTGTCAGCTAAAAGCTGAATCGAGAGTTATGTTCTCCCTCCATTCATTTGACTAAACAATGATGGAGATGGAGATCTCCAGTGCGCATGCTCTGTGGGCAAAAGTACCCGGATGATCAGCCATATTTTGGGCTTCATGCGCCACTGAGCGACTTACATAAGAATGAATGGTTTCCACTTCTCTTTAAACAGCCATGTAGCAAAAAGCGTAGAGTAGGCTAAGCTAGTCAACAACAGTCTGCACATTTCACCCACATCATACATAACCTAGACATATTATGTAACTTCACAGCACGCACGCCATATTTTTTAACACAAAGACCCGTATACTTACGAAAGAGGATATGGACGGAAGGAGTGTTTTCATGAGGTTGACCAGAAAAACCGAGCCCAGCACAAGCAACCACGCATAGCTGGCCGCCATGTTTGTTTCTCCTCCTTGTTGCAGCTACAGAGGAGTTACATAACAGGCTAATTAGGTCATAATAATTAGCCCATACATGTTTTTCTTGTTTTGTTTTAGCCTAAACACTTTCAAAATCATTTGTGTTTATCATGAGAATTTCAGTATATTATTTCGTTTGTTATCTTTAGGCTGCAGCTGTTATACACTTCATTGTATAAGGGTTTGTCAGTATGCATGTGAATACTTGGCGTGATTGGGTGATAGCTTATTATGCATGATCCTTTCTATCTTGTAGCTCATAACATGTTCATGTTTGTCGTGCATTTTTCCAAGTAATAAACACACACACACACAGACAGACAATCTGGGAGCAGGCTGTGATTAAAAAGTGAGAGTTGGCTAGGGCAGAATGATTGGCACACGGTCCTGCCCACACAGGTAAGATGTTTTGGTTCAAATGTGTGTTTCCTCGACCTCAAAGCCAATCACTGGAAGCCAGGGGCGGGTGGTTACCCTCCCTGCTAGGTTGGTAGGATAAGGGATAAAATATACAAAGAGGAGGATCCAATCCGGTTCGAGCTAGTTCTAGTACTGGCCGGACGCATATGTTAAGTTACAGACTGATCCGGAGGTGTAAGCAGCAGAGGTGTACCCACATTCATTTAGTTTCCTCCACTGTGAAAGGCTGTGTTTTTCTTCTGTCTCTGCCGCACCACTTAAAGCAACAATGGGAAGAAGGAGCGCCACCAAAGTAAGTGAAAATGTGAAATAATGATAAAAACACTCGGACTTTTTTTTTTTTAAAGTAACATTTTTTTAAACGATTTATTTACATTTCGCTACAATATATGTGTGTTACCATGGCATATGCTTTATAAATGTTCGCTACAGTGTGACCATGTGGCTGCATGAGGTCCACCGTTGCTGTGCTCAAGTCTGTCGTGTCTCCGCTGTTGATACAGGGAAGTGGCGCCTTTTTACTTAGTGCAGTGAAGTGTAACACACTTTTCTCATCGAACACTGTTGCAAATATGCACGGCTTTCCTTAATACTGCTACTTTGTGGATGCTTTGTTAAAATGCACAGCTCATCCGACCGTGGTTTAATATTATTTAGTCCTACCGTGTGCTGGGATCAAACAAAGGGGTGTAACCACTGTCGATGAACAGGTTGCCTTTTGGAAGACATTTATTGCGCAATTGCCTCGGGATACTTGAACTGATCGGGGATTGCATGCATTACTATTTATGTAGGTATTTGCACCGAGTAAATATCGAGTTGTTATTTGCAACACACGGTGACCTCTGCCTGCGCCTTACTGTAACACTGATCATCCTGATCGTCATCATGTGGCCGGAGGTGTAAAAATCGTTTCTTTGGAGGTGTCATGGCAGCTGATATACGTTTGGAAAGACGGCGACACATGTTATGGTAGCCCGTAAACCCTGTCGACGGTTTTTTTTTTTACCGATTTGCCACAATAGAGGGGTATAAAGAGGATCATTGTGATTGATGAGCGTTTTTAGGAGCGCATCGTGAGGTGGGGGTCCCCTCTTCTTCCCCTTCCCGCTTTTCTCGGTTAAAAAGTAGCCACAGCACCATGCTTACTCAACAACAAACATGCCTGTCTCGTGAATGATAAACAACAGTGTTCGGCGGGAAGAAACTAGAACTGGATGAACCTCTTTAACTCAGAAACTTCCCCACTTCTACGTTGCATAATTTCTTTGTGACTTGAGGGGAGGGAGAGTTGCCCATCCCCCTCTTTGCGCTACACACCCACTTTAGCTCAGTCATGAATGGCTCTTGTTTCTTTTGCATTTTTTAATTTATTTCTCCCTCTTCCCTCCACAGAAATCCGCAGAAGCAGCCACAGAGGTTAGTATGCACGTGTTTACCCATTTATTGCACCATACTGTCCTCGACACCCCAACTTTAACTGAAATGAACATTTTGTTCTATTTTTGATCAAGACAAAGAAAATGTCTATTGGTTCAGACTGACTTTGAACATCATTTAGTGCATCCCAGTTATACTACTGCCAGTAAAAAACAAATCTTCTAGGGATGAAATATTGAATTAAATGGCTAAAATGTTGATATGATCCAATCCTGCTCTGCCCATTGCATTGATCAGCCACAAGGGGGTGCTGTTTAACATTCACCCCAAATCGTGTTTCTTCTTTGGTAATTTGAATTTCCCTGTTTAAAAAAAAAAAAGTTATATTTTATACTATAAGGGATGTCGTAGCATATTCTTTCTGGACTGAAATGTATGTTTGGGCCATTTCACAACTATATTTTGCTTCAAATTGCACTATGCCTCACATTTGGCCATTTAAATTAAGTAAAATTAGCGTTTGCGGTCTTCAACATCTGAATTTGGTAATCAATAGAGTTCCCCGTTGAGTGCCTATTATCAACGTTTATTTTAAAAATATTTAGCAAGTAATAGGGTGTTTGCAGAAGCAGTTCATTGTGAGTTTTATTGAAGCTTATTTGCATATAACAATATTTTGATTAGCTTAAAATGTGCATGTTTAATATATACTTTTTCACTCTCACAAAGAATGGAAAAGGCACTTATTACTCCGTTAGGGCTCATAGCATTTTTCTAATGGGTTACATTTATTTGTGGCATTATGTGTATCAATTACTTTCGAATTACCAAATAACATCTTGTTTTTTGCCTTTTTTATATTTTAGCAGCCACTGAGAAAGTCTCAACGGTTGTCGGTGAAGGATACACCAGAAGAGAAACCAGAGAAGGCAGAAAAGCCAGAAAAGAAGGTAATTACGAGACAAATCAAAAAGCACTGTCTCCATTAAAAATGCACCGATTCTCTATTGCATTCATTTCATGTTCCTTGATTGTTTTTTGTCATGGTAGGCACCTCCCAAGAACAAAAAGGCGGCCAAACCAGTAAAGGCCAAGCCAGAGGAGAAGAAGAAGAAGGAGGAAGAAGAAGAAGAGGAGGAGGAGGAGGAGGAGGAAGAGGCCACTCCTGCAGAAAACGGAGAGGCCAAAGCTGAGAAGGTATGACAGACTTGTGAAATTGGGAAATATAAGCAACATTCAAAGAAACTCGATAATAATGCATGTTTTTCTTCTCCATCCTCCAGCCCGCTGCAGCAGAAGACGCAGAGGAAGCGGACGAAGCAGATGAGGCAGAGGAGAAGGACGACAAAGCTGAGGAAGCCGAGGAGGAAGACAAAGACGCCGAGTAGCCGTGACACACCTAGACTAACTTGCCAGAGCCCCCCTGTACCTCGTTTCTTGTACAATGCAGAGACTATTTTTATCTACTATTTTCATAAGACAGTAATGTTTTTAGGCACGTGATTGCAGAAATGCATTTTTAAAGAAACAACTACAAATTTCATTCAGTTTCTTCTCAGTCGTTTTATTTTATTTTTCGTTCCATTGTTTGTACTCTCTGGCTTCTTACTTTGCCTTTTTGTTAGGTTTGTAGTTTTCCTGCATGACACGAATTCGTGCCTATATCAGGAATTTGATGTTCGGCTCCGGGAGAGTTTACCTGAGACATTCCCGAGGCGCTTTGAGGGATTTTTGTAACCTGTACTGTTTTTGGATTTAATACATCATCAAGTGTTGGTATGATTGAAGAGTTGTGCTAAGTCAGTCTTGTTCATAATATTCACTTTAATCATGTTCACTAGTACTGGATTTTTATTTTTTCAAATGCTGTCAGAGAAGGTACATGTGAGGATGGTTGGACACATCCATGCTCTCCGCTGTGCTCAATTCAAGAAGCATTACAAAGCTAATCGTGCGTGTTTTAGTTCATCCGGTTAGGATTACTGTATTCACACCTCAGTCAACAAGATATATTCACCACCTCTCAGTGGATATATTCTTTGTGTTTTTTTTGGGATTTATCTACCAATGTACAGTTTCCTCGTTTTTTAAAAAAAATTAAAAAAACAAAAATACATTTTCTTTGTTATGAATGGTATGAAATGCCAAATAAAGTGGGAATTCCTGTAAACTGTTTCAACTATTTTGTATGTTGGATTACATCATATGATCGGTGATTGTTGCCTGTTTCAGATGTTCACCATGTCTAACCTAAAATTACTTTTTGAATTCACCACCAGGGAGAAGTATATTTGAGACCAATACTCAATGATAAACTGACAGATTTGGTCATTACCAAAATTGTGAATATTCACATCTTATACATTCATATAGATTTTATTTAACTAATTTACTGTTGAAATTCATAAGTAAACTTAAGTAAAAGTCATACATTCTGACAACATGTACTTAAAGTGAAAGTACAAACTATTTAACCCATATGTCAATACAGCATCATGCAACTCTGAATATACTGCAGCTGCACTATCTACACTGCATTATTGTACTATGTTCAATGACAAATCTAAAATATAATATTCAGTCATTCTGCATATTGAGTACTTTATATTTATACTGTAAGTGTGTATATATAGCAGCTATGTACTTCTAAAGTAGCATTGTGCATTCAGGACTTTTCACTTGTAATTGAGTATTCAGACCCTCTAATTATACTCAAGAAAAGGATGAGTACTTTGTGCACCTCTGATGTGAAGACTACAAACTAAAGTTTATGTATCAATCAAGAGCTAATTTATTCTGGAGGGAACATTGGGATTTTAGCCTTTGTGGACCATTTACATGCATCAAAACCTATAGAACACACTACATGAAAAGGATAACCACAAAGAGCTTAATAGGGCCCCTTAAAAATGTACTTGACTTAACAGGAGTCAGTGACACAGGTCCCCTCTCTAAAAAGGATCATGAGTTAATGCAGTAAACCAGTCAGTATTTTCCTTAAGTTTATGGGGCAAATTCCCAAACAAATGTGCATGTAATCAAATTACCCAAGGGCAACATGACACGAGGTGAATCTAGAGCCTTCGGGCCATAAGGCTCTGCCATGTTGACCTAGCTTGGGAATGTATGTCATATCCTTCAGGATATCTCTAATACATGATATATGATTACAAAGATAAAACATACAGAGAACCATAGATGGAAGAAGTATTTTGACGTAAAAATAGCAATACCACAGTGTAAAAAGTAGAAGTCTTAATTAGAAAATGGTTTGTTGCCAAGTAAATTCACACATATGAGGAATTTGCCTTGTTGTACATGGTGCATACATAAACACAAAACTTTTTTTTTTTAATTCATAACATTAAAATGTAGAGAGATATCTACATAAAATATAGATACCAAAACAACTACGTACAGTATGATATATGACTACCTGTACTTGGCATTGTTTATTAATATTCCTTTTCAGAGTTTTGTGTAGCCTATTTCATTTTTATATCATGCGTTATTTAATACTTGTGGAGCTAAAAGATCCAAAATACACATTAAGGTGTTGGTTTTAATTGCTACTCTTTATACATTTGCGTCCACTAAATTCCCCAAAAGTCAGCACTATGGTGCCTCATTTACATATTTAAACATAACATTTCATACAACTTAAAAAAAGAAAAGTCTTAATGTAAGTAGCAGACTAAGTAGATAATTATATTGTATTCACTATTTATATATTTTTTAAATTATTCACTATTTATAAATTATATTCCTGATTTCTCAAGGTCTTTACAAAGGGGTTTTATTATACATCATTCATAGCCAGGTTTAGCATATACAACTTGTATTCCTAAGAACGTGGGGGGAAACTTGTTTTTGTTACGGCTTTTGATCATACGGTCTACAACTGTTGACATTAGTGCAGATTTATGGAGGGATACCAAGAGATATCAAATTAACCTAGGTAAAAAAAACAAAAACATTTGACTCTAACAAGTCAACAAAATAAAACAAAATGTAAGAATATTAACATTGTTATACCTGGCTTCTATCCCGGTAGTGTAAGCTACTTATAATTTCTTAAAGAAGATGCCTCATTTGTAATTGTATACATAATACAGTATTTCAGACTTGTACTACAATACATTTGTACTTATTCACGTGTAGTCTCTCCCCCAAACATGACGTTTTGAGATATATATTTTTTTACAATAAAAAAAGAGCTGGTTTGATCATTTATATGATGCAAATATATCGTCAAGAGCAAATTGGCAACCGTTACTATGACGTCATGTACAGAATTCACGAGCTCGGTGAGAAAAAACAAGTGGGCGGCCGTTTGTAATATATATTTGTTGTTATTTCTTTAATATGTTATTTTTTTTAACACGTGGATTTGGATTTCGAGACAATACGTGACTCACATAAAATAGTACCGATGTTGCTAACGGACGAGCTAACGCACACTTTAGTCTTTTGTAGAAAGTGTTCTTCGCTTCCCAACCCCCTTTTTCCTGTGCTACTCATGGATGTATAAAGAGAACTGGATACAGCGCCGGAAGCGGAGATCCGTTCATTCATACGATAGCCGCTCAGTGGCGCATGAAGCCCAGAATAGAGCGACTGTAGATTCAGAAAGTACCCGGATCATCCGCACTGAGCATGCGCACTTGAGTTCCCCTTAAGCCCCGCCTCCGATCTGCCGCTCTCGGCTCAGCCAAATGAATGGTGGGGAGATTGGTGGTGGATTCAGCTTTCAGCTCTTTTTACAACTTTTACAACCTAATGATTTAAATAAAGGCTATACAAGTGTACGTACTGGGTAGATTATATATCTAAAAAAAAATTATGCGCTGATTTACCGACGTCTCTTTTCCAATGTAAGTCAATGCGGAAAAGTCTTTATGGGCCTAAATTACGTCACTGGAGCTGTAGTGCCACCGTTTGACCACTACGAGCGTTCCAAAACTCGGCTTCAACGGCCGGCTCACTTCCTGGCGGCTTGGTGTTACTCCGCTGTGGCGGAAGTAAGTCGTATCGCGCTGGGGCCCTCATCCTTCCAATGGCGACTGCAAACAGGCTGAATAGAAAGCGGGAGCAACCGTGGAGGGGGGTCAGAGCTGTGTAACCGAAATTAAATAAATATATCCTCGTCTGTGTAGTCCTAAAGTTAGCCTTAACATTTGTTTCACCTCTCCAAATCACGGCCGAATCACAATGGCCAAACATCGGAACATTTCGCTCCTTGAGTCGGGTAAGCCGCAAAAAGTAAACCCAATGATAGCTTAATTTACAACGTGAACGCTCCTGCTAATTGATATCATTTATTTTCTCTAATCTGTTTCATTTCAGAGCTCTATTACCTGATTTCTCGTTTCCTAACAACGGGTCCATGTCGGAGAGCAGCTGAGGTGAGCTGCTGTGCTTTGACTAGAATAGTGTGTGTAGTATTTCCAAAATAGTTGCCTTAGCTAGTTTTGTAATAGAGGCAATCTAATGTGTGTTTTGATCCCTTGCAGGTCCTGGCGAGTGAACTGGAGGAACATCAGGTGTGTATGTCCCTGCTGCAGAGGCTGCTTGTTATCTGCTAGCTGCTGTCTGTCGGTGCTGAACAGTGGTGTAAATTAACTAAGTATATTTACTCAAGTACTGTGCTTAAATACAATTTTGAGGTACTTGTACATGAGTATTTACATTTTTTGCTGCTTTGTACTTCTACCCCATTACACTTCAGAGGTGAATGGTGTACATTTACTTAAACCTTTAGTTACTTTGCACATTTTGATTAATTATGTGAAATATAATCAACACTTAAATAAGACTTTAGTTACACCTACACAAGCTACCCTGCAGTATACAAAGTAATTCAAACTAGCTGCACCTTTAGCAGCTTTGATAGACCTTTAATGCATTAATAATTATAATCAACACACATGATCTATATTATTCTGAAAATGGGGCAATCTGCATAATTAGTACTTATATTTGAATGCCAATACCTTATACTTTACTTGAATACCATTTTGAATTCAGGACTTTTACTTGTATTGCTATACTGTGGTGCTGCTACTCTTACTTTAGTACAAGATCTCTGTACTTTTCCCACCTCTGCTTCTGACTGATTCTGGACCTCAAACTTGTCCCACTTTTTTTTTTGTAATACCTCTCCATCACTTTGATCACCGGCTCTTTTTGTACTATCATAATGTGTAGCTGCTGGTGTTCGTGGTCGCTTTAACAAACTCTGTTTTCGACAGCTATTACCCGGTAGATTGGACTGGCTTGGAAACGAGCACCCGAGAACATACGAAGACGTGGTGAGTTTTAACTTAATATCTGTTTTTATTTCTTTGTTATTGTGTTGTGACAGGGCTCTGTGTCCATGCGCTGTGCTTGTTTACGCTCTTTGTTCTATTTCCTGCTTAACTACTGTGGGATTTTCTCGAGTCGGAATGATTGACAAGGTCACAAGTCGTTCCCGCTGACTTAATTTGTTGGATTGAACGGCATTTTGGCTCCGAAAACTGTATTTTGATAGATGGTTTTATGATATTTAGCCCCGACTGTTGTACTGCAGAAAGGGTTGGTTGTTCGGCTTCTTTGCTACGCCGAGGCGGCTCAACTGGCCAATCAGAGGCCGAGATGCACTGTCTCTGCGTTGTTTTGCATGTGACCTGCGCTGTGATTGGTCTATAAAAGGAGAAGGTTCTGCATAATAAGCCCCGCCTCTCAGAATATGAGTGGAGAAGCACATGAAACCACCAACTACGGCTGTCAGTCAGACATTTCTACATTTCAAGTCGACAACGTTCTTAGAGCAGCCATATTATTTACAACACTTTATCACAAATGCATTCAAATTCACCTTTTATATATACTCTCAGACCAAGAATCCACCAACAAATGTGTTTTATGCTTGCTATTTGTATGAGGAAAACTTTCAATTACTTGACAATACCTCTGTTTTTCATTATATCCTTTAAAACCCGATTAAGGGGCAGTTTAAAACGAATTTCATGTCTTGATTAATTATTTAAAAAATATCAGAAAACATTTAAATATGTTTAATTTGACACTAAATACAACACAACTCTGAACTCTAAACCCTGACATACTGGACATGTAATATTCAGAGTAATTTGTCATATCTTTATTTCTTTAAAAAAAAATTAAATGTATATTTACTGTAAATATTTTCTCCTTATTTTAAATTATATAATAGTTCTATTTTTGCTCCTTCTTTACCGCTTAATTTTTCTTACTGTATTTATGTAAGCAACATTTTGCACTAACACAAATTCATTGTCTGTGTAAACCTACTTAACTTTTCTGATTTACAAGAGAGCAGCAAATCCTTAAATTGAAGAACGTTGTCTGGCGTTTACATTTCATACTCTATTATCTAAACTGAGGTTGATTTGACCAATTCTTTAAGCAGTGATTATTCACGTCACTATTCTGTCTTTGTTTGCCCTGACAGGTTGCAGCAAACAGACATATTGCACCAAACCATTTGCTACAAATATGCAAGCAGATCGGACCAATTCTTGACAAAGATGTGCCATCATGTGTCCCAGGAGTTCACTCCCTCCTGGGGTCCGGGAAGCAGTCAATGCTCAGGACGGCAAAAGGTAAACAGTCTTAATGGAAACTATAGTGTGGATGTTACTGAGCTTCTACATGCATCTTACCAGGGTTGGGAGGGTTACTTCAACAATGATTTCAGTTACAATTACTAGTTACCTCTACAAAAAGAAAATGTCATCAGTAACCTAATCTGAGTATCACAATACAAAAATATTATCTGATTACCTAAGTGTATTATGTTAGACAACAGAACCTTATAAAAGAAGAAACCAAGATATTTAGGATCAAAAATGATTTTATTTATAGGAAAATCTGCCTTTCATTAAGCATATTCAGGCAGTAGCCTATACACCAACAATGAACACATGAGCACATACTACAGTTTGAAAAAGCAGAAATAAGATCTGATCCTTTTACAACAAACGCAATATGCTCTTTTCAGGTTTTTACTAACATGTTGCTAATAATCCACCATTTTTAGAAATGTAACAGTAATCTGATTATTTTCATGTAACTGTACGGCATACGGTTACCCTTTTCCTGATTACGTAATCATGTGTAACATGTAATCCGTTTCTCCCCAAGCCTTCCTTTTACACTGATAATATTCACATTGACATTATATAAAGATATGAATAGTTTCTTGGCTTGTGCAGATGGCAGAAATGATCATATCCTCTCCCACACACAGCTGGTAGATCCACTGAATCATTCTGATCTGTTTTGTGTTTCTCAGACTGCGACAGTGTGCGGTTCAAAGCTTCATCATATGCAGCCCTTCACCGGGGCAGACCACCAGAGAGGCCTTTCAACTGCAAAAAACCTCCACACCTCGGTAAGTCCGACCTTCCTCAATATTTCTCTATTATTCTTAAATGAAATGGATCAATGGGAATTGGAACATTTACTTGGAACTGCTTGGCTTTTTTTAATGCCTCTCCTTGTCGCAGCCATTTAATTGTATTACTGTATTCTGATGGTTGGCATCTTGTCACCTGCAGTGGAGATCCATCGAGGCAGAGAGCTGACAGGAGTGCAGCGCTTCAGCTCCATCAACCCCGTCAGCAACTATGAGCGCATGCGGCTGCACCGGCGGATCCTGGGCCATCTGTCTGCAGTGTACTGTATCGCCTTCGATCGCACCGGTCTCAGGATCTTCACAGTAAGATTTCACCTGGGAGCACATCCCAATCTCTCTGACCATATACCTCAATATCAATATTGTAGTGTTGACTGTTAATGCTTTCACACAACATGTTAACAATACAAGTAAATCATAGGCAAATTATATATATTTGAAACAATCTGCTGGATTACGAAAATTACATCACTTATTGTACTGCAGCATTTACCACTGGATAAGACGGCACCTACTATATTATATTTAGATGTAAGAGGATTATCCTGCCCTTGCAGTGCGTATTCCTTGGCAAAGCTAGACAGCTAGCTAACCTGCACAAGTTTTCCAAAAAAGAGACAAGGCTTGTCTTTTCTTGAAATTTGGAACTTGAAAACTGTACTGTATAAAATAAACACAAGATTTGTACTACTACTGCAGATACAGTGACATTTCACAAACAGAGCTAGCTAACATACTGCTAGCTTAAATACCACATGTTTAGCTTAACACATGCTAACACATAAACACATAAAATACAGCAACACTCATCACTGTCTCCACTCCACAGTGACTCCGTACAACGATCTGCGGGATCTTTGTACGGAGTCACATCGTCACTCACTCTGTGCCAAGAAAAATGGCCCAACGAATGGACTACTGATCCACCTCAAAGGCAGCACAATGATATCTAGTCTCGTAAAACAATATCAATCTTAAATTGACATATTGCCATGCCTTATTTGGGACTGCACCTACATATGATGTTGTTATGATCTAAGTTGCTCCAGTCATAGGGGGATTTTAATCGGTAGGTCGCCACTATCTTTTAATGCATACTAGAATAGATTATTAACCAAGAAATTGGTATGTTTTTTCGTCAGGGCTCAGACGACTGTTTGGTGAAGATTTGGTCTTCGTTCGATGGAAGGCTTCATTCCACGCTGCGAGGACACTCCGCAGAGATCACAGACCTGGCGGTTAATTATGAGAACACGCTCATCGCCGCAGGAAGCTGTGACAAGACCATCCGTGTGTGGTGCCTTCGTACCTGTGCCCCCGTGGCTGTGCTGCAGGGGCACAGCGGATCCATTACCTCCCTACAGGTAAACACATCTCTGGCATGATGATGTACATTTTATTTTCCAATAACCAGTCTTTAAACCCTGCCAGAGCCCATACATTGTTCCCGTCATTATTTACTTCCTCTCTGTCTTCTGTTGTTCGCGTTAGTGTTTACTTCCTGTCCGTCGTCATCTGTTGATTTCTCTGACGTCCAGTTTAGCCATCATGAATCCAAAGTTTATTTCTATCCACAAATATATAAAAACAAATATTCACAGTAGTATTCCACACTAATACATTAATTCATACATTTCATACTTTAACAAAACATTGGGGGGCAGTATATGCTTTTGCTGCATTGACACTGCCTTAAAATAAATCAGGAGGAGGGGCGGTAGCAGCTCTGGCAAAGTCTTGTTTTCTACTAACAATATGTCCCCATCAGCCATCATTGCATCATCGCTTTATTGCAATGACATCTTGCCTCGGCTAAGTGTAAAAACACGTTTGCACAGGATTCTGTGAGGACGCTTCATGACGAATGCATGTCTTGATTTTAATATAAATTGAGTGATTGAGATGTCTGATCTGTGGATTTGTTGTTTTTCAGTTCTCACCGTTTGCTAAGGGCTCAAAGCGCTACATGCTCTCCACTGGAACTGATGCTACCGTCTGCTTCTGGCAGTGGGACGTCAACAACATCAACTTTAGGTGAGTGCTGCTTTTAAACAGAAAATGTTAATCAGGCTTTATTATGCTTGTTGCGGTTTTCCCTCTCCTGTAGTGTGTTTTATAGGTAGCGGCGGCTGGGGGGTGGGTGTGTGTGTGTGTGTGTGTCTACAGAAGGTCCAGTTGTGATAGACACGCTTCGCCACTGCTATATCGATATTTCGGGCATTGATTTTGAAACATGTATTGCAATTAAATCACTGCAAAATGTGTTTATTTTGGGTTCATACGGCTGTGATAAATAAGATCAATTCAGCTGACTTGTGACTTGCTGTCTGAATTAAGCTCCTGTCTTAGCTAAGCTCCTGTCTTAGCTATGTTTGTCCCTGGGTGATGTGATGAACCCAGAGACCACGGTGTTTGGCTTCTTTACGTATCTGTGACTACCACACAATATACAAGGCAGCAAAAGTGGTGATTTTGACCATGGCTGATTAATCGATGTTAGTATCTACATGGCGATAAGCCGGCACGTCTAGTTTGAGTGACACAAGTAAACACAAATAATGACGTGGCACAATTGATGCCCATTTTCCCGTTGTGTCTGGTGTGAACGTAAGCTTATAAAGAAGCAAGGATTGAGATCAGTGTGTTATTGATTGAAAGGAAAATTAACTGTTATTTTAACATTGTTTATCAGTTGAACTGACGAGGCTAAAAGCAAACATGCTAAACTATGGGCTGTTATGTAAACGTTTACTGCAGCAAACACCTCAAGGCTTCACAGTCTTGTTTCTGTACAAGCTACTATATTGGTTATAAATATAGCTGCATTCAAAGGGCCTGCTTTACTGTGACTCACAAGCATGTAGTTGTAAAGGCAAGCAAATACTTAAAAAGATAAAACGGTAAGATATCAGCAGAGCAATTCTTTACATTACAAAGATATGTATATCACCTGACTATAAAGCCTTTCTGTCATGCAGTTGAAATGCCGGTTGGATGAGGTTAAACTCTGATAGATTTGAAGGATAGACCATTAAATAAACACAGATGAAAAGGTCAGCACTGGTTCTGCATGTTGAACATCTGCTAATGGAAAGTCTCTTAAAGGATTCAGAGATCTTTTATTGTTTTTCTGCCAAATATTGTGTGTTTTTACTTTGTATTTTAGTTTTTGTGTTACATTCAATGCATTTTTGCAGTAAAAAATATCCTATTCTGTATAAAAACTGTAACATTTTCTCTCCTGTCCTACAGCGATCGGCCACACAAGTTTACAGAGCGTCCGAGGCCAGGAGTCCAGACGGTGTGCTCCTCATTCAGCCCGGGTAATTTTTCACATTCATTTTAGGTAGACTTGTTATTTGAAATGTTAGTATCTGTTGTATTGAAAAGGCCTGAATGTATTCTCTTCATGTGATAAGGCATTTAAAAAAAAAACTTGTATTAATTTACTTGATCTGTCCACAGATGCTTTCCGTTCAGAATAAAAATTCATGTTTTTAAAAATATAATAGAAACAGGCTATGTCGTATGCCTTTTATTCTAAGAGAAAAATAATAAGTACAATTATTATTATTATTATTATTATTATTATTATATATATTATTATGAGCATATCTTTATTACCGACATTAAAGTTAACTTGTTACCTTTTTATATTTTCAGGTGGGATGTTCTTAGTAACAGGAAGTACTGACGATGTCATCCGAATATACTACCTTGGAGGCGGGAGTCCAGAGAAGATATCCGAGCTGCACGAGCACACGGTGAGAAACGATGCAACACACAGATACCATTTAACATGGTGGCTGTGGTGTAGTGGGTTAGTACGTTGGTGTTCGGATCAAGGGAGCACAGGTTCAAACCCCACTGCAGTCAGCATGTCGTTGTGTCCCTGGGCAAGACACTTCACCCCAAATTGCTCCTGTGGGGATTGCCCACAGTATTGAGTATGTAAGTCGCTTTGGATAAAAGCGTCTAACAAGTGACGTGTCATGTAATGTAACATATTAAACATTCAGCAGTTACATTACAAATGACTCATGATCACTCTCCATGTCTCCGCTCTCTTTTAGGACAAAGTTGATAGCATCCAATTTTGCCACTCAGGGGAAAGGTATAGTACAATCACTTTACTTACTCATCATTGATTTTCTGTCATACTGAATTAAATACAGATGTGTACACAGTGGTGTGATGTGTGGTGTTGTCCTGTCTCAGGTTTGTGAGTGGGAGTCGAGATGGAACCGCCCGGATCTGGAAGCTCCACCTGCGGCAGCAGTGGAGGAGCCTCCTGCTCAACATGGCCGCCACTCTGCCGGGGTAAGGAGCTCTTTAATGTTCAGCAGTGAGGATTCCTTAGGGCGTGTGTCCACATAGCGTCTGTGTTCAGGCAGTAAGGCGCTGGGCAGAGCCTACTCTATGCATTTCATCAAAAAACACGATATCTCGACGTATCGTTGCTGTTCTATGAAAGACCAGCGTTTCCCCCTTGGATTTTATTATCTGTTTACGCTACTATATATGTGTGTGACATGTTTCTTCGCTATTACAATCAACCGGAAGATGCTTACTCTGAAACTCTGCATGGATGAGCTTCACTGCTCAGTCTAACAGCCGTATAGCGAGGGAGGAGGACGATAAAAGTCACACACTAACCGTCAGGGTCCGCCCAGCAGATCTGCTCTTTGTCATGACAGTTTCCATTCGGACACTGTCAGAAACAAGAGGCTGGCCTATTTTCTTTTTGGAGGCGGATGCATGTGACGGCATGTTCTCATTGGGATCAATTGAAAACAGACGCTCAGAAAACATGCTATGTGGAGACGGCCCTAGATGTGTCCTCTTTATTTGTGTTCATCTGAAGAAGACATAGAGAGAACTAGAGAAAGATGTTTTAGCAACAGGAAATTCAGGAAAATACATCATCAGATACAAGCTGACAATTTGTATTCTCGTTTGTGTTCAGATATAATGAAACTCTACCACTATAAGATCATATATAATGAGGTGTACCTTTACAGAGTGTTTTTTTTTCTGATTTGTTGTGTTTTTTTCTCAGCGTTGAACCAATGAGTGAAGAGGAGAGCCACTTCAAACCCAAAGTCACCATGGTAGCGTGGGACCGCCACGACAACACAGTCATTACGGCCGTTAACAACCATCTCCTCAAAGTGTGGAACTCCTACACAGGACAGCTGCTACATATCCTTAAAGTAATCATGATTCTGTTACTACAACACAGAGCTAACCCCCTCATTACCCCCCCCCCCCCCCACACATGGACTAACAGGAGCTGTGTTTTCAGGGCCACGAGGCCGAGGTGTTCGTCCTGGAGCCGCACCCGTTCGACCCTCGGATCATCCTGTCTGCCGGCCACGACGGGAACGTCTTCATATGGGATCTGCTGCGAGGAACCAACACACAGCACTACTTCAACATGGTACAGTGACACTATGAGAACATGACATTACATAATGGTAAACAAAACCATTCTGTGACACGATAAACAAACAATACTAGGGATGCACATTTTTAAATAAGCAGGCATTCGCCCTATTTACTGCCATAGGCAAAAAACGGTGACATTCGCCCATGGCAGTAGCCGAGGTTTACATATCTTGCTGGGCCAGGTGACCAGGGAGAAGAAGGTCATTTTAAAGGATTAAAACACTGACTGAGGAGATGTGCTGTAACTTTGAAGTCTTTTCACGGTGTAGTTCTCTGCTGCTTCACGATCTACATAATGACTTTTGTCCTGTTGTGATTTTGTGTTTCTCTCACAGATTGAGGGCCAGGGACATGGGGCCGTTTTTGACTGCAAGTTCACCCCAGATGGTCATCGCTTCGCCTGCACGGACTCTCATGGCCATCTGCTCATCTTTGGTTTCGGCAGCTCCAAGCCGTATGAAAAGGTAAGGAAACGTGTCACATGCACATTTTTACAAAAACTATTTAGCTATTTATGAAAGCTTATATTTGTATTCACTTGAGAGTGACCAAAGCTTCAGGGTGTCTTACACTTCCTCTCTCCTGGTCTCCTCACAGCTTCCAGACCAGGTGTTCTTCCACACAGACTACCGGCCGCTGATCCGGGACACCAACGGCTTCGTGCTGGACGAGCAGACGCAGCAGGCCCCCCATCTCATGCCCCCACCCTTCCTGGTGGACGTGGACGGAAACCCCCATCCACCAAAGTAGACATCCAATCTTTATTTATACCTGCGGCTCATGTTTTTGAATGTTAGGTCCATGCAATAAAATAATAAAAACTAAATATTGGTTCAAGCTGTGTTCAACATCAAATATGTCTTAATTTGTTCAGTAATGTCTTTACTTGATTTTCAGGTACCAGCGTCTCGTCCCAGGCCGGGAGAACATTGCTGCAGAACACCTGGTTCCTCAGCTGGGATACGTCGCCACCAGTAAGAATTGAACCAACCACACAATTGTATTTTTTTTATATCCATTTCACAGTTTTAGTCAGGACTTTTAAGTTCTGTGAACCTGTGCTTTCATCTCACTTCCCGTTTCATGACTTTGCCTCCAGGTGACGGCGAGGTGGTGGAGCAGGTGATCAGCCAGCAGACCTCAGAGCACGACGAGGCTGCGATCAGACGCAGCAACCTGTTGGACGAGGCCATCCGAAACCTGCAGCTCCAGCAGGACCAGCAGGGCCAGCCCGGGGAGGGGGAGGCCGCTCCGGGGGCCGCAGCAGCACCGGAGGGGCAAGCTGAGGCTCAGGGACTATTCTTGGTACCGGCACCAAGCACCCCACGCAGAGGTATAAGTGAGGACTATAAAAACCTATCTTTTAGTCACAGTAGTCACTTGAATCAAAAGGAAATCACAATCTGTTTTACAATCTAGTGTTGTTGATTAATTGACTTCATAAAAACATGCTATATGTCAGATTATAGCTGAAAGCTTATTTCCGTCTGCAGTCCCTAGGCAGGAAAACACATAATCAAAGTGGCCTAGATTGATGAATTTAACTTTAACATTTTCAAAATTGGGGTGAAACATCATTGTTTATACAGACAACAAAACAACATAACCTTGTTAGTTACATGCTACAACTTTTTTCACACTGTTACTCTCAATTACACACGTATATAAAATAATGAAACAAGCAAATGACTATATTAATCTTGGAGAAATATCCTTTATAATGAAATAACAACATTGTAAGGCTACACTTACAGCTTCCATTTACTGAAGGTTAATGTTTGTTTGTTTGTAGCCTTTATTTAACCAGGTTAAAAAATCCCATTGAGATCAACGATCTCTTTTTCAAGGGAGACCTGCGGTACATTAGTTACACATAAAAACAACAGAAAACAAAAGGACATCACAACATAATTACAGGGGTATACATTAGCAACCTATTTACAGTGACAGGTATCCAATAACATTTCATCCAGCCGTGCTTTAAAACGATGCAAGGGAATCAAAATGCTCAGTTTCAATGTTTTTTGCATAGTGTTCCAAGCTAGAGGAGCAGCGCACATAAAAGCTTTAGTACCTAAAACAGTCCTAGCACTTGGCACATGTAATAAGAACACATCCTGGGATCTCAGGCAATAGCTACTTGCCACTCTCCGTGAGATCAAAGAGCATATATAAGTCGGTAGTTTACCCAGCATGGCTTTATATATGAATATGTACCAATGACTGAGCCTCCGAACAGTAAGTGAAGGCAGACCTGCCTTGGCATACAGGTTACAGTGATGAGTAAGTACTTTACAGTTAGTAACAAATCTCAGTGCACTGTGATAGGCGGCATCTAACCTTTCCAGGCAATGGGCAGGTGCATTCATATAGATCAAATCACCATAGTCTAGCACAGGTAAAAAGGTCACAGTGACTAGCCTTTTCCTGGCTTCAAAAGAGAAACAGGACTTGTTTCTGAAAAAGAAACCTAGTCTAACCCTCAGCTTTTTAAGCAGATTAGTGACCTGAAGTTTAAAAGTAAGACAATCATCAAGCCAGATACCAAGGTATTTATAACAGCTAACCACTTGGAGTATTTGTCCTTGCATAGTAACAATATCCAAAGCAGTCTCTGGAGTCTTTTTAGCTTTAGAAAAGAGCATTACCTTGGTTTTCTCAACATTTAAAAGAAGCTTTAGTTCAGAGAGCTGAGTCTGAATAATGTTAAAAACAGCCTGTAATTTAACAACCGCCTCCTTAATGGAGGGACGTGCACAGTACATCACGGTATCATCCGCATAAAAATGTAAAGTAGCTTCATCCACATTTTCACCTAAACTATTGATGTAGATGGAGAATAAAAGTGGACCTAAAACAGAACCTTGAGGAACACCATTAGCAATGTTCAACCACTCAGAAGACAGCCCATCAAAGTGAACACATTGGGACCTTTCAGAGAGGTAGTTCACAAACCACCCCACTGCATGGCTGGATAAGCCAATACTGAGTAGCCTCTGCTTTAAGATGCGATGATCGACGGTGTCAAACGCTTTGGAAAGGTCAATAAATAGAGCTGCATAACTCTGCTTTTTATCTAAAATACTCGCCACATTATTCACCACTTTCATTGTGGCAGTGATGGTGCTATGTTGCTTTCTGAAGCCTGACTGATGTTTAGACAGGATATTATTTTTACATAAAAACTCCTTTACCTGTTCACTCACTAGGCGTTCAAGAACCTTAGCCAGAACTGATAATTTAGAGATTGGCCTATAGTTATTTAAAATAGTTGCCTCCCCTCCTTTTAGTAGTGGCAGGACATACGCTGACTTCCATACTTTTGGAATTGTGTTTGTGCTGAGGGAGAGGTTAAAAAGAGTAGTGAGAGGTGGAGCAATAAAATCTGCAGCTATCTTTAAAAAGAAAGGTTCCACGTTGTCCGGGCCGGCCGGTTTCTTAGGATCTAACTTGGTTAAAGCTTCATGAACAACATTTACAGTAAAAGCAGTACAACTGAAAAGGTTTTCCAGACCACATTGTTCAGAGTCACCGACTGTGGTGTTCACAGAAGCAGAGTTAGTCACAGAATCAAACATAGAACCGCAGGACACAAAATGCTCATTAAAACAATTTAACATAGTAGCCCTGTCCGATATAGAGCCAGATGCTGTGGTAATGCACGGAGGTAGCTCATTTCGGATCTCACCGGTGGATATCGATTTTATGGCTTTCCAAAATTTCCTAGGATTATTTAGGTTTTCTGTGGTAACTGACAAATAGTACTTCGACTTAGCACTTTTGACATGTGAAGTGAAGCTATTTCTTAGCTGCCTAAAACGCAGCCATTCTACCTCTGAGCCTGATTTCCTAGCCTTTGCCCAGGCCTTGTTTCTCTCATGTAGGAGACTGGACAGTTCAGCAGAAAACCAAGGATTGTCTCGTCCCTTCACTCTAAAAGTACGTAGGGGTGCATGTCTATCAATGATCTCCATAAAACCAAGATAAAAATAAGACCATGCAGTTTCTACATCAGCACACAGATCGATTTTTCCCCAATCAAACCCAAACAGATCATGAACAAAACCCTGCTCCACAAAATGTTTTATGTCCCTCTTAATGATAATACGAGATTTAACCTTTTGGACCTTAGTGTCCCTAATTGTGGCTACAACACAGTGGTCACTCGCATCATTTGCAAATACTCCCACAGATGGGTATTTATAGGGAACATTAGTTGGAATGAGGTCAATTAGGGAGGATTTATTAGGGGACTTAACGTTAGGGCGAGTAGGACTGTCAACAATCTGAGTAACATTCAGAGAGATACAAAGGTTTTTAAAATCCTCTGATACTGCAGTTAACCAGTCCCAGTTAAAATCTCCAAGTAGCACTATTTCCTTATAGTCTAGTTGCGATAAAAGTTTTGCTAGTGAAGACAAGGAGTCCTTGACAGCTGAGGGGGGTCTGTAACACCCCACCACCATGACTTGTTGCCCCTTTGCCACTTCTATATTTAAGGCTAAAAATTCGAATTGCTTACTGACAGATTTGGAAACCAATGTGGTTACACTGAACTTATTCTTAACATAAATGGCAACTCCACCACCTTTATTAGGCCGGTCGGTACGATACACATTATAACCATTTAAGGATATGTCAGAGGCAAAAATAGTTTTATTTAGCCATGTTTCTGATAACACAATGACGTCAGCGTCAGTCGAGCTTGCCCAAATGCGGACAAAATCTAGTTTACCTAACAGACTGCGCACATTCAAGTGGATGAAACCCAACCCAGACCTAGCTTTAAAATCAGCAGGAGTAGCGATCTGACTACTACTACTGGGCGGACCAGGGTTAGGTTGAACATTTCCTGACAGTAATAACAACAAAAAAAACAGGCATCTTTTCCTCTTAAACAACACACACACATTGTCATCTACTTTAGAATCACCGGAAACGTCTGCGAGAGTTTGATTAGAGTTTAAGAAGCAGTCCTGAAGTACCATCATCGCAGGCAAACAAAAAAGACAAACATATTTTGTCGAGCAGATTGTCTGCGACAAGGCAACCGGTAATTGTTTGTGTAACACATCCGACCCTTTGCAGGGGATGCCCACTGCGGGTGGCAGAACAGACCTGAATCCAGTAGGCTTCTCAGAATGACTAGAGATCTTCTCATAGTCCAGAACAGTTAATAGGCACAGCAGAATCACGATATGGGCCATTTTCCCAGACCAGCACACAGTATCCGCGATGTTCCTGGGGCAAAAATCCTCCTCCTCACAGCAGCAAAGGACAGGCGAAAGCAGCAGCGTGGAAGCGCTCCGGTCTCTCCGTGGTATCCCCGGGGTAAAAGGTAATGTTTGTCCTTCTTTACAGCGTCTGTGAATGAACGAGCGGACGTGCAGTCGCCCCCCAACGTGGGTCTGCGCCGCAGCGGGCAGGTGGAGGGGGTCCGGCAGATGCACCAGAACGCCCCTCGCAGCCAGATGGCCACAGAGAGGGACCTGCAGGCCTGGAGGCGCAGGGTGGTGGTGCCGGAGGTGGCGCCCAGCAGCTACAGGTACCTGAGAGGGACAAACTACATCTACCATTCACAGAGAAACCAACCACACACAGACTTTAGGTTGACCATAATTAGCTAGTTTACAGAGGAACATTTATCATTTTTAACATCCGTGTGAACCTCTGCTACCATCCCACTTCCTGTTTTGGTACTTTGTCTCCAGGTGATGGCGAGGTCAGTCTTGACCTTGCCATCACCTGGAAGGCTTGGACTGAAAAAGTCTGAGCTCTCTGTGGTGTTTTTAAAATGCATATGTCTAAATGCGCCCAGCAAGCAACAGCATTTTTTAAATGTTGTTACTATTCATTGTTTTTCAGGGAGCAGGAGAACTTTCGAACAGCCAGAGGAGATGAGGAGATGTCTCTGTACAACGCCAAGAAGAGACGCATTATCTACAGCAGCTGTCGAGTACGTTTCTGTTTACTTTGCTTCATTAGCCGCGTTCACACCAAGTACTTTGCCGTATTTAGTGCCGGCACTCAGTGCCCCGGCACTTATTACCCCAGGGCATTTAGTACAGATCACGTTCACACCGGAGTACTTTTCCCTGAGGGAAGATTACGCAAATGAGCCGCTGACTTCACTTCGTCTTCTTCTACTTTGGGTTTACTGGCAGGCCGCAAACAACTTCACGGTGTATACTGCCACCCGGAGTCCCCGGCCGGAAGTCCCCGGAGTTGGGGACTGGCTTCAGTAGAAGCTGCTGGGACTCCCAGCAGCTTCTACTGAAGCCTTCCGAGTAAATCGCCAGAACGCCGACACCTCCTCATCTCCACCGCTCCCATGTTTTATTTTGTGTTGCCATAAGTTAGTCTCTCTGCGTTTGTGCACTGGGCGAATGCTAATGCTAATAATGCTAATGCCAGGATAATAAAATGGCGGCTCTACAAAACATTTCAGAGTTGTACGGGGCGTGGTTTGCAATTCGCCCAGCCAATCAGAACTGGGGCCCTTTTTTCCCCCAGGAAAGTACCATCTCTCAGCAGGCACTAAAAATGGGGGTAAAAGTTCCCGAGATGAAGTGCTCTTTTTGGTGTGAACGCGACATAAGGGGTACTGACGGAACTAAACGCTAAAAGTACGGTGAAAAGTAATCCGGTGTGAACGCGGCTAATGTAGGAGGTCTAAAATAATAAGATAAGATAAGATGGTACTTATACTTATACTTAGTCCGGCAGTGGCTCAGTCAGTAGGGGCTTGGACTGGGAGCTGTAGGGTCGCCGGTTCAAGTCCCCGACCAGACCTAAAATATGGAGTATGGACTGCTACTTGGAGAGGTCCCAGTTCACCTCCTGCCCTGCCGTGGTGCCCTTGAGCAAGGCACCGGACACCCCCCTTCCCCCCTCACTCCCATTGCTCCCTGGGCGCTGTACAATAGCTGCCCACTGCTCCTAGTACTAGACTCCTGGCACTAGGATGGGTTAAAAGAACACATGTCACTGTGTGTGCTGTGTGCTCTGCATGTGTGACCATTACAGAGGGTTTCATCCCTCCCAATTCTCCTTCTTCTACTTTATTGATACCAATTTGGGACATTTTTGTGTTGCAGCAGCATAAAAAGACGAGGCATTTTACAATAAAACAATAAAAATTCAAAACTAGAAATAAAATAGAAAGTAGAAAATATACATGTTGAATTTAACAAGGTATTATATATATATACAAATATATATATATAAATATATACATACATATATGACATATGGAATATAAATATTGAACAGATTATATAAATGTACAATGTGGTTTTATTCCAAGAGAAACTATGGAAATATGGTAAATATGTACCCATATTCTGTAATTTATCAATAGAAAGTGTCTACCGTATTGTAAGAAACGGCAGGTTTGAAACCAGATGGAGGGGAAATGTATGATCTCTCACAGCCAAGGCTCTGTCACCTTTTTAGTTTTTGATATAATCTTACATAAAGACAACCTCTGTGATATAAGATGGGGCCTGACAGAATAACAAGCTATTGTTGTTTGGATATCAAATATTTCCAATATGATTTCTGTAGGATTGTTTATTTATGTATAAGCATAGATTCATATAATTGCTGATGGGAGTGGACATATGTGTGTTCTGGAGTCACACGCATTAATTTATATATATTTGTTCACACTGATGGGTGACAGATGGCGACAGCGCTAATGCAAATTTGGTTTGGTTCTTACTCGTGAAGTAAAGATATCTCCGATAATATTATGAGTTCAGATTAAGGCATTGTGACACGGCTGCTGCTGCGTTGTGTGCACAACAGCTTTACGTGCTCAAGTCATTTTTTGTCTATGTACACACATGCTTATAAGCACTACGGCTATGCCCAGATTGAAAAGTAACTTTTTGAAGTGGGAAAGAAGCTGATGCGCCCCTCCTTCATACTACTGTATAACACTGTTAGAATGACCCACATACAATCATAGTTCATTGCAGACGGGTGAACTGACTCTCCTGCTGCCCTGGACTCTGACTCGGCCCAGCCCACACAAGTGGTGCCATGCAGGGGTGGAGTGCTTTTAGTTTAAGAACCGGGTCGCACCTTTAACCTACAGTTGTGGCCGGTTTTCGAATGTTATGTAGCCCATGTCAATTAACTCTTTCCAGTCAGAAATGTTATTGTTTTTCAGTCCCAGTCCGTCCCTGTATGATTTTGTTTACAACTATTTCTGTACAAATATTCGCACTGGTGTTGAGTCCGCTCCATCTGTCCCTCAGGACGACTCGGACGAGGATGAAACTGCGAGGCGAGCACACGGAGTGCTGGAGTTCATGGACCTGTCCTGTGAGGAGGGGGAGGAGACGGCCAGTTCAGAGGTACACAGCGAGGTATCAAACCCTCCACTCCACTGGGACCAGGGCTGGGAGGGTTACTTTAAACATGTAATCTGTTAGAATGACTAGGTACCTGTAGGAAAATACAGTTTTGTTTTGTATCCTGTATACGTAATCCCGTACATGGCATCCGTTACTCCCCAAGCCTGTCTGTGACTCTGTTAAAGTGTTATTTATATGCATCTGCTGTCTTCTGGATCTGCTGGATCGTCAGCTGGATTTGAAACAATTCCCTTTTTTATTTCTTTTATTTCTTCAGGAGGGCGAGTTGGATGGCAGTGAAATGGATTCATCCAATGATGAGGAAGAGTGGAAAAGTGACAGCTCAAGGTAAAAAGTCGTTAAGTGTTCTTATCTGAACTTGTTAAGACTACCAGATAAAGATAAAAAAAGTTTCATCGTTGCACAAACATTGAATGACTACTTTTTAGAGGACATATTTTACTTACTTTCAGGTTCATGTTCTTATTTTGTGCTGTGTTAAGTGTCCATGCTTTAATTACATTTTCCGGGTCTGCTGTGATTGGTCGACCACTGAGAGATGTCCCGGCCGCCCATTAGCCTATCACGTACAATGTGTTGGAGCGCTAGACAATAGAGTGGTGCAGTGACGAGTCCTAAAACCCGGAAGTAAGTTAGCATTTTTACCACTTCCGGTTCCCTCGTCCCAGAGTCAATGGGATTTCTCCATAGGATGTTGGAAAATAGCTCGAAATAAAGTCTGTGGTTGACACAAATGTAAGAGACAGAGCACGTTTTGTTCTACGACATTAAATACATCAGCAGTGACCCCACTGGTGATTTCTGAAGAGTTTACGTGTCTGAAAAACGATGGTTGTTACCAAGTGGCTGAATAGGACTACAGAAGTTGTCGAGGACGTTGTACGTCATTACGCCGAACACGTAAACACTCCCGCTAAGTTTGTTTGCCCTGTTCTGCTTGAAAGCAAGTACCTGCCTCCTGCAAACCGTTCAAACAAACGCTTCAACTTGTACAATTTAGAATCTGTATATTTGAATATCGATCTTAAGTTAGCGTGACGTACTCGGCTGTAGTTCGTTTATAGCATAACGTTAGCATTTTGCTTCTGGCGATTAGATTTATGATTCGAAAATGATAAAAGTAGGGTAGACATGTGGATATTATCCGCCTGAACAAAACGTGCATTTATCAAACAGGTTCGTTTTCCACAGACCTTATTTCGAGCTATTTTCCAAAATCCTATGGAGAAATCCCATTTGCTTTTTTGTCGAGGGAACCCGAGCGCAGCTTACTTCCGGGTAAATATGTCATCCCTGCACCACTCTATAGGAGTGCAAGTGTTACATAGTGATGTCACACTGTTCTGGAAGTAAACAAAGGAGTAGGAGAGAAACTCCCTCTGGAGGGCACACATGATTTAGCCTTTGCAGACCATTTACATGCACACAAACCTATAGAACACACTACAGGAAAGGATACACTTCAGAAAGAGTAAAAGCGCCTCTTTGAGTGGCAATGCCCCCCCCCCCCATCTGGTACTCCACACAGGTTTAAACAAATGATCGATATTTGTTTTGTATTGCCTGTAATCATTTATGAGACTTGTAATCCCGACTGTTTCTTTCTTCGGCAGCCACACGTCCAGCGAGTACTCTGACTGGACGGCGGACGCTGGTATCAACCTGCAGCCCTCCACCCCGTTATCATCGCGGAAACGAGCGCGGCGCAGGATCAGCAGCTCTGAAGAGGAAGAGGAGGAGGAGAACGAGGAAGAGGAGGAGAAGGAGAAGCAACAGCAGCAGAGCGACGAGGAGGAAAGAGCTGGCAAGAAAAGCAAAGGGAAATCCAAGAAAGCAAAGAACAAGACGCCCAGAGTGAGTTTTGATTCAGTATCCAAACTAATGCTGATGTGTCACTGACTAAATCCCTACTGGCTCAAATGACTGTAAATAGGCAAACGGCATGAGCATCCCTAGCTAATAACCATTGTTCAGTCTTTGTTTCTGTCAGTGAGGAATTATTATGATACATTTTATAACAAATATTATAAAATGGGTTCATATTCACTTGCTTATCGTTCTCCATCTTCTCCTTTCAGCGTCCAAAGGTCAGACCATCCATCAACAGAGAAGTGTCCAACGAGTTCAGACCGTCACCGTGGATCACCGACGTCATTCCCAGGAAGTCTCCTTTTGTTCCCCAAATGGGCGATGAGGTACGAACATGAGATGTTATAAGAGGCCGTGAGAAAACATTTCTTTAGTTGGGATGTTTAAAAATGCTGTGAATCTGTGTGTGTGTGTGTGTGTTGTCAGGTGATCTACTTCCGGCAGGGACACGAGGCCTACGTTGAGACGGTGAGCCGCGGCGACCTGTACCCCATCAACTCAGACAAACAGCCCTGGAAGAAAATGGAGCTGCGGGTAAGAAGTATAAAGTCTCTCTCACACAAAAAAACACAAACAGATTGCACTGACGTCAAATTAAATGCACTTCCTGCTGTTTGTATTCCAGGACCAAGAGTTTGTGAAGATCACTGGGATCAAATATGAAGTGTCTCCTCCCACGCTCTGCTGTCTGAAGCTGACGCTCATCGACAACGGCACCGGAAAAATATCAGACAAGTCCTTTTCTGTCAAGTAAGCAGCTCAACTTCATTTACTGCCTCCTTTGTGTGAAAGTTTTGATACATGTTTTACTACCAGAAGCACCCCAACAAGAAGGGGGTATTTGCCTGAGCATTATTTGAACTGAATGTACATAAACAATTACTTGAATTCAACCCCCTTGAAAATGATAAAAATGTGTGTCGATTACAAATGATGCAAAGAGATTTTGGTCTGTTTAATATTTTAATTCAAAAGACTGACGCTCGAAATTATGATAATAATAAATTCCTTTTTTTAATTTATTTTTATTTAATCGTTTATTTGGCAGGGACAATGCACAGTAATGAACACTTAAAACATTAAAATGTATCAAGCGTAACAGTGCCAGATTTAGCTTTGAGCTAATTTCCAGCCGCAGTCCCTCACATAAAACATTTAAGATCATTATATTTTACAAACATAGCAAAAACAAAATACATGTTATGCAAAAAGTGCAAGAGAGCAAGAGCAGCATACACAAGTATTTACCACATGGCAGTACAATATAGCAGCAACGACATATAGAGTGCAAGAGAAGATACAAGAGCTACCTAAAGTGCAAGAGAGGATACCCCTGTGTTAAAGTGCATTTAGCGGTGATCGCACGTCTGTTTGTTTCTCAACCATTCTTTGAGTTGACCTTTGAAACTATTGAGTGGGACAATCCCGTATCTCAGTTGGGAGGCTATTCCACAAAGAGCTGCCTTTAACGGAGAGGACATTTTGTCCAAAAGTGGTCCGTCTACGGTGGACTTCACAGTCTCCTCTGGTTTCTGACCTAGTGCAGCGTCCTGTGTGTTTTTTGGGGATGAAACATCACCTTCACTTTGGACTATGTGACTGTTGCCAGCATCCATAGTATATAAAGAACAGTGATCTACTTATTTATGAGCGACTAAAAGGCCTTAGGCCTATTACAGCCGTATCCTATTGATTGATTGATTGAAGGGAGGGAGGGGGGGGCAGTCCATGTAAACATTTATAAATAAAACGCATACTTTTAAAAGACTTACAATTGTCAAAACTCAAGAAATGGTGTTTCTCAAGGATGGTACAGTGGTGGTATGAATAAGGCTTTCTGTCAAACACCTTGATAGCTCTCTAGTACAGCTGTTCTATGGGTTTCAGGTTTGTGGCACAAGCTAACGACCAGTTGGTAAAACAGTATTCAATGTGGGATAGAATCATACAGTGGAGGTATGGCTTTGCAGCACTGACAGTTAAGAAAGGTCTAATTAGTTTAAAATGTTGCAAGTTGAATTTAATGGTATTGGATACTTTCTTAATATGTTTCTTAAAAGCCAAGTTCGAGTCCAGTATGACTCCAAGACACTTGAACTGGGAAACTAGTTCTATTTCTGATCCGAACTAAAGGGCGGCCGTAGTTTTGGTACTGTAATATGTGTTATGAAATGGAAGCGAAGTCGTATGTTTGTAGTACTCCCCCATTAAAGTGACACTGACCCCCCCCCCCCCCCCCCCCCCCCCCCCACAGGTATCACGACATGCCGGACGTGATCGATTTCCTCGTGGTGAGGCAGACTTATGACGAGGCGCTCCGGAGAAACTGGCAACCGAGTAAGTGTGTGCATCCTGTTGGAGATGTTTGCTTCAAGGCCAAGAAGCATCCTCTGTATTTTCTGTATCAGGCAGTTTACGTCCTCTTGAACATCTTCTCTCTTTTGTGCAGACGACAGGTTCCGCTCAGTGATAGACGACGCCTGGTGGTTTGGGATGATCGTCTGTCAGGAGCCATACCAGTCCGAATACCCCGACAGCCTCTTCCAGTGCTTCAAAGTCAGGTGGGAAATCATGCTTCTTCTCATAAGAGGGTAGAAATAGTGGATGGTGCGGGACGTGCTGTTTTTCATGCTGTAAGAAGCAGAAGTAGTAGTACAGTGTATAGAAATGTGAAATTGCAAATTACACCAGAGTGAAGATCTGTATTTCCCTTCGGGGATGAATAAAATGCATCTTAATTTTAATATTTTGAAGCAAAGTTTGGCCACTGTTTGAGAGCCTCCTTGGATTGCCACAATGAGACCATATAATTGATTTCGTACCAACATGTTTTCAATAAACGTTAGTTGTTCAATTCTAATATGTTTTTGTGTTCAGTTGTATTTTTGCAGTCAACAGTATATCTAAATGGCATGTCTGCCCACTAGTGGTTATAAAGAGTCATGACAGGTGTGTTATCTGTATGTTATTTGTAACACGCATTACTATTCTGTAAATACACACACACTCACTCACTCACTCACTCACTCACTCACTCACTCACTCACTCACTCACTCACTGTTGGCCATCAGCAGCAATTTGGGGTTCAGTATCTTGCCCAAGGATATATGAACATGTTTCACTGCAGGGGCTAGGATCAAAACCACAACCTTCGGATTGGGAGATTAACACAATTATTGTGTGTCAAATGTAATCTGAACTGGGACAAAGAAGGAAGCAGTCAGTGTTGCTGCAAATAGTGAAAACTGACTTTGGTTTTTGTGTTTCCACCAGATGGGACAACGGGGAAACCGAGAAGCTGAGTCCTTGGGATGTGGAACCGATTCAAGATGATGGTAATTAACACTTTCTACTTTAACTGTCTCAACCACACGCACAGCACAGAGCAGGGTCATTGAGGTTGGATGCATATTGAACTAAGTGTGTCTCTGCAGCCCCGCAGCCGGAGCTGGAGGGAGGCGGGATCCCCGTGACGGAGGAGGAGATGAGGGAGCTGATGTACAAGCCTCTGCACGGGGAGTGGGGGGAGAGGAGCCGGGACGCCGAGTGTGAACGCATCATCGTCGCCATCGACCAGCTCATCACTGTTGGTGTGTATGCAACAACAAAAAAGACACACACATACCCTCTTTCACATGTCTGGCCACAACTAAAGGTACATCCTGTCACACAAGTCAGGATATTAATATCTCAAACACACAGAAGCATGTAGGATGTGTAAAGACACCGACTCACTGGAGTCAAGCACAATGAATTTAAGAGGCCGTATTCTGCTTTTTATGGGTTTTCTATCCCTGTAGTGTGTTTTTTATATACGTTTTTGTGCATCTAAATGGTCTGCAAAGACTAAAATCTCCGCCCCCAACTCCAGTACACGCCAACCACCAATAATAAGTGAAATAATATCACAATGAGACCTTACAAACAGCTCCTACAGATACAATTTAAGCTTATAATCTTAAAAAATATGATGTCCTTCTCCAAAACGCCCCCCCTTGCTTCCAGAGTTTATGAATCTGACTCCTGGTGTTTGTGTTACAGAGATCGCAGCTCCTTTCTCTGGCCCTGTGGACTTAATCCAGTACCCCACCTACTGCACTGTGATCGCCTATCCCACCGACCTGGGCACCATCCGGCTGCGTCTCCTCAACAGATTCTACAGGCGAGTCCTCCTTCATCCTGCCTGTCTACAGAAAGTCCAACAGTTGACGTTTTGTTTGTGAAGACTCTGTACTGACCCCCCCCCCCCCCCCCTCCTCCTCCTCCTCCTCCTCCTCCTCCTCCCTCTGCTGACCCACAGGCGTCTCTCAGCATTAGTTTGGGATGCCAGGTATATTGCACACAACGCCCGAACTTTCAATGAGCCAATGAGCAAGATCGCCCACTCTGCAAAGATCATTACTAACGTCCTCCAGAAATTTGTCAAGTAAGTTTGACCTCCTTATTTCTTAAAGTACTCTTAGTCCCGATTTACTGGCACTATATCGTTCATTTAAATGTAAACATGTTTCCCTTTTTACTTCCCCAGTAATCCGAGCTGCATAGATATCATGGAGATTTACAATGCTGTGGAGGAGATGGATGATGAGGATGAGGTAGGTCTGCTTTGTAATTAATTGTTTGATGTATAATGCTGTCAAATTACTATATTAGTTTGACTGACAAATAGAGTGGATACTGATGGAAGGAGACTGATCATGAAAACCTAATTTGCCTCTAGAGAATACAGTTGATATTTAGGTAGTTGTAGGTAATTGTCTTCTGGTTAATGATCAGATGTAACCTTGATTTGGTTGCTGCCTACAGGAAGAGGATGCAGAAGCTCCAGGAACCTCCTCCGGACACAGACTGCGACAGGTACACCCATGCATAAAACACATAAGGCTTGTCTCAATACCCCTCCTCGACTCCTCTCTTCCCCTCCTCTGGGACTTGACCCGGAAATCGATCAAGACACGCCATGTTGAAGGACATCCCAATAGCTGAAATGCACACGGAGGAGGGGTGAGGGAGGAGACGAAAGGGAGGATACACGAGAGCAGACTACGCGGAAGTGTTTTCACTACTCGCGTATAAAAGCCCCGCCCCCACCTTCACAGCTGGTCGATTTCAACACAGGAAAACTAGAAGAATGAGTGGAAAAGCGTCACATAAATGTCTAAGTGCTCACAGCTCCGTGCAATTCATTTCTTAAGGTTATACTAACAATTTAAGTCATGTTTAATGATCTTGAACGTCACTAAAACATAGCTATTAAGAAAGCTATTCATAAATGGCTAGATCTTGATAAATAACAATTATTTGTATTGTTTGGTGTTCAAATATTCAGGAGTTAAATTCTTTAAAATTCACAGTCCTGAATGTGGGGATCTACAGGACACACATGTTCAGAGTAAAGGCTTTCACATTATTATATTTATAATTTTATTGAAATGTACATTTTACACCACAACGGAACACAAAAGCAGGACCAACCACCATACATTGAATTCCTTGACTAACAAGAGAAATATTTACAATGTATGATGGTTGGTCCTGCTTTTGTGTTCCGTTGTGGTGTAAAATGTACATTTCAATAAAATTATAATTACAATAATGTGAAAGCCTTTACTCTGAAAATGTGTGTCCTGTAGATCCCCACATTCAGGACTGTGCATTTTAAAGAATTTAACTCCTGAATATTTGAACACCAAACAATACAAATAATTGTTATTTATCAAGATCTAGCCATTTATGAATAGCTTTCTTAATAGCTATGTTTTAGTGACGTTCAAGATCATTAAACATGACTTAAATTGTTAGTATAACCTTAAGAAATGAATTGCACGGAGCTGTGAGCACTTAGACATTTATGTGACGCTTTTCCACTCATTCTTCTAGTTCTCTGTTTTCCTGAGTTGAAATCGACCAGCTGTGAAGGTGGGGGCGGGGCTTTTATACGCGAGTAGTGAAAACACTTCCGCGTAGTCTGCTCTCGTGTATCCTCCCTTTCGTCTCCTCCCTCACCCCTCCTCCGTGTGCATTTCAGCTATTGGGATGTCCTCGTTCACTCAAACGTCACTCTTAAACGACGTCTGTTAATGATGACATGTGCACAGCTGTATCCCCTCTCATCGGGTTTAACTGAATAACCCTTTAGAACCGGCCCATTTGTTTGTAAATATTTCTCTTGTTAGTCAAGGAATTCAAACAAATGGGCCGGTTCTAAAGGGTTATTCAGTTAAGCCCGATGAGAGGGGATACAGCTGTGCACATGTCATCATTAACAGACGTCGTTTAAGAGTGACGTTTGAGTGAACGAGGACGTCCCAAATAATACCTGAGGACTCCTCTGTCCTCGCGTCTCCTCCTCGTGTCTCTCGCTCGCATCTTACGGAGGCGGAGCTAAGACGCAAGGAAGGGAAAGGAGGAGGTGAAATATTCAATTGAGACGAGCCTATAGACTGAGACCTGGACTGATCCAGCTGGGATGTGTTTCACGTCCTGATGTTTCTCTCTCTCTGTCCTCTTGCTGTTTGCAGCGCTCTGTAGAGGTGGTGCCGGACAGAGACGCCTGGAAGAAGAAGTGCAAGAATCTCCTCAACTACATATTTGAGTGTGAGGACTCGGAGCCCTTCAGACAGCCTGTGAATCCTCAGAACTACCCAGTACGTTTACGCAAAAAACAACAACATAATGACGTAAGCAGGTTATGTTTCAAGTGTCTTAACCATGTGCTTTTCCAGGACTACCTGAACATCATTGACACCCCCATGGACTTCAGCACCGTGAGGAGGACACTGGGGGAGGACCGCTATGAAAACCCTACAGAGCTGTGCAAAGACATAAGGCTGATCTTCGCCAACGCTAAAGCTTACACTCCCAACAAACGCTCCAAGGTGAGGACGTGATCACAAAAGTGAAATGGATGGAGTTCAGCGAATAAAATCTTCTTTTGGTACAGATTATGGCTTGTAATCTTAAAGAATCCCTATTATGTTTTTGGGGTTTTCCCTTTTCCTGTAGTGTGTTCTATACAGCCTCAAATCTCTAACTACAAAAAGACGATTATCTTAAAAAAACATATAAATAACTCCATTAACTTAACCCGAAGCACAATAGAGAACCGCAGTGACGCGTCCTAAAACCCGGAAGTAAACTTCTTCCGGTTCCAGAGATGGGTAGACATGTGGAGATTATCCGGCTAACGTGATCCGTCTCTTAAATGTGTGTCAACCACAGACCTTATTTCGAGCTATTTTCCAAAATCCTATGGAGAAATTGCATTGCATTTTTGTCGAAGGAACCGGAAGAAGTTTACTTCCAGGTTTTAGGGCCCGTCACTGCGGTTCTCTATATGTAACAAGCTGAATATGTAATGGAAAAACAAAGATACAATTCACAATCCTATTTTAAATAAGAACTGTATCCTGTAAACTTATCTGACTTGTCCTTTTTTGTCTTCTTCTAGATTTACAGTATGACCCTGCGGCTCTTGGCCTTCTTCGAGGAGCAGATCAGAGCGATCACATCCGAGTACAAAACGGCCATCAAGAGCAGCGACAGACTCCGCCGCAGTCAGCGCTGCCGCAAGAAAATGCAGCCGAACGATCAGTCCACGTCCAGGTCTGGTTGAGTTACGCGTTTATTCAGCTAATGTAAATGCTAAAACAATGGAAACGGTTCAGGTGTATGAAGTCAGTCCAGGCCTGTGCCTTGATGGTTATTCATATTGTTTTCCAGTCAAAAGAGAGCTGCAGCTAAAACTCAGGAAAAAGTGGAGTCCACGTCAGTGACCAAATCTACCTCAGCCAAAGTGGGTGTTCCAGATCGAGCCAGGAGGAGTCGCAGGAGAAGCTCCTCCGACGACTCCAAAGGTGCTTCATCAACACCAGGTACGACAACAACTCTGCAGCTTAGGGCCGGTGTCCACATTGTGCTTTCTTCTGGCAGAAACTTAAAGTGGACCTATCATGCTATATTTGAATAATATAGTGTAGGACCATACCTATATAAGGCATATTTATACTTTTTTTTTTTCAAAATACCAAACAGATCATGCATTTTAGTCATGCCTGATTTGCACTTTTTTAGCTCTGTTTTTAGCAAGGGCTGATTCTGTGAGAACAGCACCACCTACAGGCCTGGCATATGTACTACAGCGTCTCCAGCGCTTTCGAACGGCAATGTCCGTGGCTGTCTCCTTCTGATTGGTGGAGTTGGCCCAATAGCCGTAGCGCCACTGTCCTGACGTCAGGACAGTGTTCAAATCTGGATCAGTTTTTATCAGATCCGTTACAGCCCCTTTTTTAGAGATTTGGGTATGGAGGAAAATAGAGAGGGTTGTGTTTTCTGACACTTGGTGAGTTCCCTGGAACACCGGGGACACATATTCATGTATAAAAGCCGTACAAAAGTGCATTTTGCATGATAGGTCCCCTTTAAAGCAACAGTGGATTACCCTAATTCATTACGTGTCATTTTTTAAATTTGTTTCAGAGTCTGACAGTGAGAGCGAGCCGAGTGAGTCGGAGGAGGAGAAACGTCCTGGCTCCTCGAGGCACCATCGACTCAGACACAAAGCCAGAGTTACGAGAAGCAACCGCGCTAAGCAGAGGAAAAAAGGTCAGTTCAGTTTCAATTCGGTCTAAAATACTGATAGCTAGAGAGGGTTCTTCTTGTTCTTCATTTTCTCCGGCGTCTTCTTCCATTACTTCTTCCAATAATCAGAGAAAACAGGTGTGTTTCTGAGGTTGTGTTTGTGAATTTCTGCTGTTGCAGAGAGCGATAGTGAAGAGGAGGAGGAGGAAGAGGAGGAGGAGGAGGAGGAGGACAGTGGTGCTGGAGAGGATGGACATATGTCCTCTCAGTCTTCAGGTCGTCGCTACCCGAGCAGGAGTAAGAGCAGCAGGAGCACACGGCTGACCAGGAACAGCTCTGGAGCGGAGAGGAGGCGCACAGGTACGACAACAGACAACCTCACACTCTGTACACACACACACACACACACACACACACACACACACACACACACACACACACACACACGTTAAACACTCTTCTTCACGGCTGGTTTTCAGAGGGCAGAGCAGAGGTGAACGGTCACAGCAGCCGAGCGTCTCGCAGTGCAAGGCGCCACCACCGGGACTTTGACGGAGCCTCGTCCCCGGGCTCCGACGGGGGGGAGGGGGTCACGCTGCGCAGGTCGCTCAAGAGGAAGACGGCGAGGGCAGCGGTGAACAAGATGAAACTCCTCAAAGTGTCGGAGGAGGAGGAGGAAGAGGAAGAGGAAGAGGAGGAGACGCCGAGGAGGAGCAGCAGCCGCCTCCGCCTCACAATCCGGACCAGCAAGCGCGCCGCGGTGATCCAGAGCAGCTCCGACTCTGATGAAAAGCCTTCGAGACGGGGTAGGAAAACACTCTGCTCAGTGCCTTTATCAAACAATCCTGTTTATGAAACTGTCTGATTCAGAAACAGTTGGACAAAAACAGAGGAAAGGCATTCAGCTGAGTCATGCTCCAGTTAGTTGAAGTGTCACAGGAGTGAGAGATAGTGGACAGGGTCACCACTGTAGGAACAGATAGTGCTGCAGTATGATAGCAGCAGAGATAATATGCTCACATTATACAGAGGGGGATCACAGCTGCTTTGTCCATGCTTTAGCTAAGAGTCAGAAAACTGTCGGACTTCAGGCCGATCATTCAGGAACAATGTTATAATAAAGATACAAAAATACCATGCGTTGTCATGCATTTCTTTATTCAGGGTGTCCGCGGGGTCTTAAAAAGTATTAAAAGTTGATAAATCAATTTAGCGAAAATGAAGGCTATTAAAAACGGCATTTTCCAAGGTATTACATTTTGTAGCTTGTTTTCAATAAGTATATAAATTGTCCAAAGAGGTTGTATTCTACAGTCTGCCTGAATGTAATCATTGCGTAGGTGTGTAGTGTGATTCTGTGTAGTTTATTTATGGCATCCCGTTGGATTTGACGTCATCAGAACAGGACATTGCACGCTCACTGCTTGATAGTGCACGAAGGTCCGTTTACGCCGGTTGGTAAGCAACATCGTTATGGGGAAATGCAAGTTTGCGTCCAAATGGTTGGAAGATAAGGAGGAAGGACAATCAATACTGTATATAGTCAATGTGAGGTGAAGTGTGTCGCCAATGTAACCGGTTAGAACTCAAAGTGGCGATGAGGTCTTAAAATGTATGGAAAGGGTCTTAAAAGGGATTACATTTGACTTCAGGATTCCTGCGTATACCCTGATATTACAACACCATGTGTATTTGTTTTATCTCCCCCCAAAATATAAGCAAATGCTAGGATCTTAAACTTGGTATTATTCATGAATCACAGATTAACTCTGCCCTTGTTTCTCTTTCTAGCTTCTCAAAAGAAAAAGGAATCGGGTGACGAATCCGAGGAGGAGGAGGAGGAGGAGGAAGAAGACCAAGACAGCGATGCTTCATCCTTCTCCCCAAATGAGCAGAATGGAGACACGAGGTCCCGCAAACAGAGGACGTCAAGACAAGCTGCTAAGGCGAAGGGAAATGGTAAGGAGCATCCTCATCGCTTATCATTAGACTTCTTGTTGACACTTGGAAAGGCTTCTGTACTCAGTGGGATTTCTGTCCCTCTTTTCTCCTGCAGATGCTCTGACCCAAGTGAACGGACACGGTGCGAAACCTCACAGCAACTCTGAGCAAGAGGAGGCTGCAGAGGAGAGCTCTGGAGACGAGGAAGAGTCGGTGTCTCGGAAATCCTCTAGAAGCAAAGCAACCACTTCCGCCAAGACGAAGAAGAAGATTGAAAGCGAGGAGGAGGAGGAGGAGGAAGATGAAGAGGAGGACGATGATAAGGAGGACGATGAGGAGGAAGAGGTAGAGCACACTGAACACAGGACCACAAGACACAAACTTCCCATCAGCTCAGACGAAGAGTACAAAGACCACAGTTCTCAGAAACACCCACACCAAAACGGAAGAAACGTGGAGGAAGCCATCCACAAGGACTCTAAGAAGAAGTGCAAAGTTTCACCAGACAAACAAAAACCTGCCTCAACCAACAAACCGGACGGTGCTGAGTCAGAGGAGCTCAGCGATCCTCCAAAGAGAGCCAGCCTGCGCAAGAAGAGCCTGAAGAGAGACGAAGAGAGCCATCACTCCAGCGAGGAATCTGAATCCAATTCCAAGAGGTCGACGAGGAACAAGACGAAGTCCAAACGGCCTCGCAGCGAAACCTCGGCCTCGGAGAGCTCCCAGCAGGAATACAAACCCAAGAGGAAGTCGAGGAGGAAACGCTCCACCGGCTCCTCGGACGAAGAGTCGGACAACTCAGACAACGTGTCCAACAGACGGCGGAAGCTCCGAGCACTACCGAAGAAGAGTTACATCAGCGACAACTCGGAGGAAGACTCTGCTTCAGGCGCAAAACAGGGGAGCGGTAAAAAGACGGCGTCCAGGGAAGGCAAGCGAGAGTCGAACAGGAGCTCTCCCAACGGAGCCAGGAGTCGGACGTCTTCCAGCAAAAAACGCATTTACACCTCAGACTCTGAAGATGCTGAGGAGGACGGAGAAGACAAGCCGGTGTCAAAGAGCGATAAAAACAGCAGGTCCTCGAAACGTTCCAAAGGGGAGTCCAAAGGAGAGGGGGACACCTCGTCACATTCTGAATCCAGCAAGGAGGAGGAAGAGGAGGATGTTGGGAGCAGGAAGAAAAACGCCAGGCAGCCAAAACTAAAACTAAAAGATGGCACTCGCAGCTCCGACTCGTCTTCAGCCGCCGAAAACTCATCTGCCAGCTCAGGGTTTCGCAGCAGTCCAAAGAGGAGGAGTCACAGGCGGTCGGGCGTCGCTGAGAAGACGTCCGGCCGCCCGCTGAGGCCGCGCCGCCGTGCGTCCGCCTCAGAGGACAGCGACGAGACGCGCCGCAAAACACAGCAAAAAGCATGCGTGAACACCCGCAACCGAGGGAAGCGGACGGTGAGCTATCACGACAGCGAATGAAGGACGGGAAGAGAGCTGGAGACCTTTAAATAAAGACACGATACGGTAGTAGCACTGGAGTCCTCGAGAGAAAATGCTGTGAATCTGTTTCATTCAGGGATATTTATATTTTCTATGAAAAACATGTTTATAGATGTAATACGAATTCAAGCATTTGAACTGCTGGGTCTTTTTTTCTCAAAGCGAAAACTCCACCGCCCCATTCTGCTCGTTGCGATTCCGCCGGCAGGGAAAACCGTTCTGGGGGATTATTTTGTCCGCGTGGGTGCTACTCTTATATACCTCTCGTTTAATCAAGCATATTGCTGGCTTGCACTAAGATACACTGTAATGAGGTATTTCATACACTAGTTTTGCATTAGAAACTCAGGGGTCAAATACGTTTACTGTAGTCTCAGACATGCGGTTGTTTTCTGCGCAACAGAATACAACTCCAGATGTCCAAGCACACTCACTGGGACAAAAAAGAAAAGAGAATCCATGCTCAGACGTTTGACTACAGCACTCCTTTGTAAATCCACACACTCAATGCTCGTCTGTATTTTGAGTTATGAGCCAAAATGATCTAAATATTCTTTCCCCCATTGCATTAGTTTTTTTTTCTGTAAGTTAGTTTGTGTTCTAGTGAATAGATGTAAATATTTGATTGAGGAAGACGTCTGAGGTTCAGTCGGTAACAAAATGTTTATTTAATTTGTTTTTTTAATTTCTTCTCTTTATCTTTTTTTTACAATTAACTGCATTGTCTTGCCATATGTCACAAATTGGTACTTTTTTGCCAAGTACAAAAGTACTCTTTGCAAAATACTGTGATTTCTCATATTGGGAAGGCCCGTTATTGTTCTGTGTTACCTACTTTCAGTGTTAAATTCTTTTTTTCAGAGTTGACTTAAAAACATTTTGCCAGTCACATGGTTTAATTTTGTTAACGGGAAGGTTTCTAAATAAAGTCGCTTTATGACATTTTGCTTAATGTTTTTCGTACTACACCTTTATTAAATCACAGGAAAACTATTATCGCGATGTGGTTGTGGAGTGCAATGGATGAGTTATTCCTCACAATAATAAAGACATCATTTCAAGGTGTGTTATGTTTCTGACTTTGTTACATTTGTTGCAGGTACAGGAAGAAATGAACTAACAGATGTGCTTTGTATCCTGGCTTGTAGGGAGGTAATACATTTGACACCTTATATACAAAGATATTTCTGCCCCCAAGGATTTTGTTCTTAGATTCAAATGAATAGTTTGGAGATATATCCCTACACTAAGTGTCTAGTTCACAATATCAATCGATCAATGTTTATTTATATAGACCAATATCACAAATGTTACATTTGTCTCAGTGGACTTCACAGTTTGTACAGAATATCAGTATGACAATACGACACCCTCTGTCCTTGGACCCTCATATCGTACAAGGAAAAACTTCCAGAGAAACCCCACAGTTTAAAGGGGAACATGGGAGAAACCTCAGGGAGAGCAACAGAGGAGGGATCCCTCTCCCAGGACGGACAGACGTGCAATAGATGCTGTGTGTAAATTGAATAGATAATGCATTTACAACATAGGTAGACCAAATGTTTGGAAATGCATGTGTTTTATAATAAGAAGATGAATCCACAAGGATGTCAACAATCCTGTGGGAGCCATCAGGGAAGTAGTATGATGAGTCAGGCAGGACCGCAGAGACGGGTTCAGCCACGACTCGAAATCCAGGACTCAGGATGCAGGACTCAGGACCACAGCAACAGGATCAGCCACGACTCAGGATCCCGGCGTATATTGACACCAAAAAGAAATGTGGGGGAATATGTAGGCTACAATATTTACAATATTTTTGGGGGTTTCCTTCTCCTGTAGTGTGATAGGTTCTTGTGCATGTAAATGGTCTGCAAAGGCTAAAATCCCTTTGTTCCCTTCAGATGGAGTTTCTCTCCCACACACTTGCTCTGTTTTCTGGTATAGTTAAATATCATTTTCAACAGCATGTAAATACTCAGGTAAAGATGTGTTTTTGTTTTTTACTTTATTTTCCAAGTTTCACTCAAACTTTCCAGGGTCAAGACAAATACTTTAAATTGTTTTAATATATTACAGATACAGATTGTTTGATTGATTGATTGATTGAAAAGTTTATTAACAGCTTGTATATTGGGTACAGAACAGTACAGCTCAAAACATACAATTGTTAAGGGGATGCAGACCAGAGAAAGACTTTCGTCTTGTTTACATCAGGGTCCCCCATTTCCAATTCATCATGTTAACGGCTTGCATCAAATATAAACAAAACTACAAACAAATGATTTCATTAACTAAAGAGTGAGGGTCTTTTCAAGTAACACATACGTCAAATAATGAAAAGGGGTTTCAGGGCTTTTTTATTTTTCATGTAATAACGTGATTTTAAAAGTATTAAGATCTCACTATGTAGTAATTTTGGCTTACCCTTTAGTTGTTTGCATTTATGGAAAAATATCCAATTATTTATCGGAAATTCTAATTAAAAAGTCAACGTTATGGGCTTTAACGATTTTTATCTTATTGGTCGACATTAACAAGGTTTTAACGTGAAAGGGCTTCTTCTGACAACAGCGTGACGACATCACGTAATGTTTTTCTTAAACTGGTCGCACTTTCGACCCTTTTGATTAGCAATGTTCTTTTATTTAATTTGGTAACACTGGGATAATAAATCACTAGTGCGAAACATGTGTCACATTTACATGTTAATTTGTATTTGTTATTAAATGTTTATACATTTTAGTTTTTACGCGAAAGTAACACCTGTCACCGTCATTTAGATTTACGTTGATAGATAGCCAAGGAGCTAACATGTGAGTAGCTGCTTCTGTTGACTTGACAGCTACACCTCTTAACTCATGACAATAAAACAGCTAGCATTTAATGAAGAGAAAGGTTTAGAATAAACGGACGTTAATACGTTTTTTGTTTTCCTTTTTAACATATCCTGCTTCTGCAAAAAAAGCTAACATTGAAGCTAAAGTTAGCATGTCCTCTGTCAGCCACTGTCAACACTACAGGCTTCAGTAAAGCTTCAGAACATCAGAAGAGCTGCAGCTTCAGAACATCATGTCTTCCTGCACAAGGTTGCTTTACTTTGTGAAGCACAGAAGCTTGTGGACTCATGTTCGGAGAAATGTCACAACATGGTCTCCTGTTGGAGCTGCTTTCAATGCCAAACCTCAAAGAAGACAAAATCTGGTGGAGAAAAACGTGGTAAGTATTTGTTTTAATTGTCTTAAATGTGTCACTAAAACATGTTACAACACTGCTATGTTAAAGCACATAACCTGCATTTAAATGGGCTTAAATGTGTGTTAATAAGCCATATTGATTTTTATAAAGGACCACATTCTATATCTTTTATTTCTAAGAAGCTGCATTATTGATTTACTAAATTGTTGTTTATATTTGGGGGTATATTGGGGGGGAATGAGCCATTTTAAAGAATGTAATATTACATTTTAAACTGATTGTTTTGCATACTATCAAGTGAAAAATGCATGCATCTTAAGTAAAACAAATGTCATGACTCATGACATTCATGTAACTATTTATTATTGTTATTGGTGGCTGCTAGTTCACTTACTTTTATAATACTGCCACTTATTTATTTACCATGGTTGTGTACTCATTTTATTTGATTTCTTTATTAAACATGTTAGTCTAGTGATTTTGATGTTTCCCTTTGCTGCTGTAACACTGTAAATGTCTTGCTGTGGGACAGATAAAGGATTTCTGGTTCTGCTTTCAGGGTTTGTTTGGAGTGACTGAGCTCAGCTGTCCTGCAGGCTTTCAGGCGGCCACAGAGACGGCTCTGAGGAACACACAGCGGCTGGTGGACAAAGTTATTTCTGGTCCTTCGGGGGTTGGGACAGTCGAGTCTTTTGATCAGCTCTCAGATGAGTTGTGTAAAGTGGCTGATCTGGTGAGTGCTCCTTCTCTCTGATGACTACTGAAACTGTGCTGCTCTCCACAACTCGTGTACAGAGGGGTTGCAGTGATGACGTTTTTTTGTAGGTTGACCCGGAAGTCAGCATCTCCCTGGCTCACTTAAAAAAAAGCCAATGGGATTTCTTCGTATTATTGCAGAAAATAATCTCAAACGTTTATGATATTTACACGTTTTATTCAGCAGAATATATACACCACTTTATGATTTTTTAAGTAATAAGCTAACGTTAGACTATAAAGGAACTACAGCACCCTAACATGACTTCCCGTCACCACCGCTAAGCTAAAGGCGGCTAATGTTGGGCATGATGATGTTTAGTCCTCTGATTTAGACACTTGTTATTTACTGACGTATTTTATGTTGCATAAAAAAAAAGTAACATTTCTTCAGCTGGTTTTAACCACAGACCTTATGTCAGGCTAACAACCAAAAGCACATTCAGGAAACCATTGACTTCCAGACGAGGGAACAGGAAGTGCTAAAATGCTGACTCATATCTGGGTTTTAGGACTCATTCCTGGCCCGCTCTATGCCCCATGTTCCTTTCTTCCCTCCTCGTTGTTCCAAGGTCCAAATGTGTACTTAAAGGAGATAGGAGAGCCTTTGGAGTCAGGGCTCCTGGACTTTGGAAATACCTGCCAGATAAGATCAGCGCTGCAACCATATCTCCTCTTGGAATTGTCTTTGAAAACCCTGCTTTGTAAATATTACTTGTCAGTGTTTTTATTTATGGCATTTAAGTTAATTTCTCCCTCAAGAGGGAACAGAGGGATTTTAACCTTTACAGACCATTTCCATTTCCATGCACAAAAACCTATATTACACTACAGTAAAGGAAAACCCCCAAAAGCATAATAGGGCCCCTTTTAAAGGGTTGGTTTAGCCTCTACATGCTTTAAAAAAGCTTTTATGATTCCTTTATACTATCACTATGTGTCATGTGGTTCTTGGATTACCTGCAGACCAACTTGCTTTTCTCTTCTCTCACAGGCAGACTTTGTTAAAGTAGCTCATCCAGACCCAGCGTTTCGCGAGGCTGCAGAGAAGAGCTGCATAGAGATCGGCACGGTGGTGGAGAAGTAAGACGAACCTTTCAAAAAGCAATCATGATGCATTTGTACAAATAAATGGAAGTATAAAGTAGCATAAAATAGAAATACTCAAAAATAGCACACACATGTCATTTTGTAATTGTGTTTTTTTCAGACTGAACACTAATGTGGAGCTTTCTAATAGTCTTAAAAAATTGCTGGAGAACCCAGACACCGTGTCTCAGCTGGATCCTGATTCCAGGTAATTTCACTGCCATTTTGTTTAAAACATGGATTAAATAACAGTGTTTCTCTTTCTTTATTATCACATCAATATGTAATGTTTATATCATATCTAATCATGTAAATAATGATTCATTTCTGTTTGTTTTTTCCAGACGAGTGGCAGAGTTGTTCATGTTCGATTTTGAAATCAGTGGAATTCATCTGGATGAGAAGCTGGTGAGATGGTTATAATAGGTGGTTGTTATGTTTCCTAGGGGGAAAGGGAAGTAACAAAAGATTACATAACCAAAACCACTGTTTGTCCACAGTTACACCATACTAGACCATATAGCATTGGTGTAGTCATAGAAGGATATTTTCCATGGGACAGCGCATGTATTTTGATGTGGTAGCCAGCAGGTACATTTTGGTTGTTCATCTGGGAAAGAAACAGACAAGTTGTGAATAAAACATAAAGACAGCATGTTTAAAAATACCTCCACCCCCTGCTGTGTTTACTGAACTTGTTTTCTCCACAGAGGAAGGAGGCGGTGGCTCTTCATGTGAAGCTTCTGGATCTAAACAACGAGTTCCTGGTCAATTCTCACCAGCCCAACAGGATCGCCAGGTCTGCGATTCCCGAACATCTACACCTGCACTTTGCCAGTGAAGGAAGCTTCATCCAAGTGGGGGGATTACACGCTGACTCCCCCGATGACTTGGTAGGTGCCTGAAATGATTTGGGAACATTTATACTTTTTGTTCAGCAGGTGGCGCCACTGCCATGTGTCAGATTTTAGGACTGGATGTAAGGGCAGGTTGAAGATGTGTAATATAGACTCTGTCCTGACAACATATGATACGCCATAAGTTGTAAAATCCTGAATAAGCAGAGTAACTTACATGATCTGCATTTCTAATGACAAACGTCTGAATGTTGTGTCATGTTAGATGTTGCGGCTTCAGAATTGTGGGACAGCATTTTTCTCCTTTCCTTTCCTTTCCTTTCCTTGAGGATGGTCCAGTGTATCCTAAGCTAAAGAAGATTTCAAAGGAGGCATTGAAGCTCCTTTCCTATCATCAAGAGCACATAAGTCAAACTCAAGGCCCGGGGGCCCAATCAGGCCCTTTGTGGATTTAATTTCAGCCCGCAGGATCATTTTTAATTACTATTAGATCTGGCCCGCCGGTATATGGCACGCACACCTTCACTCAATCCTGAGGATTTCCTCAGCTCAGAGCCAGAGCCCAAACATTGATGAACTTGCACCCAAGATGAGATGCCAAGTATCTGGCTTGAACTAGCATCACAGAGCAGCAAACTGAGTTTCAATGTTTCCTTCTGCACTTTTTTTCTTGCGACAACAGGGCATGTTTGGCTTTTTCTTTGAGGGAAATAGTTTTTTTGAAGCTGTTGTTGGCCTGTGGGAAAATGTAATCATAAGAAATGACTCCGGAAAAGCTGCAGATAGAGCCATAAGAAATGAATGCAACTGATTATTTAATGTTGTTTTTATAGGCAATAATTTAAGCTTTGTTAGTTCCAGGTTTAATATGTGCAATAAGTTCATTTCAATAAGTTTTGCAATAAACATTGAACCAGTCCGGCCCTCGACTGGTACAGATTTTTTAATGTTGGCCCACTGTGTATTTGAGTTTGACACCCCTGATCTAGAGAATTCAAACAGCTCTTATCATGGCTGACACTTATAAACCTCTGGGTCATTTCACTTCGTTAGGAACCTTCTTGAGAGAAATTGAGAATTCGACCCCTTGTTCCTCACATGATGTGGAGCAGTATAATGTAAACGTGTGTTTTCTAGCACCACATAGTGGACACAGGAAGTGGTGCAAGATGTGGGTGGGATAACGAGGACCCATTCGTTAAATATTCTGTAATATCATGGATTTGTTCTGTCCTGGTTCCACTTGCAGGTTCGAGAAATCGCCTACAGGATTTACCTGTATCCTAACGCAGATCTGATGAAGTGTCTGGAGGAGCTGCTGAAGTGCAGATACAAAATGGCCAAACTGGTGGGCTACGAGTCGTACGCTCACCGAGCCCTGAAGGGAACCATGGCCAAAACACCAGGTTTATACCTCTCTCTGCTTCACCATCAATACAGTATCTTTCAGTCAGTGCCGTGACTGCAAATATTATTTCAGTATTGACATGAAACCATTTTTAAAAGACACAGAGATAAGATACAGACATTATATTGCTTTATTATTTTATGATTAATTTACAGGCTGTTTATTCCTTTTTGTTTCCCTTTGCAGAGACGGTGATGAGCTTCCTTCAGTTGTTAACAGACAAGCTGTCAGACAAGTACGGTCTCATTTTAATAAATCATAAAGAAATATTCCGATAAATTATTCAGTTTGATATTTTTTCTGAATAGTTGTGAAAACATTTCTCAAAATGTGTTATTTTTCTGGGCCAGTGATGGAAAATAACGTAAAAGCGTTTGTACAATTTTGAGGTAGTTGTACCATCACTACATTTATTTGACAAGATGAGCTACTGTGAAGGTTTATATTTCTGTTAGAAAAATGTGATGGATTCCTGGAAGTATAAAATATTATTTAAGTTAGCTTCACCTGTGACAGCTGCAGAATTGTAATTGTTTTTACATAAATGCATCATTAAAGAGGCCATGTTGTGCTTTGGGGGGTTTTCCCTTTCCTGTAGTGTGGTCAATTGTGCTTGTAAATGGTCTGCAAAGGCTCGCTCCTATTGGCTAGCGCTTTGAATTGATTGATTGAAAAGTTTATTAACAGCTTGTATATTGGGTACAGTACAGTACAGCTCAAAACATACAATTGTTAAGGGGATGCAGACCAGAGAAAGACTTTCGTCTTGTTTACATCAGGGTCCCCCATTTCCAATTCATCATATCATTTAAGACATATAAGACATATTTGACATACAGATGACTTATTTACAATTTACATACAGGTGGTTTTTTACATACAGATGGCTTATTTACACATTGTACGTGATAGGCTAAGGGGCGGGACATCTCAAAGCGTTTGACAAATCACAACAGAGCCAGCCAGCTAACCAATCAGAGCAGACTGGGCTCTGGTTTCAGACAGAGGGTGAAAAGAGGTGCTGCAGCACAGGCAGTATGAGAAAAATAAAGAGCTTTTTGAACATTAAAGCATGGAAACATGTCACAGGAGAGGCACAAAATACTAATATGAACCTAAAAATGACCCGAATGGGGCCCCTTAAATTGGAAACCAGTCGTATATTTAACTAAACCTGACACAAATTCAGTTAGTTTAATAAATATTATCAGTAAATCAGTTTTTTGTCACATTCCCTCATCTGGTTTCTAACATCTGGAGTCGTTAAACAGACCAAAGATATGTGAGTCAGGTGCACCTGAGCTTCTAAATTACCCACAGGTATGAATGTCCAGGGTGTTTCCCCGCCTTCAGCCAAATGCATGCTGGGATATGCTCTGCCCCCCCGTTGACCCTGAGTGGAGATAGGTGGATACTGGAATGAAGCCTCGAGTCAATTAGCTCACGACTTGTTATTGTTTTTTCCTTTAATCTCTCACAGGACAGCCAAAGACTTCACGATGATGAGTAACATGAAGAAGAAACTCAACCCACTTAATGCTGTGAGTCACATCTTCTTTTTGTTCACAACATATTATTTCACATGAGGATATTTTTAAGTTCTTTGGCTGGTTTTTAAAGTCTGTCTAAACTTGAAAGACTGCAGGACAACAGGGGATACATCACATAACTCATGTATTTTGTTCAATGATTTAATGGAATGTTTTATATTAATAAATACAGCAAAAGACAAAATAAACACATAAGCAGCAGCCCAGGCATCGTAAGCCCGGGTTTTTTTTTCTCTGTCTTCATATTTTCCTGCAAATATTACACATTTCATTTTAAAGCGGTAACATACATTTGTTACATTTACTTTTATAGTCACTTTAATGAAATGTAGTCTTATTTTATTGTGATTCTTTCATCACATGTTAAACATTTGTTGTTTTAGGAGCTCATGCCGTGGGATCATCCGTACCTCAGCGGTGTCCTGCGTGCTGAAAGGTGATGAAGTCAACATGATCTGTATCTCTTTTTGGATGTTTGTAATTTCATATTCCAGCAGGGTGTGAGCTGTTGTCGGGTTTCAGCTCATCCTCAGGTGTTACAAAAGGTTTCACAGGGAGGAGAATGAGAGTCATCTCCGTGTCTCAAACTCCTTTATAATCCAGGACAAATGAATCTGCTGCTCCACGGGGCTTTTACTCTACAACAGTTTTTAAAGGTCTCCTATTATGCTATTTTTAGGCATATAATATGGGTCTCGGATATATACAAATATATAAAAACATGTCTATAATGTGTTTTGCTCAAAATACCAAACAGATCATGCATTGTAGACATCCCTCATATCCCTCTATTCAGCCCTAAGAGAAATGCTGATTTTGGGTCCTGAGCTTGAAAAAAAGAAAATTACCCGGCAGATTCAAGTTATATTCTGCCTTGATTAAACGCCATATCATGTTCCAAACCACATCAAGGATTATTTCTGAAACAGTATGGAGCTCAAAGGCTTTTTCTCTTGTGGGTTTACCACAAGGTGAGTTCCTTTTTTTTAATTTCCTTTTTTACACATACTCTCTCCAGTACAGGTTAGCTCTGAGTGTTAGCGATGCTTGCTAATGTAAACAAAGACCATATAGAGAGGCGAAGTCCCGCCCATCTACCTCCGACCCATGGGACCTTATTTCGGAAAAATTATGTATTGAAGTCAATGGGGAGAGAAAGAATCTTTCGATCCCATTTGAATTGTGCCACGAATTACACATATGATGTTTGTCAATCTTAAAAAATGTAAAAAAAAGTCACAGTTTGTCGTAAAACTGTTGAAATATAAGACTATGAAAAATACGCAACTAGAAAGACTACAAATCCCAGAATCCCGGTCCCGCATGCTGGCTCTTACGGAACCGACTAACTCCCCTTTTGTGTATGTACAGCTCTCAACATGCCCAGACTTGTAAGGCAAGGCAAGGCAAGGCAAGGCAAGTTTATTTATATAGCACTTTTCTGTACGCGACAATTCAAAGTGCTTTACAAAACAAATTAAAAGACTTTTTATGAATAAATACAGTAAAAACACATTATAATATAATGGCATTTTACAACAGGCATGACAAAGCAAAGATAATAAAATAATAAAAATAAACACCACAGGTATACAATACATGTTTAAAAGGCATACTGTAGTTCGAATATGAGCAGCTCAATTAAAAGCAGCGGTAAAGAGATATGTTTTTGTCTCGATTTAAAAATGGTAAGCGTTTCTGCGGACGTGCATGATTTGGGTAGTTTGTTCCAGAGTGTCGGGGCATAATAGCTAAATGCTGCCTCTCCATGTCAAAAAGTGCATTTTGCATGATAGGTCCCCTTTAAAACATGCTGCCGCCCTGACCAGCATCTACTCTTGAAATAGTTTCGAGATGTTTTGATCGTAGAAACACTTAATTTTTTGCCTTTTTTATTAGACAGACGCAGCAGAGAGATAACAGGAAATGAGGGAAGGGAGAGACGGAGATTAACAGATGTTTCTCTTTTCTTAATGAGCTGCACTTCTCCCTCCCAGTGCTCACTAGAGACAAGACCTGGTCCAAACGTCCTGGAGGAGTTATATAAACAAATATTTATTGCAGAAATTATGGATACCTCAAGAGAAAATAAATATCAATAAGATGTTTTTACTGTGATGTTTTTTAAGGTTTTTTAATAACATTGTCATCCTAGTAATCCACAATCTTTGGAAATGTAACAGTAATCTAATTACATATTTTATTATGAAGCTGTAGGGGAATACTTAGTTGTATCCTGATTACCCCTTACGGTAATCGTTTACTCCCCCAAGCGTGGAAATGCAGTACAGATTGTGTGTGTGAGGTTAACGGAGCAGCAGTCTGTTTTTCATCACTGATAAAACATTACAAGCGTTTTGGTTTGGCGGGTTATCTAAAGTGCTTCATAGCGTCCATATTTAGACCCCCTCCCTTTTGCCCTGAGCTCTGTCTGGTAGCTTTGTCTAACAGTTGATTTCACAATAATCAGGGGAATTTTAGACATGTGTGTTTGTTGAGCAATTGGAGAAAAAGCAGTCACTAATCCAACCGTATACATGTGCATTTGTTCCCCTTCTTACAACATTTAAAAACATGAATTAACTCATTCTGGCTTCTGGCTGTTTGTAAAAGGCGTTCAACCAATTCATAAAAGTTGTGATCCTTAACGCTTCAAATAGATAAAACCATAACCACCGGAAGAGGTTTTTTTCAGAGAAATATCTATAATGTTAAATGTTCGTTTGGATTTCTGATTCTGATTGTGTTTTGGCTGGCGGCAGGTACAACATCGAGCCCAGTCTGTACAGCCCGTACTTCTCTCTGGGCGCCTGCATGGAGGGTCTGAACCATCTCTTCTCTCAGCTGTACGGCGTCTCCCTCATGTCTGAACAGCCGAGCGCCGGAGAGGTCTGGAACGAGGACGTCCGCAAACTGGTCTGTGCTTAAAAATTATATCAAGATATCTAGGATAAAATATGTGTCCTCTTAAATTATATGTATAGTTTACAAATGCTGCTTTAGTTTAACACATGAAGTAAAAGCAAACAGTATTTTGTCAGCCTGTATATTGTAACATTGTAAAACTGCTAGTAATCATTATAGTGTGTGTGTGTGTGTGTGTGTGTGTGTGTGTGTGTGTGTGTGTGTGTGTGTGTGTGTGTGTGTGTGGTGTGTGTGTGTGTGTGTGTGTGTGTGTGTGTGTGTGTGTGTGTGTGTGTGTGTGTGTGTGTGTGTGTGTGTGTGTGTGTGTGTGTGTGTGGTGTGTGTGTGTGTGTGTGTGTGTGTGTGTGTGTGTGTGTGTGTGTGTGTGGTGTGTGTGTGTGTGTGTGTGTGTGTGTGTGTGTGTGTGTGTGTGTGTGTGTGTGTGTGTGTGTGTGTGTGTGTGTGTGTGTGTGTGTGTGTGTGTGTGTGTGTGTGTGTGTGTGTGTGTGTGTGTGTGTGTGTGTGTGTGTGTGTGTGTGTGTGTGTGTGTGTGTGTGTGTGTGTGTGTGTGTGTGTGTGTGTGTGTGTGTGTGTGTGTGTGTGTTCCCAGGCTGTGGTACATGAGACGGAGGGGTTATTTGGATATATCTACTGTGACTTCTTCCAGCGGCAGAATAAACCTCATCAGGTGTGAAAACGTTATCATGTTTAAATCTTCTTGTTAGTTTCTCCTTTGAAATAAGGGCTCATAAAATGTACAGTACAATAAATACTCAAAACTGTAATAATGTATTTGTACATGGCAGTTATTTTAAAACAAAACATGTACACTTATACTGGTTGTTTTTTTTATAGCGCATGGTGGAAAGGAGCAGGGAGAAGAACATCTTATTTGACCTGCCCCTTCTTACAAAATAATAAAAAAATGAATAAAAATAAAATAAAAGCAATATTCTTTCAGTCACAGTTGCTTACAAATACTGAAACATAAAACCAGAACACAATCAAAAGTCAACTTCATACTGTCTAATTATATATAATCTAATAATATATACATATGTTGAATCAGAATACCTTGATTCGTCCCACATAGGGGACATTTACATTGTTACAGCAAAAGGGACGATGGAGGCTGCAGTCTAATAGTCCATTTTGCTTAGGAACCTTCCTAAGGGAGTGAAATGACCCGGAAGTACCTCAGTGGCAGCCATGATAAGAGCCGTTCCAATTCTCTAGATGAAAGGAAAGGAGGTTTCAAACTTCCTTTATAACCTCCTTTAGCTTAGGAGCCACTGGACCTCCCTTTACAAAAAGAGAGGAGAATATGCTGCCCCACAATGCCTTGCGGCCGCAGCATTTACGGCGAGGGGATATTCGGCCGTTCACGGAAACAACCGATTATGACCGAGAAATTATATCATGAAAGTTGCTTATTAAGCATTTTAAAACGTATGTGGTAAGTTGCCAAAGTGCTTTGTTTTGAACGTTCATCAGTATTATAATCAAAAAGAGAAATATGAACGTTAGTTTTTACTGAAATGATCAAATAAAGTCAACATTTCACAGTCTTTACTGAGCTGTGTGGGGTTTGTTCAACTTTTAAAAGATGTTTGAATGGTGATAGATGTTAAGGACTAACGTTTATAATAAATACATTTGTATTGATTTTAAGATCTTTTCATAGTTCCTACATTCATACGTATTGGGATCATTTGTATTAATGTGGACCGGAGGGGGAGGGTGAGGAGCATAAGTTTCACTCAGAGACTAGACTATTAGATAAAGGGCATGGAGGAGTCTTCCACGGCCCCATCTCACCTTCATCCTCCTCCTCCTCCTCCTCCTCCTCCTCTCTCTGCAGGACTGTCACTTCACTATCCGAGGGGGCCGCTGGCTCCAGGAGACGGGTCAGTACCAGCTGCCGGTGGTGGTTCTGATGCTGAGTCTGCCCCATCCCACCCAGAGGGCCCCCACCCTGCTGACCCCCGGCATGATGGAGAACCTCTTCCACGAGATGGGCCACGCCATGCACTCCATGCTGGGACGCACCCGCTACCAGCATGTGACAGGTGGGGAGGGGTCACTAAGACTTTATATTTAACAAGCAACTTCAACAAATTCCTACTGTATACATTTGTACTGTTCTAACATATTCATATTCATCCATTTAGTGTCTACTAGTTTTTATTTTTTATATATTTACTTTTGTGCCTTCTTTTTATTTAAACCTTTTAATGTGTTTATATGTTTATATGCGTCTATGTATGTGTATATAAGTGGGTGTACACGTGTGAATGTATGTATATATATAAATGTATTTATATATCTTATATATATTTGCATTCTCTGGGTTGGTGGGAAACAGAATTCCGTTCTCTCTGTCTGTATCACACACACACACACACACACACACACACACACACACACACACACACACACACACACAGAGGAATTAACAATAAAGTTGACTTATATTTACATCTACACAGGAATTAAGACAAATGATTATACAGTATTTTGTATTGTACACACGTTTCATTCATTGATGGATATACTGTGTGTGTTCTGATAACTGAGCCCTGACGTCTCTCCTCCAGGAACCAGATGTGCGACTGATTTTGCTGAAGTCCCGTCCATCCTCATGGAGTACTTCGCCTCCGACTACAGAGTCGTCAGCCAGTTTGCAAGACATTATCAAACTGGACAGGTAACCATAAACCCATAAACCCATAAACTAATGAGTTATGATTTTACCACCTTCCTGTGCCCTGGTCTGGAGGTCAATGTTTTTTTTAACGTGTTACTGGTTGTCGGACAAAAAAATCAGTATTGTTACCCTGAAATAAGTCAGTAAATACCCCACTGGTGAATTTAAAAACAGTGGTTGCTAACAAGTGTCTAAATGAGACGACTAAACGTCATCACGCCTAAGCCGCCTTTAGCTTAGCGCTGGTGACGTGATGTCATGTGACCGTGCTGTAATTCCTTTATAGCCTAACGACAGCTTTTCACTTCAGAAATCATAAAGTGGTGTTAGTATGTGGAGATTGTCCTGCTGAACAAAACGTGTAAGAATCTTAAACGTTTGTTTGCCACAGAGATTTGACTCTGCTATGAATCCAATGAAAGAAATCCCATTGAACCAGCGAGATGCTTCCTTAAAGATCGGCTTACAATAATACGTCATCATCACTGCACCACTCTATAAAGTTTAAAGGTTTTTAGAGTGATATCGTCCAATACATTATAATTATAATGATATCAACAGCTTCATTTGCCAGCTGATTTGTATTCCATATTTTATTCCTCTATTTCATTCCATTGCAATGTAAATACTTTTATATTTGACTATATCTTTTTAATTATTTTTTATATTTTCCTGTTCTTTACCTGTGTTTTTAATTCTTGTTTTTATGCACCACGACACCAAGTCAAATTCCTCGTACGTGTAAACCTACCTGGTAATAAACCTGTTTCTGATTCTGATTCTGATTTGTCGTTTTCTAAAAAGGCTGTCCTGTACAAGATGAGAATGATGTGTTACTGTGTTTTTTATTCTGTCTGTCTTTCAGCCTCTGCCTAAGAGTATGGTGGCTCGTCTGTGTGAGTCTAAGAAGGTGTGCGGCGCTGCAGACACTCAGCTCCAGGTACAATCACACAACCTCACACACCTTCACCTTCACAGATATCTAAAAGTATGTTTCACTTTTCAGAAAGAGTTTTGAACAATGTTTGTAGCTTAGGAATAGGGTATTTTATTCTGCTGTACAATACTTAATTACACATTCAGTTTTTTCTCATTCAATTCTCCGTTAACTTTTAACTGCATCTTGTTTGGCTTTTAAAAAAATCTTTTTCAGATATTTTTACGTAACATTTTTAAACATCATATTAAAGGTGGGGTAGGTAAGTTTGAGAAAACGGCTCGAGATACACTTTTTGTTATATTCCATGGAATGCTCTTAACATCCCGATAGCAATGAATATTTTAAGTGCTTTGACAAAAAATCCATACAAAAAATTCATCTGTGGAAGCCGTAATACTGTAAAAAGCACGACCAATCATCTGAGCCGGCCCGGCTAAAATAACTGGATGGCCTACCTGCCTGTCAGCCTTCCATCTGTGCACAAACTTATCTCGTGCCCTCATTGGTCATGTGCGCGTTCGTGTGTGTTGGAGGAGGGGCTCTGTAAGGAAGTGGCAGATTTTCTTCGGTTTCAATTCTAGCGCACTCAAGCTGGTTTCTCCAAAATTACCTACCCCACCTTTAACTGTTTTGTATGATTTTAACTGTTAATTATTATAAATATTATTATTATCAGCACTACTATTGTTTATTTTTTTTATATATAGGTTTTTTAATTATATTTATTTATTTCGACTTTTAAGCTGGTTATTTTGACAGGAATAGCACTTCTTCAAAATTGGTAAATATAGGAAGTTCAATGTCTAGTTTTCACCAATTTCTATGCAATTCTTTACCCCTAACTCTACCACTGCAGTTCACATTATTAATATATTTTTGATGTTGTTTTTTTTCTCTCTGGACAGATTTTCTATGCCGTCCTGGACCAGATCTACCACAGCCAGCCTCAGAACCGCTCCACCACAGAAATCCTGCAGGAGATGCAGAATAAATTCTACGGCCTTCCTTACACGCCCAATACGGTACAAACACGCCTTCTTCTTGCTATTTAACACTTTACTTCTTTTGAGTAGCTTGTTTCTTTTATACTGTGCCTTTTAGATCCATTACAGTCTTCAAGGTTTGATCATTTAGGGAACTTCTGCTCATGACTCTCCTTTCACTGCTCATTCAGATTACGTTATTGTCCATTAAATGTACTTTAAATGGAAAGATGTACGGTGGCCGACCGGTGCAAACGTGCTATAGCAGCGGCACAAAACCTTTCCATTTGCATGCTGGTACACTTGTACTTTCTTGAAGCTCCAGGGCATTTCTCCTAATTGAAGTGTTTGGGTCAGTTGTAGCACGTATAGTATGCATCTGTCGGCCACTGTACATTTGTCTTTGGCACCAGCAACTAAAACAGCACTCCCTATACACAGCGCCACATACAGTTCACACACAATGCACTAAAAAAGAGACTTAGTGGCAGTCATAGTGCTAAGTGGATTTTTCTTCAACTGGTGTGTAGTCCATTCAAATATCACAACAGAGCATGAAACACAGTAGTATAAACAATAGATACATTAGTATACATTAAAAATAGGGGTTTGTGTTAGTTGCAGTATGTCCTAAGAAGCATCCTTGAGGCTTGGTGAGGGTTAGGGTTGAAAGGAGTCACATCACAGACTGAGAAGTCCTTTTTCCCTTCTCTTCCCTTTCTCTCTGCTTTTATATCTCTTACCCAGGCGCAGCAGCGGTTCAGGGATTAAAGCCCTTTTCGTTTTCTTTTTTTTGCAGCCCTGCTAAAATAACAAAGTATTCTTTGAATGGGTTCTCCCCGGGGGAAATATTTGAAACTCTTCCTCCCGGTGCTTTTCCCCCCCACTTTTGCAGCTGTGGGCGACGGGCTGAGGCCTGGAGGGAGAATCAGACGCACACGGTCATACTTTAGCCAGGAATGGCCTTCATAGAGAGTTTACTCTGGGCTATAATTATGTGGGCATGCCATCAGGAATAGAGATTAAAGAGCTTCTGTATATCCTCCTTAAACCCAGTTTCTCCCACTCTTCTTCTTGTGTCCTGCTTTGTTGCTGCTTCTCTGGACATTTATGTCGTGTAGTTTCAAACCACACTGAAGCAGACTTTTCTCCTCAGCGTGCGCGGCAGGATCAGTTTCCTCATTTGAACTCCACAGAAACGTCAGATGATTGCGGCGCTTGGGTTTCTGTAATTGGGTCAGAGCAAGTGAAAACAGATTTGTTTAGATCCTCCAACGACCCAATCCACTTTAACTTTTTTTTTTATAAACTCACGGCTCTGTGTCTCCCTCTCCTCTTCTTCGGCAAAGTTTCCACAGCAAAGTGAACATTTGAGTGGCTAATAGGTTACGGAGAGCTGCAGATGATAAACATTGGGGTGATGCTGACATGTGTATAGTTTACAGAGCGGGGGCTATCGTTTCCCAGCAGAGAGAGGATCAGCTGTGAGTAACACAGACCACATGCTCGCTCTTGAGCCGAAGATAATATTTGGAAATAAACGGCAGAAAGCAAGATGTTCCTTTCGCTTTTGTTGACATTCCTTTAATCTGCGATTCTTGGCTCGGCTCATCGGGACCATCTCTCTCTCTTCTTTAATGAGCACATATAATCCCCACTCTGTTGTACAAATGTGGAAATGCATATTAACACCATGAATTCAGAATGAAAGGAACATTCTCACTTAACCAGAGGAACAGAGTCAAAAGCATGTGCTGACTGTGTCTCCTTTTTTAATGTATGGATCAAAAGACCCATCACCCTCTTCAAAAAGATGACATTAATCATTTGATGTGAGGCAAAGCAGTTGGAAACAAAGAGGATGTTGGAAGTATGTCAGAGCGTGCCACAAAAAGGATGTTCAAAGTGTTTAAACCAGAGGAAACGGACTCAAAACCTCTTCAAATGAAAGTCTGGTTCCCCCATTAGATGATAATCTAAGAAAGAGTGGAGGATGTGAAACTAAAAGTTCCTTTGCTTGAATTCATTTAGTTTTTATGCATCAGAAAAACTGTTTTATCAGTTTAAATGAACTCCTCTAAACTTCATGACACTGTGTTACTGCTGCGTTAAGCTGACAAAACAAACTGGGTCTGTTTTAGCTGGCTCGAGTTCTCTCCTCTCAGGAGAGCTGTTTACTTTTATTAAAGTCACCGCAGCCCGGAGGACACTCATCAAGTCGACACTCAGGAGCTTAAGCTTTTTGAACGCTGTTGGAAAGAGGGGATGAGCTCTCAAACAGCTGTCAGAAAGTTAGTACACTTTGAGATCCAGTCACATCATTTTGAAGGTATTTATCCATAATGGGAGTGTATGTGAAATAGAGCTTTTATGTTGACAGGTGGCTTTTAGTGATGCTGTTTTCAGATGAGTTGCAGTATTTTCATTTAATGTAGAAGGACTTCAAATGGATACATCATAGCTTTATCCATTTTAAATTGCTATAGAAACAGTTTTAATGCCTTCGAATGAACTGTTTTAATCACAATGACATGCACCAGAGTTTTCTTTCCCACAGGTAATGCGTACACAAAGACAGTACATACATCATTTTCATTTAAACAATTATTTCACTTGAGTATAAATCATTACAAGTTATTTCTGTTCTGTGAAGGTGGAGGGAGGCGTCTGCAGTCTGTTATGGTTTTGTTAACCGTGGCAGCTGCTGTCTTTTCAAACAGGCTGGATGTTTGAGTGTTTGCCAGCTGAATTCCCCCACAGTCTGCTGAGATCATAAAAGAGATTGGGGGGGGGGGGCCTCAGGCTGAAGAGAGGAGAAGGGGGCTTTTCAACCATTTTGGAATTTCCATGTTTGGTCCTTTTTGAAGGAGGAGCTGGCAGGTTGTGATTTAAATGTTGAGAAATTGTAGTTTATTTGTTCCACCGTTTAAATATCAAAGTTTTATGATTCATATTTCATTAATATCCACTTCAGTTTTATCGCTGGAACTAAAACTGACAGTTCCCACATTTACGGCTTTTACATGCTGTAATGTCCTAGCACTGATTTATTGTTAAAAAAGAGTACATAGTTTAAATAATCTGCTGTCATTTCTCCCTCGGTTTGCTCTGCCACTTCCTGTCGGCTGTAGAAACTGTTTATCCAGATTATCTTAAATGGGCCCTCTTGTGCTTTTTGGGGTTGTCCCTTTCCTGTAGTGTTCTATAGGTTTGTGTGCATGTAAATGGTCTGCAAAGGCTAAAATCCCTATGTTCCCTCAAAAGGGAATTTCTCTCCTACACCCACCCTTTGTTTACTTCAGTAACATAGTGACATCATGTTACACTCGCGCTTCTATTGGCTAGTACTCCAACACATTGCATGTGATAGGCTAAGGGACATCTCTAATGGCGCATTTCCACTACTCTGCCTCGCTCGGTATGGCTAGGCCTCGTTAGGCCTTGTTAGGACTGGCTCACTTTATGGCGCATTTCCATTTCAGTTTAGTAGCTGGGGTAGTATCTATAGTAACGCAGTGTAGGCGGAGCCGTGACGTCATCTTCAATGAGAACCACAGAAAAACAACATCAGCCGTTAGCTGTTAGCACTCAGAGCTCACAGCTCCTCATATCTGTTCAGAAACTAGACAAAAGTTAAACAAGTACAAACCACAGACTGCCTGTGTTATGGCGAATACAGTCGCTGCTTTATTTATGTCTGTATAGGCCGTTGTTGTGAGTGTGGACGGTCTGAGCATATACTGCGTTAGCTTAGCCAATCTCCATCTAGAAAAACACGAATTTTAAAAGGTTTTTCGCCTGCAGTCTGTCTGCAGACTTGACAAAGCATTAATTCATGGTTTTTACTAACCGGTATCAGTATGTTGTTACTTCGGCATCATTTTGAAACGTGTATTACAATTAAATCACGGTCAAATATGTTCATCTTGTTGTAGTTGTAGCCCCCTTGCCAGCGATTCTCTCTCTAGTTTAGCATACTCAGCCCGACTCAGCCCTGTTTGTTGGCCCGGAAAGAACCTCGATTTTATGGGGCCAGAAAAACTGTGAAATAGTACCCGCTAGCCGGTACTACGCTAAGTGGAAACGCAACCAAAAACGGGCCCCGCACGGCTCGGCACGCTTAAAGCAAGCTCCGCGCTGTAGTGGAAATGCGCCATAAGTGGTTGACCAATCACACCAGAGCCGGCCAGCTAACCAATCAGAGCAGACTCTGGTTTCAGACAGAGGGTGAAAAGAGGTGCTGCAGCACAGGCAGTATGAGAAAAGTAAAGAGCTTTTTGAACATTAAAGCATGGAAACATGTCCCAGTAGAGACACAAAATATGAATATGGACCTGAACCTCAGCTAAATATGTCCTCTTCAAGACATCCTGTATTTTCGCAAAGATGAAGGTGATAATGTTGTAGCTTTAATTTGATATATTATTCTCTCCATAGGCGTGGCAGCAGAGATTCGGCCACCTGATTGGCTACGGAGCCAAATACTACTCCTACCTCATGTCCCGCGCCGTGGCCTCCATGGTGTGGAAACAGTGCTTCGTCCAGGATCCTTTAAACAGGTGAGGCACGGTTAAAAAAAAGGAAGTGGGAGCACAAATGTTCAGCCTTACTTCATTCTCTTTGTGGTTACCTTACACATTGTGCTAATGCTAACAGTCACACAACAATGTATAAGTGCAATGTCAATCTGTTTTGCGTTTGGAGACTGGAGTCCGCCTCCCCTTCATTCTGTTTTAGCCGCTTGACATTGAACATGACGTTATTATGATACTCGTGTCTGGTGTCTGCTTTGATTCACACACACTCACTACTCCCCTATCACAAGTGTTCGCCCCTGGACATAACACAAAAGCTTTTTGTTTTGAATAACGATGCCTCAACGGTCTCTCTATCAGGGGCCGCCCTGCAGCGTTTTCCCTCTGTCTCTCTTAGCTGTCTCCCTATCTTCCTTTCCCTCTGAGATTGTTTTAGTTTCACCTGTTGTTGTCAGATCTCTGTTTCCTGTCACCTGTCTGTGGTGAAAAGGCAGCTTATGGGACTTGGTTTGAAGTCGACTTATACAATTCTCCTTACCTCTTCTCCTTAACCTCAGTAATCAACAGTTAAGGAAAGAAGTGAAGTAACATTCATCAGGACTTAGGAAAAGAGACTGCGGTGACACTGGGAGACGTAATTATGATGGAGGATGTTACTGAGTCTGCTGTTTCCGTACAGAGGACTACAATAAGACATCTAGATACTTTGTTAAGCCTTCTTATCAGGTAGTTTTATGCAGGCGGAAGAGAGAAAAATATATTCTTCATCACCATGGTTGGAATTGAAATTAAGAAAACGTAATGGTTGCTTCTGTATGATAGTATTAATCCACATGAAACCTGATGAGTACGATTGTATACAAATATCTCAAATAAATAAAGAAATACAACTTTATGCAATATATGGACAACTTGTGATGCCTGAACATCAATTACTGCGCATATAACCATTCAAATATGTTGAACAAAGTTTAAGAAACCCTGCACAGCTCCGAGTGAACACTGAAATGTTTTTTTTTTTTTTTTTTTCAGGGAGATGGGTGAGCGTTACCGTCGGGAGATGCTGGCTCATGGAGGAGCCAAGGAGCCGATGCAAATGGTGGAAGGTAACGAATCATTTCCAACACTTTTCCCCCCCCAATAGTTAGAGATATTAAAACTCTGTCCTACTGTATCTTATACATGTGTGACGATTAAATATTGCTTTGAATCCTATATTCCTTTAAATTACCACTGTTAAATAGTAATTCAGGATTCAAATCACCCCAAAAAGTTTGATGAAGCACTTTTTTTTTCTTACAAATTAATCTTGAAGTGGTTTGGGTTCCATCAGATTTAGTAATTGTTCTTCTAATTGTCAGTTTTGGGGGGCTCTCATGTGACCTTTTGGCCCCTCTGCCTTACTGCAAGTCTTCTACATTTGGCTGTTTGGTGATATAGCAGTTTTAGGATTACCAAGAGTTCCTCTGCAGGTTTTCTGTCAGGTCAGGTATTAAGGTGTCAGTCTGTGAGCATCCAGTAGCACCAGTAAAATGGGTTTAGTGTAATTACTGTAACGTGATGCTGGTGGATTTGTTTTGACAGCCTGGAGGCTCGTCTGCTCTTCAATTCATTGTCTTTCAGCAGCCTCCTCTCATGAGAGGCTGAAAACGTCCTCAGAAACATACTGGTTGCATTTTGTGGAAGAGAGTTAGAAAGTTGGATGAAGAAAGAAACCACATTTTAGATTTGAGTGTACTAGTTTTTGATTTGTATCCCTACGGTGACCAACAGGTGTAAACAGCTCTTAAAATGTCCATTAGGAGAAACGTGCTGCAGCTTCACAAACGATACAAATGTAAAAACACAAATGTGCCTTAGCGCATGCAAATGAAGAAACAACTTCACCAACGTGATGATGCATACACAGCATTTACTAAAAGTGCTGCAGAAACAAAACGCTGCAAAAAGTTTAAAACACGGGGGCTTGTTGACGTTCAGGAAATATAAAGTTGGCCAACTGTCACTGTTGGAGTTAGTCTGTTTCATTATTGTAAGTGTTTTTGTAGGTTTCCAACAACAGTGACAGTGAATGGCAAAACAAGCTTGCCTCTTTTTCCCAAGGCGTCCGCATGGCGCTGTGTTCTCACTGGAATCAATTGAACTCAGACCCTTAATGAGACTATATGATAGATTTCCATGATTAAAAGATCTCCTCGCAGTCTTCTACCCTCACTGCTGTAGGTTGTTCTCACCTGAGGGGAAGTTTAGTTTGTCATCAGACAGAAGCAGCTGTGAGTCCATTAGTCAGGTTGTAGTTTTTTCAGGTGCTGTTGTGGTTTGGCTCACTGTGTAGCAAATATTTACACATTCACACACCTCCCACAGTCTCCTATCTTTGTTTACAAGAGCAAACCAGAAACACTGCCAGTCCTGCAACTCTCTCTGCTCTGAAGTCAGTTATTTGATATGTTGAAAAAAACTCTTACCTCAACTACTTCTTTTAAGAAAAGACAAAATCCAGAAGGCAGACAGACGGATGATTATGGGTTTGAGCCCTAAAAACTGCTGCGTCTGCAGGGTGCTTTCCCCTTTGCGTTTAACCAACATTTTTCAGCCAGGCTAGAACAACTTTGATCCAAAATATCTCTACATTTACTGAATGGATTTTCATGAAAGGTAATATTCCTCTCTCAGGAATAGTTTTGTAAAATGTGATTATCTTAATCAAATACCTGCACAACTAATGACATTCCAATCAGCCTCATAGAGTGGTGCAGTTATGAGTCCTAAAACCCTGCAATGAGTTAGCATTTTATCACTTTTGGTTCCCTCATCTCGAAGACAATGTTTTTTGTTCTACGACATAAAACATGTCAGTAAATACTCCACTGGTGGATTTAAAGATGGCGGTTGCTAACAAGTGTCTAAACGAGACGACTAAACATCATCACGCCCAACATTAGCCACCTTTAGCTTAGCCTTTTCCTCCAGGGTTCACGACAGAAATACATCATCCCAGCACCACTCTATTGCGATCGCATGATAATAAATGATAGATAGATAGACCTTTATTAATCAAAATTCAGTTTCCACTCTGTCGTACACACATGCGTTTTTATACAGGTACATACAGTACACACTTTTTACAACATGCACATACATATACAAATACACACACAGTTATATGCACACATGCACATGCAGTTGAGAGGTAAGAGCGGAGGCAGCCAGTCTAGTCGGTGCCAGTGAGCAGTTGGGGGTTAGGTGCCTTGCTCAAGGGCACTTCGGCAGTGGCCCAGGAGGTGAACTGGCTCCTCTCCAGTACCAGTCCACACTCCGTATTGTTTGGTCTGATCGGGACGTGAACCGGCGACCCTTCGGTCCAAAGTCCAATCCCCTACAGACTGAACCACTGCCGGCCCCATAGATACTTTATTGATCCCAATTTGGGAAATGTTTGCAAGGCAATGTACATAAAAGAAATTAAGACACAGAAATAAACAGTCCAAAATATTCCAGAAATATTAATGAAATAGCATAAAGGTGATAAAAATGATGTTGAATTATTGAATATTACAAACAAAGGCTAATACCAAAATATAAAACCACCAGACTCAGGGACAGTTTTCATCCCACAGGCCATAAGGATATTAAACACATTAACGTTTTAAAGAACGTCCATAAACATTCATCTGTTTGCATTTTGCTAATTATTTATCTAATATATCATATTCCTTTTACTTGTATATAGACTCTTTTTGCACTATTTCTATTTTATTTGTATTTACTTGCACATCTCAAAACATTCTCTTGCACTAGTTTATCTGTTTTGTTTGTTCTATGTCCTATATGTTGCACTGTTGGAGGAGCCTGTGACCTACGTTTTTCATTGCCATGTCTACTCTGTAGCTAATGTGCAAATGACAATAAAGCCTTGAGCCTCAACAAGGATGTGGACTATATTCTGGTAGTTTTTAACAATTAAACTGGAGTTAATCATTTTAGCAGAAGCTGTAGTTTATCTTTATGTCACGACAGCAAAAATAAACAACTTCCTCCCGTTGCCCTCTGCCCTTCATCCTCACCTCCTCGAGCCAGCGTGTCTGCACAGGACAACAGAGGAGGAGGTGAGAGGAGAGGGAGGATCAGGTGACGTACAGTCAATCTCTCCCTCAGGGTCACCTCCTCCCCCATGCATGGGATTGTCCCTGTGACAGATCCAGCCTCTGAAATTACAACCAGCAGCAGATAGGATCCTTGTTATTAGATCTACTGTCCAATTAACTGTTGTTGAACTGACAATATTTGCTTTTATAGGCCCGCTTTGAAGTGAGTGCTACTCTAATTATAGGCCAAGGCCCTGAATAGTTATCAGGGTCATATTGATCCCTCTGGCTCTCTTTCTGAACCATAAGTCATTTTACAGGGCTGTTAAAATGTCTGCTTTGGGAATAATACTCTTCATTTTGTGACAGAAAACATGGATCAAATAAAAAAAAAAAAGCCTTGAAATGGAAAATATGTTAGTTCCAGTCTGAATAATTGGCAGTTTCCCGTAATTTCTGATAATGATCTTAACAAATTCCTCTCTTTTTATCATAATAAAATCTATTCCATGTCTGGAGAAATGTTCAAACTAAGATAAAAACGTATCTATCTTTTATCCAGCCGACTTGCTGGCTACACATGTCCTCATAATTTACCCTAACATCATGAAAGTTATAAAAGTACATCAGGGCATGTGTTGAAACATTTAGCTTTTATTCGCTCCGGGGTTGAGCGGTTCATAGAAACCATCTTGAATTCCTATCGAGGAATGGAAAAGGATTTGGAATAATAAGAAGGGCTCTTTTATATCTGAGGCAGTATTTGGGCCAAGAGGAAGGACACGGTATCCAATCCAGTACACATAACTCTCTCAAACAAAGACCCTTGTAAATGGAGGTGTGTAACATTTCCCCTTGATGAGGTGGTCGAGGGGGCAAGAGGTCACATGGGGAACCGGAGCAGACCCCGGCGAGGCTAACCAGAGGACGGTCTTTATCTGCGGGGCTGCTGCAGGTTTCCCAGGAAGCATGGTGTTGAAATGTAAACCCAGAGCAGCAGCAGGAGTGGCTGAGCAAGAAAAAGTGAGAATGAGGGGAAAGGGAAGGAGAGAGTGAAAGGGAAACCACAGAGAGGGCTTTCATGGCCCAGACGGTTCCCATAGCCCCGACGGCCGAGCACAGAAAATGGATCTACTACGGCTCGGTGGCCCGGCTCTTTGTCCGGGGGCAGCGTGGCTGAATGGTCCTTATGACCGCTCGCTAACCACTAATAAACCCCCAGTCAGAGCACGGTGGTCTGCACAGTCCCACAGCACTTTGTGACAGTGATGTACCGTCTGAACCAGAGGGGAGGAACCTCACAGAGAACATGTGGAGCTGCACAAATACATGATTTATAGCCTTTACTTAAAAACCAGACATGATTTGTGATGAAAATGATCGTTCAGTTCTCCATACAGCATGTTCAGAGCATGGATGCATAAAGAGAACTGGAAACAGCGGTGGAGGTCCTGGTCATTCCTATGAGAGTTTCTCAGTGGCGCATGATGCCCAAAATGACCTGACTCAAGTACTAAAGTATACGTAACTGGGCCCATAGAGCAGTGGTTCCCAAACGGTGTGCCGTGGGATTTTGTGACAACCATACGTTATTATTGCAATATACAACTACACAAAAATAATTATTTTTTTATTTACTATATCAGTACTTTGTATGCACTCATTTCATAATACAGAGGCAAACTCATATACCTAAAAACAATTCTTTAAAAAAAAATCCTCACAGAACCCCATATTTCGCTGTTAACGCAGTTGCACAGGTGGGAATTATAAGACCGTGACACATTGAAGGCTGAAGGACAACATTAAAACAGAGAAACACGCAAGAGGGGAAATGGAGCGCTTTCTTGTGCGGAGCAAACTACCAACCACCAGTGCAGAGACTGATGACAACCCACCACCGAAAGAAAAGAGGAAAAAAACTGTCAGCAGACAGTATCATGAAAGTTACCTGTCTTATGGCACTGCAGGCGAGCGGCAGATTTTCCCTACAAATAGACGAATCTACTGACATAAGTGGGGCTGCCCAACTTCTGGCAAACGTCAGATATGTTGATGCTGACTCTATCAAAGAGACGTTTTTCTTCTGCAAAGAAATGGAAAGCCATACTACGGGAGAAGATGGTGAATTACATCAAATCAAGGCCCCTGAAATCTCGCCAGCTTCTCCCAGCTGTGCGCCGAGATGGGAGCCGACCACCAAAGCCTGATCCTCCACACAGAGGTACGTTGGCTGTCACGGGGGAAAGTCCTATCCCGTCTTTATGAGCTTCGGGAAGAGCTTTTGGAGTTTTCACGTGAACACGCTGTCCCACATGAAGACAAGATCGCGGATGAGAGGTGGTGCGCCAGGCTGGCTTACCTCGCAGACATATTTGGGCATCTCAACGAGTTAAACGCCAAGCTTCAGGGCAGGAATGAAAACATTTTATCATCCACAGAGCACAGACAAGATTCGGTTCTCTACTCTGGTTTACATGAAGAACAACAGGAGGTCACAGCTCTCTGTTGAACAGGACTTGCGAGTGGCCCTCTCCTCAGTGCCACCAAGGATTACAAAAATCTGCGCGCTCCGACAGGCACATGTATCTCACTAATTTGTAAATCGGCAAAATATTTAAAATAGCACATGTTTCAATGCTGATTGCTGAAATGTTACATTTATAATTTGTAGTTCAGGCCCATGGACAGTGCAGCTTCCTTGCATTGACAGTTCTCTGTGCTGAATTTCTGCTGAGTCTTTGCCTCATTTTTAATGGTGTGACCTGTCTGGTTTAAATGAGTGTGTTGCTGCTTTGATGAAGCCTAATTTGATAAAGTTTCAAATTTAATTTCTGAAATATTTCGTTAATAAATATTTCATGAGTAATATAGTTGTCTTTGTCACATTTTATTTGGCATTAGTAAATAATTATGCACATTTACAGATATTTTACATGATATGAGTGATAACACGTGTTATAAGGGCTATTTTGCACAATAGGTGTGCCTTGAGATTTTTACTTGTCCTTTGGTGTGCCTTGGGCACAAAAAGTTTGGGAACCACTGAGAGCCTGCACACTAGCATTAAGCTTAAGCCCCGCCTCCTACCATTAACCACGGCCATTAAAATGCCCCGCCTCCAATCGCAGCGTCACAGGCATGGATGTATAATAAGAACTAGATACAGCGTGGGAGGCGGGACCTCGTTCAGAGAGTTGCTCATTGGGGCATGAAGACAAAATGGCCCAACTTTTGAGAGAGCGAAACGTCACGAAAGTATTCATATAATCATATAATCCGTTCTTATTGTGCATCCATGGGTAAAGGTAAAACTCATGTAGTACTGAACACGTCACATGAACGCGGATCTAACCCGCGGGACCGCGCCGCCCGGCGCGTTCATAATGCCGAGGAAAATAACTCTCAGAATAACGTTATTAGCACCTTTTACAACTTGAGGACCGAATGTTTTTAATAAGGGCTATACAAACGTTCATACTGGGTAGTTTATTTAGTTAAAAAAAAAAAAATGTTTCCGGGCCCAGCGACTGATACGGAAGTGTAGTACCGCCGTTTGGCCACAACTAATATTTTCCTCAGAGTCCGGCGCACTTCCTGGGGGCTTGGTCACAGGCGGTCTCGGCTCAGTCCAAAGAATGGAGGGAATAGATTTGAACACAGGGTCGATATTTGATTGTAAACCAAACAAACATTAAAGCTGCCTTCACATGATACTCTCTACAACGACTCGGCACTGACTGGATCACACTCTATAAGTAGCTAAAAATCATATATTTGTCAAAACGTTCAAATATATTAAACCCTTTTGGATCCAGAGTACAAGCTATTCATACACTCTGGACAAATTAACTTCCATACATCTGATTGTGCACTTTGATATAGATTGATTTTATGCAATGAGTGATTTTCTTCTTACATTGAGTGATTAGTTTATGTAGTTTTGAAGTGTCTATCCTCAATGATACTGCAGGTTTTTCTTCTTTTGTAGAAAGGGGCCTCCCTGTGCAGTTGTTTTTCATCGCCCTTGTCCTGCTTGCTTTCGGGGCCTGTCTTAAGTGTTGTTTGTAGAAAAAGCTTCCTGAACTTCAAAGCAGTAATTACAGAGGCAGTAAGCCAGAGTCTGCCTGGAGGTTTGACAGAAGGAACCGCTCTTCACACCTCGACATGTTTCGAATGGTTACGAGCCGCAGCTGAACGGCTTCTGAAGCAGCCACAAACGTGTTTTCGAAACGTCTGATCGGAAACTCTGCAGTGACTTAGCAAAATGTTTTATTCTCCTACAGGGATCGTGACACTACGATGGCTCAAGTTACTCCAGTTTGTTCCCGTTGTAAATGCATTAATGTGGCGCACTGCTGCTCCCTGCAAGTGGGTGGAATTGAATAATCCATAAAAACAACCAATTAAATCCTGAAAGAACAGAAAGCCAAGCCTGAGGGACTGTGGGATCAATGGCTCTTATAAAAAAGCTAGTCTCAGCTGAGCCTTCTGATTGGTTAGAGACACTTTCCAACTGTGCGCTTTATTGCTCTAAAAGCAGAATATAGTTTTGTTTGTTTCAGCTATTCTTGCTCTAAAAGTTTTTGTTAAACTTACTTCCAGTGAGCCACGAAATAAATATATGGGTTTTTGTAGAAAATCTGCACTAATCCAAAGGTTGTTTTGAAAAAGCAAACCCAATGTTTAAAATGTTAAGGAGGCCCTATCATGAATTAGGGGTTTTCCATTTCCTGCAGTGTGTTTATATAGGTTTGTGTGCATGTAAATGGTCTGCAAAGGCAAACATCTCAAAGTTCTCAGAGTTCTTCTCCCCTGGTTTCAGACAGAGGGTGAAAAGAGGTGCTGCAGTATAAAAAGAAATGACCTTTTGAACATTAAAGCATGGAAACAGTAGAGGCACAAAATACTAATATGAAAATGAGCAAAATCTGTCCTCTTTTAAAAATCCTGACCAAGACAGTCAGCATCACAGTTACGGACCGTCCACACAGCAGCGTTAAAAAAAATCTTGGAGGTGGGCGTATCTGAAGCTTGGGGATTTTTTGCGAGCAAGGCACCAACAACCAATCACATGAATCTCTCGCCCCCGACATACGAAGCAAAAAAGCCCGAAGTAAACTGGATATAAACTCCCCAAACAGGCGAAAACCTACCACTGTCTCTGCCTCCTCCCTCCATGCCTGGCTCCTCCGGTTTGTATCCCAGTAGGTAAATAGGGACTGGTCATAAAGCACCGGGTGATTCCCTACCGCTAATTTCTCCTCCATTTTTTGGAATATGAGGAAATGACCTGCGGTATGTCTCTCCCAGCATACACGCGGTTTGATTGGCTAGCGCTTGAACTGTCAGATTTGCATACACGGGATTTGATTGGCTGACGCTTCCACCTCAGCTTCAAAAGTTGAACATTGCTCAACTTTGAATCCTGAAAATCCTGAAAATCTCCGCTCTGCTGCCCACAATGCAGTTCGGCGAAAAGTGAGGCAAATGACGTCACCCCATTCAAAGTGAATGGGCAGAAGCGTTTCAAGATTTTTTTAACGCTGCTGTGTGGACGGTCCGTTACAGACAACAGATTGAAACCAAGAACATAAATATTAACATTTATTGCATTGTATTTGTTCTTAGCAGAATGAAGGTCAGAATCAGAACTCTTGTATTTGTCTGGTAGGGGTGAATTTGACTTCTCTCAGCAGTAAGTTTCGGATAAAAGGAAAAGAGTAGACTTGCATAAATAAATAAAGAGTCCAGCAAACATTAGTAAGAACATAAACAAATCATTACAAACAAATAAGCACAACAAGAAGTAGCATTATTTTAAAGAAATAATGCTACTTCAGAGAAAACTCTTTCCAGGCGGTAACTCCGAAACATTAACCAGCAGTAGCTGCAGGCTGCGCAGCAATTTGAAACATTTCTACTGAATCCATTCCCCCAGAGCTGTCATTACCCAGCCACATGGCTCTTTATTTCACTGATACCCATCACCCACCACCCTTTAAGTAAATACACGATTCTGTTTACTTGAGAGATGTTATCTCAAATTCTAGATGTACGTGCAGTTATAGAAACAGGACAGCTGAAGCTTGGGTTACAGAATAAGCCATTCACCAGGATTTACATGTTTAGGAATTTTGTTATTCAAGCAGCTGGCATTAGTGGAAAAGCAGAGAGGTTGTACACTGTTGACATTCAATTAGTTTCCATTTCTCACAGGAGAGAATCGCTTGTCTGATTTGAGTGAACTCTTTCAGACGAGAAGAAGTGGAGCTAAAGAAGAGTCTGTGATTTCCCACAGCAGCTTAGAAACATTGTGCAGGGAGACAGAAAGAGTACTGCACTTTGCCCCCCCCACCCACAAATACTCTTGAAGTACCCTCGAGCAAAGTACTTCACTGCCAACAGCTCCGGTGGGGAAAGCAGTTTGGCCTAAAATGTGCATTCTTATAATCAGCCATTTGTCTGAGGATACAGCGAAGAGAGATCCACTGTTATTTAAAATACTTTTATTTCACGGCTTAGTTGAACACTTGATTCTGATTGGTCAATTTAGACATTCCAGAGGTCTGTTATTTTACGCGAGCAGACCGTTGATAAGGAGGATCAAGGGAATATGTGCAGTGCATATCACTCCGCAGAAAGAAGTCCGGTCAATTCAACGTCAGCTGTGGACAACAAACATAAGTCTTCATCCGTCAGAAAACGCTGTGGAATACTTTTTGAATATTGTATTTATATCTTGTGGAGAGCAATAATCTTTGGATTCATGATGGCTAAACTTCAAAAGAGGTTCAAAAGACAGAGAGCTGGACATCAGAGAAATCAACAGAAGAAGACAGACGGGAAGTAAACACTGACGGGAACAGCAGAAGAAGACAGACAGGAAGTAAACACTAACAAGAACACAGTATGAGCCCGTTGGTACTTTAGTGGAAGCAATACGATCATTTGTAAATCAATGAAATCCGTTTTGTGACCGGATCGCTGCACATTATCCCTGACTTATCAACACCTGCCCAGACTCTGCTGCTCTGGTTGGCTCTCGCCCCAGGCGCTGAGATGACTGTAATGTAAGCCTTGTTCTTTAACGTCAGTGGCTTTATGAATGGAAATGGAAACTTTTAAATACGAGATGACTCACACGGTAAAGCCTCTGTCCTGAGGCTCTCCTCACAATGGACATAAAGCACACCCTCTGTTTGGTTTGGCTCTGCGTCTCCTTGTTCTTCCAATGAGTTCGTCCAGTGTGTAGAGACAGAGGTTCTGACAAAAAAAACATCTTGCTATTTATTTGAGTTGGTTTTTTTCAGCTATTAGCACAGCACATATCATCCTATTCACTTGCATAGTGTCTCATAACATGAAACAAATCAAACAAATTATATTCACTCATGGAATTTAGGAGAGCCAATACAACTCACGGTCTAGGTTTGAATTGCTGTTGCACTTAAAGGAGCTGAATGAAATGATGGCATTTATTACATTTCTGCAGTTATCAGATAAGCTGTTATTTTCCAATTCATTTCGGCCAAAAACATGCCGATATCATCATGCATCGCTAATAGAAATGCAATAACAAAACGTCATAAATATTCATAGTTTAATATGCCATAAAAATGTCAAATGGTATGTTATGTAAAAGTCATAAAACTCTTAGTATAGTAATACATTCATAGTGAAGTATGACATAAGTTTAATGATGCACGCTCTGCTGATATCTCCTTACTCATGATGGCCGACTGCCATGCTGATACTGATGTATCATCATCATAGTAAATGCCGGTATTTTATTTGAAAGTGACAGGACAGATATTAAAGTGTTTCTTTGACTTCTCACTGCCATGCGATTCATTGTAAACATCTTCACTGGAATTACTGGATCAACCCTGGGTCAAACTTGGCAATGTGATTCATTTGCATCAATTCTTTTTAACGTGTTAAGGTCTCCAGATGAATCGTTGACAGCCCTAAGAATGACACATTGTGCAGCCCTTTCTTTCTGTGGTTCACACTTACTCTCTTTACAGATAGCACAGCTCCACCATAAACATGTGCAGACCCCCCCTCCCTGTGTGTATCTATACCAGCAGCTTCTCACATCAGATCCTCCTCCACAGTGTTGTTATGACTTTGAGGTTATCTGTGCATTCCTCTCAGACTCTCCCAGGGATGAGGGCTGAGAACAGACTCACTCCTCGCCCCTCGTTGTGTCCCTCTCCCTCTCTCTCGGTGTGAGCGCCAGGTGCTGACACCCCGCGCTGAGGGTGATGAGAAGCCGGCGAGTTGTTTTGTTTACCCGACTCACCTCCTTCACGATCACGCCTCCCCAACTTTCTCCCTGTGCCTCCTTCATCACTCTTGTCATGTAAACAAAACACAGAATTTATTTTCTCCGCCGCCTTAGGTGGTTGCGGGTGAGTCGATAAATTCTTCTTTCCTTTTTTACAGCTGTGTCCTACAGTATCGCAGTACTATTCAATTCAAAGGTTTTATTGTCATATGCACAAAGTTACAGTGTAGAAATGGCAATGAAATTCTTCTGGCCTGAGCTCCTCCAACAATGCAACATATATAATAAAATACAAAGTAAAAAGTAGTGCAAAAGGTCTATATACATGTCAATAGAATATAGGATATGTACAAGAACAGAATATGAAATCAAATAATGTAAATACTACATGATACAAGTGTTTGTCCACCACTTTAAAGACTTTTAAACTGCTCCACCAAATGAAAATCTGCTCAAACATTGAGAGAGTCGTTTTGTATCACATTCTTTTCTGCAATAATTTTCTGCGATTTTCTGCAAAATCCAAAGGAGAAATCCCATTGGCTTTTTGAGGAGGGAACCAGTGAGATGCTGCCTTCAGGGTCGGCCTCCAAAAATACATCACGCAGCTTGAGCTCCACTTTAAAGACACCATCAGGTGACATTCAGTGGTCCGAACAAAAGAAATGTCCCGCAGCGCTTTAATTAGGGTTATCATTAATGGTTGGAAATCATCACTTTCATGTGGCTTCCTCGGCCCCTGGGATCCAGGGGCGTTGTGGTTGTGATGCGTTTAGGGACCCCTGCATGCTGGTATCATCTTATAGCTGAGGGGCAGGGAGCGCCCGGTGGGTAAGAGGAGATGATAATCCCCCTCTCTGCTCTCAGCGGGCCAAACCTGCGCTCACTTTATACCTGTTCCAGAATAAAAAAAGTGTGTGTGTGTGTGTGTGTGTGTGTGTGTGTGTGTGTGTGTGTGTGTGTGTGTGTGTGTGTGTGTGTGTGTGTGTGTGTGTGTGTGTGTGTGTGTGGTGTGTGTGTGTGTGTGTGTGTGTGTGTGTGTGTGTGTGTGTGTGTGGTGTGTGTGTGTGTGTGTGTGTGTGTGTGTGTGTGTGTGTGTGTGTGTGTGTGTGTGTGTGTGTGTGTGTGTGTGTGTGTGTGTGTGTGTGTGTCCATGCGTTCAGGATCCCTGTGTGAAACTCTTTGCGACTCCATTCATGCCTGTGCAGACATGCTTGTGTGTGCGTTGGAAGTGACCCATGCAGGAAAGAGAGGGGAGGGGAGGAGGGGGGGGGGGGGGGTGGTGGTGAGTGCCTATTTACATTGGCAGTTACACAAGGGGAAGTGAACTGACTTCAAAGCGGGCGTGCAGCTGAATTGTAAAGCGAGTGAGGGAGTCCTCCACGCATGAGCGGCCTCTGAAAACACAGACAGACATTCCCAGCGCAACACACTCATATCTGCTCTACGGCAACACACACACACACACACACACACACACACACACACACACACACACACACACACACACACTCTCTCTCTCTAAAACCTGCTGTGTGTTCTCTAACAGGGATGCTGCAGAGACAGCCCACCATGGAGGAGTTTGTGGACGCGCTGGTGTCCGAGCTCGACCTGAACTTTGAGACCTTCCTCATGGACTCTGAGAGCTGAAGGACGACGCTGTAACCATGGAAACAGACGAGCACTTTTCAAAAGAGACGATGCACTGACGCTGCACACAGGACGCACGCTCATTACTCAGCATCTCTCCTCTGTCTGTAAATGAACTTTTTATATGTTGCTGTCTCTGTTAAAGTCACATTGACTTATGATTATATAATGTGGGTAATTATGCTGATAATATGGTAAGAATAAACGACTTTATACCTGATAATCTCTGAATGTTGATTATTGCAGATTATGTGAAATTGTGTCCCATTGACAGATCTTCTGGGATCCATTTTGTCAGATATCGTTCATTTAATATAAAAAATGTAAAGTTTGTACATGTTTAACACCTTTGTATAGCACTGAGCATTAAATAATAAGCATGAATTTCACTAAAGTCCAATTTTTCATCATTTAATTTGCCTTTTATTTCCATTGACTCCACAACTAGTTCCTTCCCCTCATGCCATATTTTCCTCTCAGCTCACATACTGGCCGAACCTTGTTTTTTCCTGATCAAATCAGCGTGAGGAAGAATACTTAATCTGCTCTTCCTGTCATGTGATCATTGTTTAGACTTCAGATTAATACCGCTCCATCTGTTTGTCTGTCAGGAGGACAAGGTCTGAGCGGGACGTTCACTTTGTGTAAAAAAAAATTCTGTGAGAAACTAAAAAGTTGTGTTCAAGTCTTAAATGGAGTTGTTGCAACACAGTGTATAAAATACTGTTGACTTCACACAGCGTTGAAGCTGTTTACACACCACTTTAAAGTAGAGACTCCTATCCAGCTTGGTTAATAAAGAATTATCCCACATTTGAGCTCCACTGTCTTCCACAAAGCTGCCGGCATCATCAGACTCACTCATTATTATGGGCTGTGGCTGCAGCTGCTCCCTGTTACAGTGGCTTTGCCTGCAGAGATATGAGACCTGAGGCAGGTGAGGAGCAGCTTGGTTACCACGCACGCACATGCACACGCACACGCACGCACACACACACAGCAGCCTGATTGATGGTCTGGATAGAGAGAGGTGCAGGAATGAGTCCTAAAACACAGACATTTGTCAGGATTTTACCACTTCCTGTTCCCTGAAGTTAATGGTTTTTGAATATGTTATCCTGAAATAAGGTCTGTGGTTAACACACGCTGAAGAGACTTGAACGCTTTGTTCTTCGTCAGTAAATACCCCACTGGTGGTGAATTTAAAATCGGCAGTTGCAAACAAGTTCCTAAATGAGACGACTACTTTCCCCCGGGAGCATTTTCCCTTTGATCAGTTTTGATTTGAATAAAGACAAGAAAAGCTTGAAACAGAATATTAAAAACTCGTTGTACCTTTGAGCTACCTGGCCCTACAGTGTAAAGTAATAGTCATTTTAACCATATCTTTCTTTCATGTTGACCCTTGCAAGCCAGAGAAGCTTGAGTGATTCAACTGAAAAATAGTTTTAGCTAGTTTGTTTGCAAGAGATAAAAACACCCGGTCCTCCACGGTCTCGTGTTATTTTTGGAGATTGCCTTTACGCTTAAAAAAATCACAAATTGGGTTGTTTCATGAAGACTATCCTGCTGATCAAAATGATGTATTATTATAAGACTTGCAGATATGAGACCAAGTGAAAATTAACATGAAAAAGGAATGGGGTGTGGCAGAAAGGCTGAACGGCGGCAGCCTGAGGCATTCATTGAAATCGTACTTTCTAACCGCTTACAAGAGATAAATAAATCACTTCTAATGAATTCACTGGAGAACAACACATGAACTGCTCACTATTCAAACGTATTCAAGTGCTTTATTTACAAAAACAATATGTTTACAATAACACCATAACAGGGGGAAGAGAAACAGTCTATGTTACAAAAATATTGACCTATGTAATATTTTACAGTATCTACATCACATTCCTCATCTTAATTGTTCCATAAAAGATTGTCTTCAAGGTGCAACATTAATAAACCACTTTCTGACACTTTTTGCTTTTTTTCTTCACGCCTCACATCTTTTTTCTTACACACAAAAAGCTTCATAACACCAACTGCAGGATCAGCGGCCATGTTCTCCTACATGTGAATAATATGCAAAGCAGCGGCTCGCTTTGATTCACCGTCATAAATCAATACTCCAACTTCATTCAGTCCCACCTTCTGGGCCAGTGAGTTCACATTCTGTGTGTGTGTGTGTGTGTGTGTGTGTGTGTGTGTGTGTGTGTGTGTGTGTGTGTGTGTGTGTGTGTGTGTGTGTGTGTGTGTGTGTGTGTGTGTGTGTGTGTGTGTGTGTGTGTGTGTGTGTGTGTGTGTGTGTGTGTGTGTGTGTGTGTGTGTGTGTGTGTGTGTTTTTATCTCTGTGCCCCGGTGCTTTCCTCAGCAGTGCTTTTGTTTGCATGTATGTACATACTGTATTCTGACCCTGTGAGGAGGGGCTCCGAGGTCAGCACAGCAGGAGGCATTTCAAAGAGGCGGCTGCACTTGATAGTGTCTGTATGGTGGAGGTGGTGGGGGGGGGGGGGGGGGGAGGAAGTGGCTGCTGGGTAATCTGATCTGGGATCTGGCCGCGGCTGTTGTTGAGTCCGGGGTGGTTCAAGGGTGCAACACGAGCCAAAGACATCCATGTCATCCTGCAGAGAGAGAGAGAGAGCAGGAAGAGGAGTGCGGTGATTAGTAACAAATCTACCCAGAGAAAGGGGGGGGGGGGGGGGAACAGGATCGTCTTGTCTACATCAAAGAAACCCGTCTGGTATGTCTTGTTTTTTTAACCAGCTGCTCCTCATGGACACCAACAGCAGAGGACATCACACAGCAGGAAGTACAAGCAAGCAGTTAATGTCTAACGTAATTATAGAAAAACTGCAGATTTATTTGAGATATCCTCTTTGTTCTCCAGAGGTGGAGCACAGATTACTAATTTAAGTGTAAAACAAATATTGATATACGTCAGTAATTACCCCACTGGTGAATTTAAAAACGGCGGTTGCTAACAAGTGTCTATGAGACTACTAAACGTCTTGACGCCTAACGTTAGCCGCCTTTAGCTTAGCGGTGGTGACGTGAAGTCATGTGAGCGTGCTGTAGTTCCTTTATAGCCTAACATTAGCTTTTTATTTTAAAAATCATAAAGTGGTTTTAATATGTGAAGATTACCCAACTGAACAAAACGTGCAAGTTAAATAAACGTTTTTAGAGATTGTTTATAATCCAAAATCACATGGAGAAATCCCATTGGCTGTTTGTCGAGAAATGCTAACATCTGGGTCGGCATCCTCCCTGCACCACTGTATCAAATGGAAATCGTGCAACATCCTAATGGTCTCCTGCAGGACAGTCATGCGTCTCCTCACCGTCCTGACTTGATGCCTGCTGTTTGGGGAGAAGTGCATCTGTCACAGCTTCACTGTAGCTCCGTCTGCTCCTCTCAGGTGAGTTCTCCCTCGACCTACACCTTTCCTCCTCCTCTCCGTGCTCCACACTCTCTGCAGGCTCTGGAGCTCCTCTCATCCCAGCGGCCTCTCTGCAGCCTGACTCTGGATGTCCTGCCTCCTCATCCTGGTGTGTATTTCTGTGAATCATAGTTAAAAAAAAAAAGCTGTGGTTATTATCTCCAGGATCTCTGTTCACAGCCACACCCTGTGGTGCTTCACTTTAATGCAAGATTCCCCAGTTGTTTCCCAGCGTCTCCTAGATTCTAATTAAATGTAGAAAATTCCCCTCTGAGAAATGTTGACTGTGCGCCCGGTGCTAATATGCCAGCACTGAATAGGTATTGAAAGCAGTAGCTGTATTGTTGCTTTCTGGGGCTTTTATTTTGAAAGACATTCATCATCCAGCGCTTACTGTTCAGATACAGTTCCTTTCTTGGACTTTGATTTTTGAAAAAAATACTCATCCTGAGCTTCCTGTTAGGATTTAGATACTTTCTGGATCTTTTATTTTGAAAATAAACCTCACCTTGACCTACCTGTTAGTATTTAGATACTTTCTGAGTCTTTTATTTTGAAAGTAAACCTCACCTTGAGCTACCTGTTAGTATTTAGATACTTTCTGAGTCTTTTATTTTGAAAATAAACCTCACCTTGAGCTACCTGTTAGTATTTAGATACTTTCTGAGTCCTTTATTTTAAAAGTAAACCTCACCTTGAGCTACCTGTTAGTATTTAGATACTTTCTGGATCTTTTATTTTGAAAATAAACCTCACCTTGAGCTACCTGTTAGTATTTAGATACTTTCTGAGTCTTTTATTTTGAAAATAAACCTCACCTTGAGCTACCTGTTAGTATTTAGATACTTTCTGAGTCTTTTATTTTGAAAATAAACCTCACCTTGAGCTACCTGTTAGTATTTAGATACTTTCTGAGTCTTTTATTTTGAAAATAAACCTCACCTTGAGCTACCTGTTAGTATTTAGATACTTTCTGAGTCTTTTATTTTGAAAATAAACCTCACCTTGAGCTACCTGTTAGGATTTAGATACTTTCTGGATCTTTTATTTTGAAAATAAACCTCACCTTGAGCTACCTGTTAGTATTTAGATACTTTCTGAGTCTTTTATTTTGAAAATAAACCTCACATTGAGCTTCCTGTTAGGATTTAGATACTTTCTGGATCTTTTATTTTGAAAATAAACCTCACCTTGAGCTACCTGCTAGTATTTAGATACTTTCTGAGTCTTTTATTTTGAAAGATAAGCCTTGAGCTGAGTTTCCTGTTAGGATAGAGATACTCTATGGGGTTTTCATTTTGAGTTCTGTTCAGGGGCAAAAATGTGCAGTATTTATACTTTAAAAAGTGAAAGATTATCACCGTTATTCCAGTGACTTTTTGTTTCAGTATATTGTGTTTCCTCACCCGTCGCTGAGGCTGGTCTGGGATGGGAAGGCGCTGACGTCCAGGCTGCGGCCCAGACTGCAGCTCTCCTCACAGCACAGGGACGGGATCAGGTGCACCGGACCTGAACATCACACACACATCAATTCACCCACCTGCCATCACACTGTACAGAGTGGTGCAGGAATGAGTCCTACAACCTGTGAATGAGTCAGCATTCTACCACTTCCTGTTCCCTCTTCTCAAAACCAACAGTTTTTTTTATGTGTTTGTAGTTAGACGCTTGAAATAAGGTCTGTTGTTAAGACAAGCTGAAGAGATTTTAACGTTTGGTTCTACGACTAAAATATGTCAGTAAATACCCCACTGGTGAATTCAAAAAACGGCGGTTGCTAACAAGTGTCTGAATGAGACGACTCAACCTCATCACGCCCAACATTAGCCACCTATAGCTTAGCGGTGGTGATGTGAAGTCATGTGACCGTGCTGTGGTTCCTTTACAGCCTACCATTAGCTTTTTACTCCAAAAACCATAAAGTGACGTTTATATAACTGACGGGTGAGTGGCCTAAGAACTCTTTACTTTGGATAAAACGGCCACTGAAGTGAGGATACACTAATAGTTTGATGTTCTGCAGCTGAGACGTACCGCAGGTGTGTCCGGGTCCCAGGTGGCAGCGGCAGCAGGGTCTCTGGGGGAAGTCGTGCAGCCAGCGGGGGTCCAGGCAGGACAGCTCGGCCCCACTGTAGGGACAGTCCTGGGACCGCAGAGAGGCCGCTGAGGGACCACAGTCATTAGAAACAGCAACACACAGGACAGTATTGATAATATTATTTCCCTTTATAATGGTTTTTACATCACACCGAAAAAAACTAAATGAAATGTATCATGTCAACAGATTTCATATAACTGTATTAGGTTAGTTGAAAGCAATAATATTAAGTTGAACCTCATATTTTTATTTTTTTAAACTTAATATTATTGCTTTCAACTAACCTAATACAGTTGTATGAAATCTGTTGACATGATACATTTCATTCCTGTTGTGTTCGGGTCAAATCTGACCGATTTACTACTTTCATCAATCATAACTTTTTTGTTTTACATTCGATTGCATTAAGGCTTTATGATATCCTGACATTTGAACATATACAATTGCTGATCACCACTTTCTTGATTTGATTTACTCAACTTTGTAACACCCATGGTGCTCCCGGTAAACACACACACACACGCACGCACGCACGCACGCACGCACGCACGCACGCACGCACGCACGCACGCACGCACGCACGCACGCACGCACACACACACACACACACACACACACACACACACACACACACACACACACAGACACACATGCACTAGATGTGTTTCCCCCCCCACACAAACACACCCACAGAACAATTTGATACATTTCCCGGCACACGCAATACATGTTCAGTGTCTATTCTTTGTATATTTACTGCAGTTCTTCATGTATACCAGTAGTCTGATACAATATGTACAGTTTGAAAGGGTGTTAAATGAAATTTGGTGATGATTAATGGTTTTTGTCTTAATGTAATAGCAGTTAAAACAGGACCGGTCAAATTTGACCGCGAACACCAAAGTAAGGGCGGGAAAACGAACACAACACAAGGGTTAAGTCAACATTTTAGTTTTCAAAGTGCAGTTACCTGCGACAAAGACATGTTTTGGGTTGCCAGGTTGCATTACCTATCTTTTGGAAATGTTTACAACCTTTAAAAGTATTTAGTTCAGCTTGCTAATCTAAATGTGTTATAAACCATGTAATGAGATGTATGCAAATCTTCCCCTTTGCTAAAGTAAGGTAGTACTTTTATGACCTGTAAAGAATAGCCCGCCTTTTTACTCTCTTTTCCTAAATTAACTAGATACTCATCATTTTTTTATATATATATATATTTTTTCCTGTTGGTCGTTTTGTTCTGCATGTTTATTTATTGCATTTTATTTGTTTTATTTAATTTTATTACATTTTATTCTTGTTGTTCATGTTTTGCTTTTTCAGAAATGTGTACCCTTTTGCTTCAATAGAATAAAAACCTTATTAAAAATGGTAACAGAAACAGCCTGGAATTTTGATTTGTTGTCTAATTGCCGTCGTCAGGTGAAATCCTCTTGGCTTCAGATGTGCTTCAGATCTGACTAAGCTTCTTTCATGCTCTTTAAAGTGTTGAGGAATGCCTCACAACCCTCGGGTCCATGAGGACGATTAAAATTCTTGAGTATAATTTAAACTGTGAGTGTTTTGTAGCAGCTTGGGCAAAGGGTGGGGCGCATGTTTGGAGTAAAACAATAGTTCACTTGTGTTCACCCCTACACTAAAACATGGGTAAAAACAGGTAACTGGTCACGCCTTGGTAACTTCTATCTTTGTTTTCAGGTTCATCAGGAAAACGTGATGTCATTAACTCCTCGCCCCGGGACGTTTCACATACTCCAGCGCTTTTAGTCTGAAGAATGCGGCTCATTATACAAGTTCCCACAAATATGTAACATCGGGGTTTAATAAAGCTTAACACTGGAGATCACGGCTGACAGATGAACTGGCACCGTGTTTGTGAAGCTGACAAAAGAGCGATTATTAAGGGATTCATAAGTGCCACTCATATTTTAACATGCACTTTTTTTATTTCTTGCACAACTTTAATCGCTGTGGTGCACAAGGAAATAAAACACGGCAACAAAACATGTGCTTCTAGTTTCTACAGAACTCAGTAAATCTCAAAAACACATCATATATCCAGGGGTGGAGGAAGTACTCTAGTAGTCATTCTAAATTGTAAAAGTACTCTGTTAGGAAAAGTCCTCTATTCAAAATGTCACTATAGTAAAAGTACAATAGTATTGGCATTACATTAATCTAACGTACCAAATGTAAAAGTTAGGAACTTTTTCAAATGTATTGTTATCTGTACTTTGTTGTACATTAAACAGTTAGTAGAGATGGATTATGTTTATCACATGTTTTCTAATGCAACATCTGAAAAGTCACTAAAGCTGTTTAATACATTTAGTAGAGTAATACTCAAATATGAACTTAAGTGCAGTAAGTAAATGTACTTTCCACCACTGCTAGCTCATCACTATGTAAATCTTCATTGTTTAGTTGTTCTGAAAACTGAATATGTGTAAAAGTAGGAACTTAAGCAGAAGTGCATGAATAGTGTTTTCTAACTTCAGGCGTTTGCATTGATCTTTGAAGACATGTTTCAAAGCACCACTCATCAGAGGTTACACCTGTCCTGATTCAGCCAATTCTTTTTTTCAGAGATCAACTTTTTTTGGATAAAAGTACGTGAACAGACTTTGTTCAGCTCTGGGAGCCGTATGTGCACATCATGAGGGATGGGAATGTGGACTGCCTCTGAAAGGAAACTGTGAAATTATGTTGTTTTATGTATTTTATTTGTAGGCGCATGCTTTTAATACTGGTGCAAGTTGAGGGTGTGTGTATGCGTGTATGTGTCTGTCTATGGTTTTTGGTTGTTGTTCAATAAGAAAATACCAATAAACATATTGTGAACAAGCAGATGTGCAGAGGCTGAGACTCACCGCTGGGCTTCTTCTCCAGCAGCTGCCTCTTGCAGTAGATGACGCAGAGGACCAGCAGGGCGAGCAGCACGGTGGCCAGCGCGCTGCAGATCACCGCCGCCAGCGCCATGTCCCGCGGGCTGGTAACCACCGGGGGGAGGGGCACCAGGTTCACTCGCCCACTGCCTGCAGGGAGAGGGGGGGGGAGAGACATGAGAAACACGATAAGGGTTTATACATGAGAGCAAACCATCAGGGTACTTTCAATCTACGTGATGCACCTGAAACCCGGAAAAATATATGGATATACACAACCTACCAAAAGCTCATTTACCAATAGCTCATTTACTGTAAAAATCACATATACTGTATACATATATGGTTCTTTAAATATATTATGATGCTAATACTTGTTTACCTACTTAGTTTTAGTTGTAAACAAGTATTGTAACTGTAGTTTTGCTCCTTTTGCTTAATTAAAGAGGCCCTATTCTGCTTTTTGCAGTTTTCCCTTCCCTGTAGTCTTCTTTAGATTTGTGTGCACGTAAATGGTCTGCTAAGGCTAAAATCCCTGAGTTTCTCTCCCACAACCCCCACCCCCCCACCTGCCTGAACCCCCTCAATAGGACTCCTTTGTTTACGCCTGTAACATAATGACATCACTAAGTAACATTTGCGCTTTTAATGGCTAGCGCTTCAACACATTGTACGTGATAGGCTAAGGGACGGGACATCTCTTTGCGGTTGACCAATCACAACAGAGCCGGCCAGCTAACCAATCAGAGCAGACTGGGCTCTGGTTTCAGACAGAGGGCAGTATGAGAAAAATAAAGAGCTTTTTGAACATCAAGTCGTTTTTTTTAGAGGAGCAGCTACTTCATATTATCCGACAGCCAATCAGAGTCGGGTAACGTGAGACACATAATTTCGTTTGCGCCTTGAGCCAGTCATCTCCTGGCTGAAAATCTAATGAAATAGGTGTTCAAAGAGAAAACGCCTGTGGTGGATTCTCTCTGTCTGGTTCCCCACAGAAGATGATTTACAGACACCTTCCCCCCCACCGCCCACCGCCCCGGGGCTTCCTCACCGCTCGTCACACAGACATGAAATCAGGAGAAAGACATATTTCATATTTTGAAATAGGAAATATATGTGTGGGTGTGTTTTTTGTAACGCTTCTGTGTGTCACTGTGTCTGCGGTGGTGAGTTAGTGCAGTGATTTCACGATTAGGCCACTTTCAAACAGGTCTCATCGTCAAGACCCTTCAGACACTCTCATACAGAGTGGAGCAGGAGTGAGTCCTAAAAAGCAGAAGTTAGTCAGCACTTTTCCAGTTCCCTCGTCTGGAGGTCAATAGCTTTCTGAATGTGTTGTTGGTAAACCTGAAATAAGATCTGTGGTTAACACAAGCTGAAGAGATTTTAACGTTTTGGTTTACGTCACAAAATACGTCAGTAAATACCCCACTGGTGAATTTAAAAACGGCGGTTGCTAACAAGTGTCTAAATGAGACGACTAAACGTCATCACTCCAAACATTAGCTAACTTTAGCTTAACGGTGTTGACATGAAGTCATGTGACCGTGCCGTAGTTCCTTTATAACCTTATGATGCTAACTTCTAGGTCATCCTACACAAATACGTCATCACTGCACCACTCTATTAAGGACTTTTAAACCTCGACAATGCTGGTTATAGATCCCAAAGATACAGAACACCAAAGTGTAATACTTCTAAAGGTTAGATATCACAGTTGATCTGGCACTATTATAGCGTCTGCTACAGGTAATTATCCTTTCAAGACCTCTTCAAAGAGAGAAGCAAGTGATCCAAGTGTTAACAATAGAGTAGTCACTCTCAAATAAAGGCTAATCCTCCCCCACAACAAAAGAGAGTAGCAACATTTAAAACACAACAGAATGTCATGTTTATATACGTAGATCACAAAACAACCGAACAGTATGACATGTTTCAGGACTGTTTTGCTATGGGTATGTACATGCCTCAGTCATTATCAGTAATCAAATGCAATTCTCCTCATCAATGCATGTATATACGACAGGGAGGATGTGTGTTATTGCAGAGCAAATATTAGAAGTATGCAGGTCTGACGCTGTGAATTGTGAGAGATTGTTGATGAATACGACGATATAAAAAGATGAATGGCTTTTTGTTTGAGAAAATCTTTTTCAGTGAGCGCTGCTGTTTGCTTTTCAGAACATTAATCATAGAGGTCCAACCTTTCCACAACACATAGCTCTTTGTCATGCACTGTAAACTTTACTTTAGCTCTGAGCAGCTTTTTCATTCAGCCACATGGGGGATGAGGGTATTTTGACATGCCTTCCCAGGGGAAGACAAAAAAGAAAAAATCATAAAAACGAGTTTGACCCAGAGGGCACACTAACTAACTAAAATGGGGCGAAGCCTGCGAGCTAGTTCAGGCAGTCAACTCGAGCACTTATGCTGCATTCATACATAACGCCCCTTGCCACTCTACAACCAACCAAACAGAGTCTCCTTAATATGCCGCTCTATTCTGCCAGATCTCTCTCCATGCATTGCTTGCTGCTGCTGCTGCGTTCGTGCCCTGCTATTGCGTTCACATTGCTACCGCTGTGTTTCATGCTGCTGCTGCTTGCCTGCCCCACCACCACCCCAGCTTCCACCCCAGCTTCCACCTGTAGGCTCGGGGGGTTAGTTATTTAATCATCACTCATCGTGCTATGTATATCTGTGGAGTGATGATGCCCGAGCCTAGTCGTCAAACTCAACTATATGCTGCTTCTAATAAACATGTTAAAGAAACACGTGAGTTGTCTGACTGAAATACATATAACGCTCGATTCACACAGGTGACAGGTGCATATTCGTTTTTTTGTTTCTCTACTCTGACATGTCTCCATGCTTTAATGTTCAAAAAGCTCTTTATTTGTCTCATACTGCCTGTGCTGCAGCACCTCTTTTCACCCTCTGTCTGAAACCAGAGCCCAGTCTGCTCTGATTGGTTAGCTGGCTGGCTCTGTTGTGATTCCCACAGGTCTTTTCACACCATGTACATGTAAAAGTGAAATAGTTGAATCCAAAGTTCTTGGTATAACATCATGCATTTATATTTGCTCATGTATGGCCCTTCTACACACAGGCATTGATGCTGAAATACAATGCAATAAATACTTTAAAAATCACATCAAATAGAAAACTGGATACACCAAAAGAGAACAAACGTTTGAAACCCCTGTGAGGTGTAAAGAGGTGCCTCTTTTATTTGGAGTATGTGGCATCCCATAAAGTCAACATGCAGGGAGGAATGAAAGGCTGCGGTTTATTGGTGAGCAGATAATATCAGCAGGTGTGTGTGTGTGTGTGTGTGTGTGTGTGTGTGTGTGTGTGTGTGTGTGTGTGTGTGTGTGTGTGTGTGTGTGTGTGTGTGTGTGTGTGTGTGTGTGTGTGTGTGTGTGTGTGTGTGTGTGTGTGTGTGTGTGTGTGTGTGTGTGTGCTGCAGCTGCTGCGCCTCAGATAACAGGAGGCCTTTGTTTGGGGGGGGGGGGGGGGTTGCAGGTGATGCTCACCTTGGACGAGATAAAAGTGACCAGCAGAACAAATTCAAGCACAATGGAGAGATGTTACATGTTTAAAATACAATACCCTGTCTGTGTATATGAAGATTATCACGGTAATCTCTGCTTTGAGGGCTCAACAGACTGTAATATAACACGAGACGTTCAGGGAGTAATAAATTACATGTAACAGGGTTTAAGTAATTAGGATACAAAAACGTAACTGTATTCCCTTACAGATGAATAGAAAAATATGTGATCAGATTATATTTTTTTAAATGGTGGATTATTATTAGGATTACAATGTTAGTAGAAAACTAAAAAGCGCATAGTGATTGTTGTTTGTTGCTTAATGAAAGGCAGGTTTTCATATAAATAAAATCTCTGAACAAATGACCCCTAATTATCTTGGTTTCTTCTTTCAAAGGTCACATTGTTCTGTTCTCCTACATAATACACTTAAGTAAAAAAACATCTGGTTGATATTTATTTTATCTTGGATCTATCTGCATTGCATTTCCTATTGAGGTAACCCAAAAGAAAGTAATCAGGTTCCTTTTATATTGTGATACTCAGATGAGGTTAATGTAAGAGTAATGCTTTAATTAGAACATCTCTACTGTTTGTCTTTTTCATTCCTTTCAAACATGCTGTTTCAGTGTTTGTGTGATGAACGCCGGCCTTGACACAACTGTCTGCTCGTCCGTCCATCTGTGAGCTCTCGGGTTCAGACACTGGAGGAGGCCTGCATGCCAGACAAAATGTCCATTGTGTCTGAGAACATAGCTGGTAGTTAGCTCCTGACGGGACTCTCAGCGGAGCGTTTCCAAATGTTTGAAAGTCCTGCGCCTCCCTCCCAGTGTTATCTCCAGGAGGGTGGTGAAAACTTGAAGGGCAGATCTTTTTCTAAAAGGCCACGCTGGCCGGGGGCAGCGGTGCATCTGTGCAGGGGAGGACTGTAAATCTTAACTCCCCCTTCCTCCTCTCTTTCCCCCGGTGGCTTTTTGGAGCCGAGTAAAGAAACGAGACTGTGTTTTATGGATTCCTTCAGCCTCTGTAATGTGTTTCATCTGCTGGAGTTTTTCACTGTCACGGTAGATTCTTGCAGAGCTGACTAAACCTTGCTAACACACACTGAAATCATGCAGACAGACAAATGCATACTTGCTCTTTGTAGTTTATCCCTGTGTTGTTCTAATGACTATTTCCAACTGGATTACACAAAGCAGGTGTGCATTTCATCTTTCTTTGCTCAGTGTAAAGAGAAACAATGGTTTGAGTTTGAAGTAAAGCCACACAACATCAGTTATTAGGATTCCTCAAATTAGATGTTTGTGAGAAATGGGGAAAATAGAAAAAAGAAGTGCCTTAAAGGTCACCTATCATGCTATTTTTAGGCGATAGCATAGGTCTCAGATATATACAAATATATAAAAAACATGTCTATGAAGTGTTTTGCTCAAAATACCAAACAGATCACCCATTCTAGCCATGCCTCATATCCCTCTATTTCACTTCCTGTTTCAAAAGTGCTGATGACACCGGGGACACATATTTAAAAGACATCAAAAAGTGCATTTTGCATGATAGGTCCCCTTTAAATATCCGTGATGTAGTTTAGTTTAGTTTACCACATACAGTAGAGGGAGAAATGTCCCCCAAGTGAATTCATTCTCTGAACTACAGGCCATGATGATGAACTGAAGATTAGCTCAGGTTTGACTGAGACTTGTTTCTCAGTGAGACTCCTGAAGAGTCGTAATGTGTGCATTTGCTTTATTTATACATCGTTTTTTTTACGTTATCCCGTTACATGTAATCCATTACCCCGCAAACTGTTTCCATTTATCTAGCTAACCCTGGCTGGGGTCCTTCTGATGCTCACGCTGCCAAAAAGTGTTCCCAGAAACAGCTGCAGCCTCCTCTACCATCAGGAAGTCACACTCAATTACCAGAGGTATAAGTTCACTGGCTTGTTGGTTTTTATGTGGAAACCTGAAATCATGAGGTTGTACTTAACCGTTTCTAATGGCCGGAAGAAAAGACGTTAATTGGATCTGTAGCCTACTGGAATGTGAGTCCTGCTCTGTGAACACACTGTAACACACAAAAGGTAATACATTGTGCGGCCTTGAACGAGCACACTACCTGTTGTAGTTTTTTTTTTTTGATGCCGCTGAGACATGTTTTGTCTAGAAATATTAACAGAGGTTTTGTTAAGGAAGTTTGCTCATTTAATCCAAAGTGAGTGCTGCAAATGAGTGACATTCTGAGCTAATATAATCCAGCGTTGGCAAATCCAGCATTATGTTAGTGGTATCCATTTCAGCTTTTCAACTGCTTAGCTTTGTAAATCCAAGCATTTATTTACTGAATGAACTGCTCTAACGTCTGCAGTTCTGGTTACACCAAAGACCTTGAGCGTGTGTGAACAGGCTTTTTTTTTTTCATGTTTGTGGCACTGCAGCCTGAGTTTTGGTAGCATTTGGCTTAGAGTTCAATAGTGTGCTGTTTGCTTTTGGACTATTGTATCCTAGTTGTTTCATCTTAAAAACATATTGTGGGGCTGGGATGAATAGCCTTCATTCATGGAAACATTTAACAAAATGTCCCACTGATGTGAGGCCAAGCGTTAGAAGAGGAAAAAGAAAGGAGAGGTGCTTACAGTGCGGCTCATAAGGAGGCGGAGGGTCTCCACAGGGGATACACTCCATGTCCTGGAAACCACTTAGTTTGGTCTTCCTGTAATATCTGTTGAACACACAAAGGGAAATATTTTAAATCTGTCATGAACATTTGCACATTTTGTACTCACACTACCTCACTGCATTAACATCTTAATCAACAAAACAGCTACTTTGCACAATTTGTAATGTATGTATTACATAGCTTTTATTTAACACCTTGAATAGAGTATTTTAATTCTACTATCCTACCTACCTACCTTCCTAACATCCTTCTTACCAATATACCTTCCTCCCTAGTTACCTACAGACCTACCTACCTTACTACTACCTACCTACCTACCTTCCAAACATCCTTCCTACCAAGCTATATAACTACCTTCCTACACCTACCTACCTACCTACCTACCTACCTACCTACCTACCTACCTACCTACCTACCTACCTACCTACCTACCTACCTACCTACCTACCTACCTACTACCTACCTACCTACCTACCTACCTACCTACCTACCTACCTACCTACCCAATACTGTTGTAAAAAAACATTGTGCAATATTTACTTTACTAATTTATCTGGTAGCTACTTTATTATGTTTTAGATCTCACTGCTTCTTCCCCCTTTTCTCTATCGTCGTTGTGAAAAGTACACTTTTTCTGTGCTGTGTGTGTCGCCCCCTCACCCTGGCAGACAGTCTCCACACACGGCGTTGCTGGTGGTCGAGCAGTTGCCCTTCTGGAGGCGGTTGATGAGTCCGCAGTCCAGGCAGGGCTTGCACTTCTGCAGACTGCGGTCCTCCTTGAAGCGGCTGCTCCGGCAGGGCACGCACCGGGCATCCTCTCCATAACCAAAGCCACATTCCTGGGGGGATTAACGGGAGAAATACACCGCGTAAGAGGTGGGGTTGGTGATTTGGGGAGATGGGCAGCTGGTGAAAAGAGGGCTTGAATGTGGACTACCGGGGGTCTGAATTAAAGAATGATCTTGGCTCGCGGGATCAGAGGAGAACAAAGGCCGGCCTCTTTTGAGAGTCCATCTTACACTGGCAATAATCTCCCTGACTCTCCGTTTGAAAGAGCGGCCTTCCGCTGCAAGACCCAGAAAGGCCAGGCATTTGAATAATAAAGGCCCTGGGGGACACCCACTGTTGTATTATTGCAAGTTTATTGCTGCGTTTTTGTGCAACTCCCTCTCCAAGCAGACTCTGTGAGTGTCCCGTTGATTGAGTGGCCAGTGGGCAAAAGGAAACGCCTCAGGAAGGGGGTAAGGATTATGGAGAGGTATATGGAGAAAATAAGTTGAATACTCTTTTTGTCGTCTTCAACAATTGAAACAGCACTTTAAAAGCACAGCTTCCTCCTGCTATGTGACTGATCTAATGCTCAACCACCTTTTGAGGATTTGTTCACCTGAAACCAAGACGTTTTTGAAAGATAATCTTTTGGGAAAAATATGTTATTGCTAGCTCTGACTCAAATGTAGACAGAAAGAAGAACTATGTTTGGTTCGTTGAATTATTTCTTTTAGAATGAGTATAACTTTTTCACATTCCACATTGTTTTATACAACAACCGGCAATGTAGAAATGAGGACCTCTAGTCTGATATATAAACGACGCGATACGAAAAATACAATTTAATACGATACGACACGACACGACACGACATGATACCAAAACAACTTTATTGTGTTTGTCCATTGATCATAACACCCAAGTATTTATATGAATCAAATACCTGCTTGATTATTTCAGTATGGAGGACGATAGGGACTTTATTTCCTCTGTTTTCTTTGTGTTAATCTCAGAAGCAACAGTGGGCGACCAAGTCTTCTGTCTTCTGCCTTTCCCCTCTTTATCACTCATCAGCCACCCCCTCTCTGTTTCTCACTCTTTCTCTGTCTCTCTCTCCCCCCCCCCCTCCACCTCCACTTTTCCCTTCCCTTCCCGGCCTTATATGGAGAGTTCATAACAACAGCTGCAACGCTCCATATCGCCGGTCCACCTCGGGCCAGGCTGGCTCAAGGGTTCAACGTCATGTGTTTGGCTGGAAGGACTGAAATCCTCATCTTCTGACGGTGCCATCGGACGATCGCATCTTTACCCCCCCCTCCCTTCTTTATATCTTGCCAGTCTGCTTCCCCTAACCCAACCTCCCCCCCCCATATCAGACTTGTTGTGCCCACATTCCTGCAGGACTGCATGCCCGGGCAGTGAAACGGGACACGGGCGAAGAGAGAAGAGAAGCCCCGTTTGAAGCTGGCCCCCCCCCCTCCCCCATGTCTATCCTCCTGGCCCATGATTGCTCCGCTGGACAACAGGAGGGCAGCTGCTTTGGAGCTGATAATGAAGGATCAATGCATGATGTCATCCCTGCAGAAGCTTTTCACTCAGCGCGGTGTACAGTAATATCAGCTGTCATGTAAATGTCAGTTTGTCATTGAGGTCTTTCAACACAACGTTTGAGGGATTTGAAAGAGAACGAATTACAAAACAAGAGATGGAAATGAACAGCTGGAGTAAAGAAATACAATTAATATATTTGGTGTTAGTTCAGTGTTGAGTTGTAGTTCTTCTCACCATGACCTTTGCTTCTAAACTACACCAATGTGGATTGTTAACACCTATGATGTTAGGCCAAAGCATTAACACATGTAGAGTTTAATCCCAGGTCAAATGTATGGTAACGGGTTTTGAACATATTGTGTCGTATTGTAACGTATCGAGTCATATCGTATCGTTAGGTGTCGCAACGTATCTAATCGTATCCCAAAGTAACGCATCATACCGTACCTTTCGTATCGTAAGGTGTCGTGTCGCATCGTTACGTATTGTGGTGTATCCGATTGTATAGTATTGTAACGTGTAGTGTCGTAACCACATCGTAACATATCGTAACCATATCACAGAGTACTCTTATCATATCGAATCGTATCGTATCATCGTGCCCCCGTGCCCCCGTGCCTGTGGGAAGCTCAGACTGAGTGAAGGGAGGCTGGAAAACTACCAAAGCACTCAACCCTAATACTACTCCTCAAGAAAGTGCTGTTGGTGACCCACTTCCACATGAAGGATGGTTTCCCCCCCCCCCCCCCCCATGCTCAGCACTGGCACTAGCTCTGCCTGCGGGGCCCCACATGGCAGGACGGGGGCCGATGCCACGTCGTCAGGAGCGGGTCAGAGCACTGAAACAAAAGGAAAAACAGGCCAACTTCTGGCCCTCTGATCCAGGCGGCACAGATCATCAAGGAGTGATCTCTTTCTTCTTTTATCCCCGCTAACAATGCTGCACAGAGCCAACATCCTGCACTGACTGAGCAGCTCAAAGAAACTCCTTACTCTGTGGTAAACTGTGACGTTGTTATTATATGAAAGGATGAGAACAAAATGTGTAAGCCTTTCTCAACACACCATTAAAAATCCACCAATAACTGCAAATGAATACACATTAAGCAGTTCTGGACAGTAACAAAAGTACATTTACTTAAGCACCATAATTGAGTACCGTTTTGACATCAATGCACTTAACTTAAAGGGGACCTATCATGCAAAATGCACTTTTGTACGTCTTTTATACATGAATATGTGTCCCCGGTGTGTCAGGGAACTCACCAAGTGTCAGAAAACACAACCCTCTCTCTTTTCCTCCATACCCAAATCTCTAAAAACGGGGCTGCAACGGATCTGATACAGACTGATACAGATTTGAAATTGTTCTGACGTCAGAAACGGGGTGCTCCGCCTATATGGGCAACTCTCCACCTATCAGGGGAATGAGAGGTTGCCGTGGCATGGTAACAGCATGGTAACATGACGCTCGTGCCTCGCCCCCCTCCTTTGCAGGGGGGCGTGGTCAGCTGCAGCTCATTTGCCACAGAATCAGCCCTTGTGAAGACAGGGCTGGAATAGAGCAAATAGAGCGAAATGAGGCATGGCTAAAATGCATGATCTGTTTGGTATTTTGAAAAAGAAACTTCACAGACATGTTTTATATAGGTATGGCCCTACAATATATTATTCAAATATAGCATGATAGGTCCACTTTAAGTAGTCGACTTCTATTGGCTAGCTCTACAACACATTGTATGAGATGAGGATAAGAGGCGGGATATCTCTATGCGGTTGACCAATCACAACAGAGCCGACCAGCTAACCAATCAGAGCAGACTGGGCTCTGGTTTCAGACAGAGGGTGAAAAGTGGTGCTGCAGCACAGGCAGTATGAGAAAAATAAAGAGCTTTTTGAACATTAAAGCATGGAGACATGTCAGAGTAGAGGCACATAATAGTAATATGAACCTGGAAATGAGCTGAATAGGGCCCCTTTAAGCAAATGGACATTCATGTGTGAATCCTTAAAAACAGATGCTAAACATCCCATTGCCATGCCCTATCTCCTGATCTAGTTTAGTGGGACTGCCAAGCATAACAGCAGAGGAGTGTAGAGGAGAGAGAGAGCTGAAGCATGTTCAGACGCAGAGATATTTCTGAGATTAGTAGGGAATCACAAGGGGGGCAGCAAGTCATCTGATCTGGTAATGAACCAACACTGAAAACAAAGTATGAGAGCTAGAGCAGTGCTCTGTCTGGGATACAACACACTCCTCTCTGTTACACTCTTTCCCCCACTCAAACTTGATTTGTTCAGACAATTAAAAAGCAACATCCACACAGTAACCAGACAGCCCGTGTTCTAGAGTCTTCAGAAAGTTCATTCTTGTGTATTATGGACACAAGATGGTGATTTATCAATGCATGTTTCCCCGCAAATAATCAAGGTCAGTATAAATCCCAACAGTAGATGAGTAGGGTATATCTCCAATCATACTAATTCAAGATATATGTTAACTATTGAGACCATTTTACAGTGTGGTTTACATGTTTAAAACACTCTTTTATTAGTGTTATAAACATGTCAGTCTCTCCATCTCATGAATGATTTTCATCCAATGCTGTAGAAGATTCTGCCTTTACGAGTAATTGCTTTTTTCACGGCTACTTTGAATATTTGTCTGTCCGTAGCAATTCCTTTGTTAAGTTTTAAAATGATAGCTATGATTGGGCTGTCAGAGTATGTCTTCACTCTATTACAGCTGGTTTATGTTTTTTTTATACACATAACAGTGAAGATAATGCTTGTTCTCTGAATTTGACAATTTTATATGTTGCTTTTACACCCTTTTGTCTCTCATTCAGAAGTCCTTTGCCCTGGAAGTGTGGCTGCAGGAAATGTTTCACTCTTGCTACAAACTACAAGACACATCAAAGTTGTGTTTTTAGGCTGCTGGCAGTCTTCCAGCATTTCCCCTTGCATGCTTGATACAGCACATGTCCAACTTACTATGAATGAAAAATGTCTGAGACAAAATAAGTGGTTTTAATTTAATGGCCGTTCCCTCTGTGTGTGGTTCTTTTAGCTACAGTTAGTGTAAAGGGGCTAATTGATGTGTGTCAGCCCGCCTAAGAGCAGCTTCCAGAGGCAAACTTCCAGAGCAAACTGGGGCACATTCCTCTGGGATCTCCATGGCAGCTGCACAGAGCGACTCCAAAAGTCTGCTTCCCTCTGAGCCCTGCCTTTCAGAACATGCATGGATTGTCTTCAGATCAGAAGTTGTTTCTCTGGGAAACTTTCTCTGAGTTGCAGGGCCGGGTCGCCTCTGTGAGCGGGACTCCCGCTACCTTCAGAGAAAGAGCGAGGCGGCCAATTATTAACCAGGACCCCGGGGTGGCTAGCAGCATTCATGCCTGTGGAGCTGAGGGAACACGAGGACTACTGAAGCGTATGACCGACCACAGAGTGCATGTCTGCGTGCACAGAGATTAAAGGCAACCAGGCTTAAATGCATGTGTGCAACAGATGTCAAGGGTGATGCAGAGTTTTTCCACCAGTAGGGGAAAGCTGGGATGAGAGTAGAAGTTTCAGTCATTTTGAAAGAAGACTTTACAGACAGAAGACATTTTTCATTGTGACTCCTGACAGTTAAACCTGACTTGCCTCTCTACTTAAAAACTCTGACATGGCAAACCTCCGGATGTATTAAAGTACTAATTAACCTATTAAATGTTTATGAATGATGACATATAAAACCAAAAATGTATCACGACAGTAACACAATGTACCACTACAGTAACACAATGTTCTGTTTGCCTTACTTTCACTCTTGGTCTTGGAAAACTTTACAAAGGATGCACTCAAGAAAAAAACTGCAAGAAAAACTATTATCATTAAGTTTACATTAAACTCTTTTCTTTCATAATGCATATACAACTATACATATCATTAAAGGGGACACATTTTTAATCCTAAATATCTTGGTTTCTTTTTTTTGTTTCTTTTTTTAGAGTCACTGATTTTAAGCGTTTTTACAGGTAACTAGTAATTGTAGCAGAGTACATTTTTTCAGTAACCCTCCCAACGCTGGCTGCAAGAGAGGAAAAAGCTGACTCTATTGAAGCCTGTTTGTACAAAGCACACATAAACCTGTGGCTAAGGTAGGTGGAGGAGAGGAGAAGTGTAGTCACAGTTGAAAGAGCAGCAAGCTTAGGCATGGCTGGCTTCAAACGGTGAAGACAATGAGTTGGACAGGGAGCAACGGGGAGAAACAATGGAAGCCATTCAGCCGCAGGAGGTCAGGAGTATGGGTGTGACTGATTAAAGAGGGGTCGGTGTTCAACTAAAGCTAATAACGGCCCGGCTGCTCTCTGCATGAAAGAGAGGAAGTAATAAATAATGTTGGATACACTTTTCTAAACATTGTCCTTGCTTTTCATTTGCAGAGATGTTTTTTTTCACCATCCCACTTCCTTTAGGTACAGGAAGTTGATTCAACTGACCGATAATAGATCCCTCATTGGACTACCAGTGGTGGAAAGTACATTTACTCAAGTATATTTGTACTTTACTTGAGTATTTCCATTTTATGCTGCTTTATACTTCTACTCAACTTCATTTCCAAGGCAAATGTTGTAAGTTTTCCCCTTTTGTTGATTGTTTTTGACACATAAAACCAGAAAAACAGCAACAAAAACCTTTGAGAATCAGCCGTATAACGTGAAGGCATATTTTAAGGATTCACAGAACTTGATAGAATTATGTCAGGTTTGTTTATGGCTGCAAAAACAAATGACATTCAGGCACAGTAATCATTTTAGCACCATTTAGCAAATGTTAGCATGCTAGCTAGCTCTTTTAAGATGGTGAGCATGGTCAAAATAGTTCTTAAATATGGTGCTTTAGTACATTTCCTGAGTTACTTTCAAGCACTGGTACTAGGCACAGTGGGTGTTAAGCTGGCTACACACCAACCCGATTTTGGGAGTCAGAGGCCGTCAGAGGCAGTCGGGCATTCGCGGCGCCCTACTCAGGTTGGTGTGTCCCGCACCGTCGTCTCTTTACGGCACCTTGTCACACCTCCCGCGGGAGGTCAGAGAAAGTCGGCCCAAGCAATCACTCTGATTGGCTGTTCACACTACCGCTGCCTGCTGGTAAGGACAGTTATTGCCACTCGTCGACTGAAGTATTTGCGGTGTGTTCGTAGGCGGGCGGCGTAGCGGGCGGCGTAGCCGACGCAGGCGACGTAGCTGACGTAAAAGTCGGGACGCCTTCGGTACGCGTTCTTTGGTCTCAGGTGGGTGTGTAGTGGCCTTTAGAGCTATAGTCAAACAGAGCATGTCCCTTGTGAACATGTTAGCATGCTGATGTTCAACCCAGTCTCACGTGTTATTAGTCACGAAATTAATTTAATCTATTGATTCGTGTTCACCAACACGATTTTCACCTTTTTTTCGTGTCACACAGAACGATTTTAAATGCAATGTATTTCTATTGGTAGTATGTTTCGTGCCTGCAACACGTCTTTTTCTCCGGTCGGGTCTTGGAAGACCAGAAGCTGTGTGGTTCATAAAAACATGTTCTTACTCAATATCTTACCCTAAGCCTAACCCTATCCCTTTTATTTTAAATTGTATAATGTCTGAGTTTTTTTTGCCGTCAGTGAGGAAAAGAAATGGCTCAGAGCCTCAGAATACTGAAATCTGTATTTTATGTCATCTTTTTTTCCTTCTAATTTGTTATTATTTGGTGCAGGCACGAAACATACTACCAATATAAATACATTGCTTCTAAAATCGTTCTGTGTCAGAATACTTAAATCTGTATTTTTTTTAAATGTGGTTTTCCTTCTAATTTGTTATTATTTACATTGCTTTTAAAATCGTTCTGTGTGACACGAAAAGAATGGCGAAATCGTGTTGGTGAACACGAATCAATAGATTAATTTCGTGACTATAACACGAAATGCCGTGAGACTGTGTTGTGATGTTAGCACTTAGCTCCAACAGCTGCTGCCTAATACCAGCAGTGGAAAGTAACTAAGTACATTTACTCAAGGACTTAAGCACAATTTTGACATAATACAACTTTATTTGAGTTAATCCACTCATATTTGAGGTAATTAATCAGGTTACTTTTTATATTGTGATACTCAGATTACATTACTTTTTTTTGTACAGGTAACTAGTTATTGTAATGCAAAATATGTTTTAAAGGTCCCCTCTTATACTGTTTTTCATCAATATATTATAGGTCTCAGATATATACAAAACATGTCTCTGAAGTGTTTAACAGATCATGGCAGCATCCCATAATCCCCTCTGTTTCAGCCCCGTTTCAAAAGTGCTGATTCTCTGTCTGTTACTTTAGATGAAAAATAAGGAGCCACTCCCCACGCCCCTCTGAGAGATATTTGGTTAAAAAGAACACAATGGTGCTCTAGGAGGAGATTCAGGTGATAAGGTGGGGGGGTGTTACCTTGGTTGGTTATTGGCTAATGGTTACACAAGCCAAAAAATCGTTATGACATCATAAAGTGGCCAAAATCTGATCAGCTCATTTTCACACAGGCTTTATATAAATGGATCAGGACAAAAAGTGAGAGAATCTTTTTTCCTGAAACTTTCAGAATCTCTTTACACAGAGGGGGACACATGTTTATGTATAAAAGACATGAAAAAGTGGATTTTGCATAATAGGTGACCTTTAAATAACCCTGTTTATTGAAGGAGTACCCACCTTTGAGAGCTCCTGTCCTGCATCACACTGCCTGCAGGGTCTACAGCTCCCGAAGCGGTCCTTGTACTCCTGCTCTCGGCACTCCCTCGTCTCCTCCTCGGCCCCCACAGGAATCTGAGGGGACAGACGTTTGGTGAAAATTAGAGATTCCTGTGTGTCATCACTACTTTCATCCACAACAGACTGAATCCACAGCTAATCTCTCTCATAATAGTTTAAAGGGATTTCTTCAAAAACAAGTCTGATACTGTTGGGATGAGATAACATATAATGAGCCCTGTGGGAAAAGCAGCAGATTCTTAATCAAAAGCAACAATACAAGGATCGCAAGAGAGAAGATAGCAAATACAATACAAATACAAAAAAAGTAAAATGACTCTCAGACTTGTCAGTGTTACCAGCCGTTGCCTGTTAAGCAGTTCATGTGCATGTGTGCAGAGGTGGAGGAAGTAATCAGAATCCTTTAACACTAGAACCGCCAGGGGTCGCTGTATACCTAAAACCGCCAACGGGTAAAATGTACCCGCTATTAGAATGCATTGATTTTCAAGGTACAATGTTCTTTTATTTATCATACTAGAACACAGGGTTAAGAGTGAGTTTTGATCGCACAGTGATGAAACTTATACCAATAGAATCTGTGGACTCTCAGCTTCCATATGATATCTAGTGTGCAGATAGCATGAATTATAAAACATAGCTAAAAATGTCTATCTATCTATCTATCTATCTCTCTCTCTCTCTCTCTCTCTCTCTCTCTCTATCTATCTATCTATATATCTATCCATCTCTCTATCCATCTCTCTATCTATCTATCTATCTATCTATCTATCTATCTATCTATCTATCTATCTATCTATCTATCTATCTATCTATCTATCTATCTATCTATCTATCTATCTATCTATCTATCTATCTATCTATCTCTCTCTCTATCTATCTCTCTCTCTCTATCTATAAGGAACCGCAGTAAACAAAAGGCGTTGCTATAGCAACACGTCATGTTTATGTTTACGCGCAAGATCAATAGCGCGAGAGTCACTGCATTTTCTACAAGGTAAATATTACCCGCTGGCGCTGATGGGTATAAATGGCAATTATTTTGGCAATTTTTTCAATCTGACTTCATATTGACCATTTTTAACAACAGAGGGTGCTACATAACACACTTTCAGGAAAAGTCACAGACTGGGAGACTTGAATATTTTGTTGAAAAAAAGTTACATACAATCAAGAAACAGCTGCGGGTAAAATGTACCCGTTGGCGGTTCTAGAGTTAATTAGGTAAAAGTAGAAATACTTCAACAGTCACCAAATGTTCCAGTCCAAGCTGTGTGCATCACTTTTAAGTGTCCCCTGGTTTCTGTTGTGTTTGAGCTTCTTGCAGTGTTTTGTTTATACAGCGCTTTTAAGGATGAGAGTAAAACTTTTAAGTCATTTTGAAAGAAAACTTTACAGACAGAAGACATCTTTGATTGGGAGTCCTGACAGTTAAACCTGATTTGCCTCGATACTGAAAAACTCTGACATGGCAAACCTCTGGATGTATTAAAGTACTAATTAATCTGTCAAATGATTATGAATTTTGACGTAAAAAAACTCAAATGTACCACTACGGTAACACCATTCTTTGTTTGCCTTTATTGTACTTTCACTCTTGGTCTTGGCCAACTTCCATCTTGAATTGTTTTGTTTATACAGCGCTTTTAGTAAATGCTGTATTTGTTTCGCCAAGTTGGTGAATGTTTTCTAAATCCATGTGTTGTCAAGTTGGTGAAGATGTTTCGTCATTTCGTCATTTCTATGTGTTTTGGCACATTTGTGTTTTTATATTTACATCGGTTTTGAAACTGCAAAGCGTTTATCCTAATGGAAATGTTTTGCACGGGTCGGACACTGTAAATTGTGGTAATTATAGGTTGTAAGCAAATCAAAAGAACAAAATGATCTTGTTTTCTTTCTTGTGTTGAAAATAAAATGATGAAATGCTTACCAGAGCTGAATATATGACATGCATGGTGAGCAGAAGTGAGAAGGTGTGTTGAAGGATGCTGAACATGTTGATGAAGCACTTGTTGCCTGCAGCTGTAAACAGGACACAACAGAAGACCACTCAGTACTAGTATGCAAATTGATTGTCACTCTCAAAAGTACAAGTAATAACTTTTTTGAGGCAAAACTCAAAACTAACATTTTGTTCTGAGTTGTACCACCAATACAGGCAGGTTTAGGCAGTGGTGGAATAAGTAGTCAATTTGTAAAAGTACTCAAGTTACAGGTGAAAGTCCTCCATTCAAAATCTTACTTAATAAAAGTAAAACGTGTTGGCATCAAATTATACTTAAAGTACCAAAAGTAAAAGTAATGGTAATGCCTAAAGGCCCATTTCAGGATCATATATTTAAATGTACTGGATTATGATCAGTGGAAGAAGTACTCAGATCCTGTATTGAAATAAAGGTAGCCATTCATTTTGTCAAAAAACTCAATAAAAAGTCAAATTCGCACCTTCTGATGTAAAAGTACAGGTCGGCAAAATGTACTTAAAGTATACAAAGTTAAAGTACTAACTATGCAGAAATATGTGATATATTATTTTATATATGACATTTTGAGATTGTTAATATTGTTGCATCAAGCAGCATTTTACTGTTGTTGAAACACAGTTTTGATGCACACATTATTAATGCGAATACCTTTTTGTAATATATTGTTTAATTGTACTTTGTTGTACCTTAAACATGTTTGTCCACTAGTTAAATGTTTAGAGATGCATTATGTTGAAAGTTTATCACATGTTTTTAATTCAACATCTGAAAAGTCCCTAAAGCTAAGTGAAGTAGAGTAAACGTATATAAATACTAAAGTAAGGTACAAGTATGTACATAGTTTCCATCTTATTTATTTTTTTGTAATGTTCCTATGAGTCTTCTTAATGTAAATCTGTGGAGGTTGTAATAAAAAAGCATAAACTAACTTTGCTATACTTTAAGTTCATTAAACTGATCTGTACTTCATAATGTGGGAATTGTACTTGTAATGGAGTATTTTGACATTAAGGTATGGCTACTTTTACTTCAGTAAAGGATCTGAGCACTTTCTTTCACCTCCGATCATAATCCAGTCATTTCATATACACCTTATGTTTCTGAAATGGGTCTTTAGGCATAACCAGTACTTTTACTTTTGGTGCTTTAAGTCTAATTTTATGCTAATACTTTTTTACTTTTACTTAAGTAACATTTTAAATACAGGAATGTAACTATTATGTACTGCTACTTGAACTTGAGTAAAACATCTGAGTACTTTTTCCAGTGGTGGAATGTAACTAAGTACATATAGACAAGTACTGAACTTAAGTACACAATTTAGATACTTCTTCTTTACTTGAGCATTTTCACATTATGCTACTTTATAGTTTTACTAACCTATTTTATTTAACACATTTAGTTACCACTATTATTAAAAGATATAAATTAACTCGTACAATATCACATTATATTATAGGTAAAGCTACCCAGCAGTGTATAATGTAATTCAAATAAACCCCACCTTTATCAAGTGCCACAGTGAAGTGATGAACACATTAATGCAATAATAATTATAATTTTAAAAAGTACCAATATATAGGTGCTTAAATGGACCATTCTGCACAATGACTACTTCGGTACATAAGGTTACATAATTCATAATAAGTTAATGTTGCTAATACTTTTTTTTCTACAATTTTGAATGCAGGATTATTAATTGTAACTGAGTATTTTGACTCTGTAGTATCGGTACTTTTACTTAAGTAAAACATCTGAGTAACTTTTCAACCACTGCAAATTTGAAAGCCACATTGCAGTCAGTTTATCTTACAGTGTAGCTACAATAACAGTATCGTTATTGTAATAGTCAGAGATGGGAGAAGTACTCATATCTTGGACTTAAGTCAAAGTAGAAGTACCAGAGTATAAGAACCTACTTAGTTACAAGTGAAAGTTCTGCAATCAAATTGTTACTCAAGTAAAAGTACAAAAGTATCAGCATCAAAATATACTTAAAGTACCAAAAGTACAAGTACTCATTATGCAGATTGGCACATTTCAGAATAATATATATTATATGTTTTGATTATAATTATTGATGCATTAAAGTGTTATCAACGCTGGTAAAGGTGCAGCTAGTTTTAATGACTTTGTATACTGCAGGGTAGCTTGAGAATTTTACTCCAGGTGTAACTAAAGTCTTATTTAAGTGTTGATTCTATTTCACATCATCAATCCAAATTTGCTAAGTAATTAAAGGTATTAAATAAATGTAGTGGAGTAAAAGTACACAATTTACCTCTGACTTGTATAGGAGTAGAAGTACTAAGTAGCAACACATGGAAATACTGAAGTCAAGTACAAGTCCCTCAAAATTGTTCTAAAGTACAGTACTTTAAAGTACTTAGTTACTTTACACCAGTGGCTATAGTGCACATGTAAAGCTTGAAAACCAACCGAAACGAACCAAAGGCTTGTTCTGTGTTCGTTGTCGTAAGAGCCCAAACATCGAAAGTCTAGAAACGAATGAAAGTCTCTTCTTACCTGAGAGAAAAAGAGTATTTAAGTGAAGTTGTTGGTGGTTTTAAGTCGACAGCAGACCGGTGAGAGGTGAGCTGTGTGTCCCGCACCGGTCCGCTCACCATGTCAGCTGCAGAAACACAGCGAGCAGGACTACACTCTGCCGCAGATCAAAGACGGGGAGAGGGGGTGGCTGCATGGATCTGACGCGCGTGTATCTGATCCCTGATCAGCCTGCCTCACATCAAAGAGCCGTCCCACAGCGCGAGGCAAACACACACACAGGCTGAGAAATGTGATCAATAACAGCGTTTCCTCTGCCGCTTTGTTATCAGAGTCTACTCTCTCCCTCTCCACTGTGTGTGTGTGAGAGTGTGTGTGGTTTATTGAATGGCTGTTTCATGGAAGTCGGTCTCTTGGATTTTGAGCTCCAGCCAAGTGGCTTCCAAACTGTGGTCCGTCGACCTATATAATGGTCCTTCACAGGGTCCCTGTCGGTCCCAATTTACTTTTGTTGTCATTGTGCAGAGTGCAAGCCAATGAAATGCATATAGCATCTAACAAGAAGTGGATATATATAGGTTTGTATTCTTATTAAACTCTGAGGAAGAGCAGATTCAATGACAACTTACTGATTTTGTCTGAATGCTGGAAAATATACTGTATTCATGGGGGATCATTGCTTGTTATATGTTGGAACTTTTGCATCATGGCTGGACAACTTATTTAATAAAGTTTAATACAAAAGATATATATCCATGTGTATTTTCTTTTTTTTACAAAACATGTGCCATTGAAAGTAAAATCAGTCCCACTGAGTAAAATAAACCTTTAAATAAAGATCCTGACTCAAGTAAAGATGTTGTTAAACTACCTAAAATGCTTTTCCATTTTCTGATTATTATTTTCTTCATATTCCCAAATGTGAAATTTCATTTTTTGCGACCGAGTTGATTTGTGAGGATTGTGACTATAAGACTCTGACAGTGACTGTGTGTGTGTGTGTGTGTGTGTGTGTGTGTGTGTGTGTGTGTGTGTGTGTGTGTGTGTGTGTGTGTGTGTGTGTTTGCGTGCGTGTGTGTGTGCGTGCGTCTGTGTGTGTGTGTGTGTGTGTGTGTGTGTGTGTGTGTGTGTGTGTGTGTGTTTGCGTGCGTCTGTGTGTGTGTGTGTGTGTGTATGTGTGTGTGTGTGTGTGTGGTGTGTGTGTGTGTGTGTGTGTGTGTGTGTGTGTGTGTGTGTGTGTGTGTGTGTGTGTGTGTGTGTGTGTGTGTGTGTGTGTGTGAATGTCTGCACCGAGGCAAAGACACAGAGGACAAAAGTTCAACACTGCAGCTAAAGTGGACAATTACTGTACATGTCTGGGCATGTTTTGCATCCATCAAGCAGTCTACTTTGCAAATGTAATTACTTTGCTAATGTAATTAGCTGTTGCTTAGTTTATTTTATGCACATGTCTCTTATGAAATATGCCACAAATAAAGTATTATTAACACTTCATGTCTCGAGTTGAAGGGGCACTATTATGCTCATATTCAGGTTCATATTAGTCCAAAAAGCTCTTTATTTTGCTCATACTGCCTGTGCCGGTGCAAATGTTCACCCTCTGTCTGAAACCAGAGCCCAGTCTGCTCTGATTGGTTTGCTGGACGGCTCTGTTGTGATAGGTCATGTCCCGGAGGACCCGGACCTTAGCCTATCACGTACAATGTGTTGGAGCTCTAGTCAATATAAGCGCAAGTGTTACATATTGATGTCACCTTATTACGGAAGTAAACAAAGGAGTCCAATAATTCAGGCAGGGAGAGAAACTCCCTCTGGAGGGAACACCGTGATTTTAGCCTTTGCAGACCATTTACATGCACAAAAAACAATATAACACTCTACAGGAAAGGGAAAATCACAAAGAGCAGAATAGGGCCGATTGAAGACTCTAACCTTTTCATCAGCTTTATTTGTTTTTCATGAATAGTTTTACACTGTGGCAGTCGCATTAACATATTTGTATGTCTGTTTTGAACTGTTATTGTTCAAATGCATGTATATATTTTATGTTGAGGTTAGATTTGTGCACTGGTGATCTGCATGTCACTCTGACATGAGTCTGTATCATGGTCTGTATACTGCAGTCAAAGGTTCTACCTCTCTGAGTTAGACACTTCAGCTTTGCAGCTGTCTCCATCTACTGGAACGTTGGTGTCATTATTTATTTGTTGGTCTTCTTGAACAAACTACCAAAAAACGGCAGGTCCACTGCAACTCTTTATTCATTTAAATAAAGACTGAAGACCTTCTTTTTTTTGTGAGTGTGGGCGACAGGAACTCTCTCTACAGGGAACACAGGGATTTTAGCCTGCACAAAAACCTATAACTTAAAGGGGACCTATCATGCAAAATGCACTTTTGTACGTCTTTTATACATGAATATGTGTCCCCGGTGTTCCAGGGAACTCACCAAGTGTCAGAAAACACAACCCTCTCTATTTTCCTCCATACCCAAATCTCTAAAAAAAGGGGCTGCAACGGACCTTAAACAGTTAGTCCACTAGTTTATTTTTTTAGAGATGCACTATGTTCAATATTATCACACGTTTTTAATTCAAAACCTGAAAAGTCACTAAAGCTGTTTAATAAAAGGAGCAAACGTATAAAGACGCGTTAAATGGAAATACTAAAGTAAAGTACTTCAAAATTGTACTTAAGTACAGTCAGTACTTGAGTAAATGTACGTGGTAACAAATTAATCCACCACTGGGTTCTTGTCAGTGTATTCTAATCTTCTCGCCCAGCCCGTATTGGTGTGTCCCAGCAGCTGTCCCTTTAAGAGTCCTGTGCTCTAAAATCCTGCAGTATATGAAACTGTTCGCGATTGTTAGACATCTCAACTGAAGACATATTCCAAACAAACCAAAATCTCTGAAGTGTTCACGTTGGGTACCTTTTCTTTTCATGCTGTTTATGGTTTAAAGGAAGTTGTGTGCGGTGCAGAGGACAGAGATGCTGCAGTGATGCTGCTGCCAGCCTGCTGCTAATGTAAGTATCTCTGTCTCCCTCTCTCCAATGCGGCATTAAGATGTACCCGGGTGATAGTGCACCAGCTAAATGTGTTTTAGCAGAAGGGTATTTTAAGCCAAACATTTGGATGTAAATGATTGAGGGAATGTAGCTATAGCCTGGGATTGCTGACATTGAAGTACTCTGGTGAGTGACGTATTCTTGCATATTTATTGTTGGAGGTTTGACTTCTAAGAGTTTTTTTATATTACATATGATGTTCAAGAGGATGTATATTAGGGAAACCCATCATGGTGTTTTATGGTGCCGGGAGTCCTTGACTTTGAGGAGATGATGTCACTTTTCTACGTAATACTGCTGTTTTTTTCCCCACATTGCACCACTTTGAACGATATTTACAAAACATAAAATAATTGTTGTATGCATCAGATAACCTATCAATGTCTGAACATGCTATATAGACAGTCACCATCAAATTGACATATACATATGGATATTGGCATTTTAATATGTTGCTCTAATGTAGTGTAAAATGTTTTAATCTAATACATCCAGAGCATTAACCAAATGTGGCTGCTCAGCTTCATGGAGATGTTAAAGCAAAGTTGATGTGCGCATCACTGCAGTGTGCATGCTGGCCTCTCATTCCTTTCGACTACAAGTCCCAGAATTCCGCGAAATAAGCTGCTTAGGCTAATCAAAGTAATGCACCTGCAAGCACTGGTGGGGAAATGTGTGTCACCCTTGCAACCTGCAGTGCCATCTACACAGAGAAAAACATACTATATAAATAAATGTTGACATGCAGGCTGTTATTTTTGATTTATTACATTTTTGCATGACTTTTTTCATGCTAAATTAATCTAAAGTTATTGTTTTCTGTTTACAGTAAATGTTTGTTTTTATTAATTTTCCTGTTTATTCATCTCCTTATGTATTCCAATGTATTAAAGCTTTACAATCTCCATGCTCTTCTGCCCTCAAATAGACGTTTCTGCACTGTTTGTATTTATTTCAATATACAATAAAACAAAAATCAATAAATTAATCAATATATCAATCAAGAAATATGTATGTAGAAACAATAAATAGGCTACAGGTTATTATCAGAATAAATACATTTGCACAGTAAAAGAACAATAAATAAATAGAAAAATAATTACCAATTATTTTTCTTTTTTTTCATTCTTAATACATCCAAATGTATTATTTCCTGTTTAGATATTTTTTTGTTTTTATTCACTTCCCCAGTTTATTTATCTCCTTATTTTTTATTTTTTTATTTATTCATGTATTTATAAAAATGGAAGCATATCCTTCTACCCTCAAATTGACATCCCCTCGAAAATTAAAATCAATTGCTGCAGCACTAACGTCTATAAATCACCCTTCAGCACAGATGCCCATTGTTTGAACAGATGGTTTAAGCCCACCCAGAACTTGGCAGTGCTCCAGCTGCAGTTATCAATAGATTTACTTCCGGAACACTGCACCAGTTTAATAGGACGGAGTGAGACCTCTTTATTTTTTCATATTGTCTCTGCAGAAGTGTGACTTTAAATGACATTACATTACATTACATTCAGTGCTGTGGGCAATCCCCACAGGAGCAATTTGGGGTGAAGTGTCTTGCCCAGGGACACAACGACATGCTGACTGCGGTGGGACTCGAACTTGCTACCCCCTGATTCCACTGAGCCACAGCCTCCCACTCAATAAATGAATTGAAGATTAACTCGCACCCTGTCTACAATAGTGCAGAGATTAACAGCATCAACAAATAGTTCAAATGCCTATGCTGGCCCATAGCAAAGAGTTAGCTGAAGTATGCAACTTTTAAAACGTAAATTAATGAATAAAGACTCTTGTTCTATAGGTCAATGTCTGGACTAAATGTCAATGCCCATATCAACAGAATTACATATTTAATAATAAATATAGCTTGTCTTAAAGGACTCCTATCTTTTACATTTGTTTGTAACTGTGTCTTTACTGGCTGATGTAAAAATCAAAAAGGACAACTGCAGCTTATCAAAAATGCTCACAAAAAAAGAAAGTGTAACACATTACCAGTTCAAAGCTTTGTAGTTGCTCCCTGTGAATCAAATACACGATTTCAAAAATACTATTCATATTACAGTATCTTTGAACACTGAATAGTTTGAGGCCAAAATAAATGTCTCATATGCTGCTTTTTCACAAACCATGCAGAGCTCTTATATCCTCGGGAACAGAACAAAACATCTAGAATCAGCTTTCAGTTTTTATTCTCTGCAGATCTGGAATAAACATTTGTTCTTTTCAAAACAAGGCTAAACATATATCTTTGTTGAAATATTTGTAATTCTTATATCTTTGCAACTATTTAAATCTACTGTATTCCCAGTGTTTATTTGTTATCTTTTAAGAGTTGTCCTATTTTATTAGTTTTGTATATGTATACTTATGTTAAGCACTGGAACGTGTTGGACGAAATAAACTCGCTTTGCCTTACTACGCATGCGCAAAAGTATCACCAGTCAATATTAGTGTAAGCGTCGTAGAAGATGCCTCTTAAATACAAAATAAACCTCTCAAAGGAAGTATATATTTATATTAGTTTACCTAATAGACATTTGTTGACTCCTAGCTCAAAGGCAATCGATATTTACTGCCAGACTCTAGCTGACGGGCTTTAAGACAACCCGGAAGTAACCGGGAGGGAACCCTCTCGCTTCGCCTCCAGCGCTTTTGCTCCCTCTCGCTGAGGGTAATTCATTATTATTAGAACATCGCCTTTGAAGGAGTTAGTATGGTGTTGAGGGGGAATTAAACCATGTCCCTTCCTATTGTTGTTGTTGTTATTGTTTCCAGGAACACAGCCTGTCGTGAGATGTATCCGCTTTTTGAGAGGACCGTTAACCGGACAAATCCAAGTGAGTATTAGGGATAACTCTCCCGAAAGAGGCTAAACAAAATCACCGGAGGTTAAAAGAAAGCCTCTTATCCATAATCACCACAACTCTTTGATTTTAAATGTCTTCTTGTTTTGTATAAATTACTAAACCAGGGTTGCATCACTGTTTTATAGACTGTATAACACAGGCAGGTGTTTTGGGGAAAATAACGGGTTTCTTCTTGTTTTCACGACAGCCGTTTTCCGGGTGGTGTATTCCTGCGCTCAGTGCAGAAGATAGTCCCATGAGTGTGTGTGTGTTGGGACACATTGCAGCAACGAGATGGCCAACTGTCCAGACCCGTGGTAAGTTTTTACTGTGGGAAAGGCCCTCCTCCACACTGTTCAAATAGAAAATAAGAATAACAACATTTCCCAGGCACACACCTGCATACTGTCAGCCTTTAGGGTCTGTATATATATTACATTAAGGCACTACTGGTCCAGTAGTGTTTATTATGGGCTGCATTTCAAGCATCCTGTGCAGTCAGCCACACCCACCCCAGTGAATTATTATGCAGCACTGTGGCTGCTTGGGTCCAGTGTCCTGCTGCTGAATAAGCAAGAATATGTTTGATTATGGCTGTGTGGAAAGGCGAGGGTCACATAAATACGATTTTCCTAATCCAAAAGACTGATTTTGAGAGTGATCTGCTTCTATTGTAAAAATACATGCTCTTATTTCTTAATGTAAACATATAGAAAAGGGAAAGAAATCCGGTTTACTCTTCTGATTATATCACTGGGGTCTTAGGAGTTGAAATGTAATTTTTTTGCCACTTTTATTTACACACAATATTAATGTGGACTCCATAGAGCATTTTAAACAAAGGCTTCAACCTAGTTTCCTAGTGGACACAAACGATATAACTGCACCAGCCCCTGTTCCCCATATTCTTTCTCCCTATGTTTCCTGTCTTTACTGTACCAACAAATGAATACAAATCAGAGAAGAAAGTCTTTAGATAGTAAAGTTCATTCTTATGATGTTGTTAGTAATTCCAAAGGTCTACCAACACCCAACACAATTCATAATTTCCTCCAAACTAAATGTGTACCTCTGTTCTTCAGGTTGCCTCGGCTGACAGTTCGTCATGAGTACATGGGTCTGAGGTGCTACCAGGTGTCTCCCTGCACATGTGTGGAGGAAGTCAAACAGCTGCTGTACGAGGAGACAGACCTGCCCGTCACAGAGCAGCAGCTGACTCACAATGGGAGAGTGGTACGTTTCCCCCTCAGCCATAACGGCATAATACATATACCACTTATACTTACCAAATTGCATTTTATCACTTCCTCCAGTCAATGGTTTTCCTAAAGTGTTTTTGGTTGTTATCCTCAAATAAGGTCTGTGGTTAAAACAAGCTGAAAAGATTGTAACGTTTTGTTCTACGACATAAAATACGTCAGTAAATACCCCACTGGTGAATTTGCTAAAAAGTGTCTAAATGAGACGACTATTTGTTTGACACAGAGATTATTTTCTGTTTTATTCTGAATTCCAATGGAGAAATCCCATTTGCTCTCTCTCTCTTTGCTATACTAACTTTCAGGTCGGCCTTCAAACTTACACATATAGATAAGAAAAGAGAGAATGTGTGATTTCTGTGATTGTCGATCATTTTCAGCAGCAGCGTGCTAATACTGCAGGACAGATAATGTGACCTAAAACATTCACAGAGCTTTCATTCATTGAGACTGTGAACCAAGTTTTCCTCACATGTTTAATTGTGAACTCACAATTTAACTCTTTTAATGTTGTTATTGAGCATATGACTGATTTTAACTTTGTGATGGTCGTCTGTTTATTTGATCTTATTTTATCTTGACTGCGTACTTGGATTCCTTGCGTAATGCAGTGGTGATAAACAAAGTATCAGCTCGGATGACTGCAATGATCTGACTCATACTGCAACATAACCTCATAACAGTATGAGTATTACATAAAAGGCAGTAGTATACTTACTACATTATTAGCATATGAAACAAGACCTACAAACCAAAGCTAATAATAATAAACAAACGTAGTGATAAACAAATGATTTTCTATTTATTGGCTTATATTTTTTGGATACAATTATGTGTAGTTATTTTTCCCACAGCTTTTTATATGTCAGATTTTGTATCAGTAATGTTAATCTGATTTATGAGTTATTATTGAGGCAGATAGATGTTGTGAGGCTCTTGTTTTGGGTGTGTCAGTGTGTGTCCCAACATAACTGCAGTTGTCCCGGGGTTCAGCTGATGGAGAGCAGCAGGTGGTGGTAAGTTCTCTGAAGCCCTCACTGATCCCATGCGCAGAAATAGAGTGGTGCAGTGATGACGTATTTTTGTAGGCCGACCCTGAAGGCAGCATCTTCCCAGTTCAGTTGGATATTTCCACTGGATTTTGGACTATAAATATATTTCAATCAGGAGAGACTTCATTTTGTTTAAAGAACATGTATTGACACATGCCATATGATAAATGTTAAGTCTTTGGCGATTAGACCCCGATCCTGAAATCGTATATCTAAAGGGGGGATGCAGCCGTGAGCATAGGGAACCCACCCGGGGTCTAGACACTGGTTATGATGCTGAAGATCTGGATTTGATGAAGAGGGGATGTGATGAGGTCTTTGGATTAGCTCTCCTGGCACTGGATATGATGAAAGCAGGTGGATGGGGAGGAGGTGGTCAGCAGCACGAACACCTGGAATCACAGCTGACTGCAGGAGAGAGGAGAACCATTTTAAAGTTTGGCTGCAGCACGATGATTGGCTGCTGAGATTGAGGTGAATGTAATAGGTTAGCAGGAAGCCCGTGATGAGCTGATTATAAGCAGCTGCGGAGTGAATGTATACCAGTCTTCCTGAAAGAACTTGCGCTGAGCTTCATATATATCTATATATCATATAATCTCTTACATGTTATGTTCAGCAGGATAATCTCCACATATTAACACCACGTTAACACTTTTGAAGTAAAAAGCTAACATTAGGCTATAAAGGAACTACAGCACGATCACATGACTTCACGTCACCACCGCTAAGCTAAAGGCGGCTAATGTGAGTGTGATCACGTTTAGTCACTCATTTAGACACTTCGGCATTTTTAAATTCTCCAGCTGGGTATTTACTAACTTATTTTATGTCGTAGAATAAAACGTTAAAATCTCTTCAGCTTGTGTTAACCACAGACCTTATATCAGGCTAACAACCAAAAACATATTCAATAAACCATTGATTTCAAGACCAAGGGAAAGGAAGTGGAAAAATGCTGACTCATTTCCGGGTTTTAGGACTCATTCCTGCAGCTTTCTATTAGCTGCAAGCTAACCACGAGGTCAGAATACTTTTTAATCAAACAATATTTCAAGTTGTTCATTATCTTCTGGCTATTAGAACTATATTATGTGAACTGCTTGTCAGAGAAAAAAACAATATAAAAAAGGAATCCCATGGCTCCCTCTAGATAAGGGGTTCAAGTTGCCTTCTTGCTCTGTCTAATGCAATTAAAATGTGCTGCAGTCGGATGTGGGAGGCACTCTGCCAGACACAGTATTAGCCGAAGTGTATTTTCCTTTTAGAAGGCAAGTTAGGCTTGTTCTCTTTGAGTTTTAAAAGCATTAGTCAACATAAAGGCTTGTGTGTGTGAGTGCTCTCAAATGAAATAAAACATTCAGAATGAGGTGAATCGCTACAGGCCATACATTACACTAGTTTATATTGATACAGAGAGAGACAACCAAAGACAGGGGGAGTTTAAGGGGTGGACATCTCTAAGCAGTTGACCAATCACAACAGAGCCGGCCAGCTAACCAATCAGAGCAGACTGGGCTCTGGTTTCAGACAGAGGGTGAAAAGAGGTGCAGGCAGTATGAGAAAAATAAAGACCTTTTTGAACATTAAAGCATTGAAACATGTCACAGTATAAGCACAACATACACATATGAACCTGAAAATGAGCAGAATATGTCCTCTTTAACAATTGTAATGCTGATTAAATGTGTTTTCTGTGTGAGTTTCCACCACTATCAATGTCTTTCTCACACGTTGAGACAAGAACACAGCTTAATATGCATCAACCTGAATGGTACAAAGTGATGATTGCACGTTGCACTGGCCATGATGAGGATGATGACGGAGAGGTTTTCAGTTTGCCAGACAGCATGATGTGCAGAAACTGCTGAGTGCAGCGGGTCACACGGTCACCTTGAGAAGCCCCACCTGGCAGCAGCATCCGTTCTGAAAGATGCACCAGGGAAAGATTTTCCTTCACATTAATGTGTGCAATAATGCAGGACAAAAGATGTTACAGATGCTGTTGACACATTAATGTTGATGGACAATCAGTTCCAGTGTTATGAGTGCATTAAGTAATATAGTAAAGAGTTTATGATAGACATTATGACTGTCCGGACATACCAGATTTCATTTGCTACTGAAAGCTTCATAATTATGTTAAAGAGGTCATATTACATTTTTTTTTTACATGTCACTTGTTAGACACTTTTATCCAAAGCGACTTACATACACAATACTGTGGGCAATCCCCACAGGAGCAATTTGGGGTGAAGTGTCTTGCCCAGGGACACAACGACATGCTGATGCTCATCTTCAGGTTAATATCTGTATTTTGTGTCTCTACTGTGACATGTCTCCATGCTTTAAAGTTCAAAAATGTCTTTATTCTTCTCATACTGCCTGCACCTCTTTTCACCCTCTGTCTGAAACCAGAGCCCAGTCTGCTCTGATTGGTTAGCTGGCCGGCTCTGTTGTGATTGGTCAACGGCTTAGAGATGTCCCACCCCTTAGCATATCAAGTGTGTTAGAGCTTAATTAAAATATATCTGTCACCATACAGGGCAGTTGGTTACAGTCTCCTAAAACAAATACTTCACTTTCATTGTGTTATTGAGTCAATACATCATTTGTTGTCACCTTACAGACCAATTAGTTTTCCTAAATAAAGCACATTTTTTCTTGTTAAATGATGCTTACTCCACATCCCAGCTGGAGGACAGCGTGCGGATCGGGGAATTGGTGCCGGCTGGAAGCCCAGAGATATCCGTTACTCTGGAGGGAAGAGGCCTCAAAGGAGGAGGTAGGAATAAAGCACAAAATGTCTGCAAAAAAAAAAAAAGTTCTACATTGAGGCTAACTCAGTTTGGGTTTTACAGGCAGGTTTGGACAGACTACACCGCCACTTGTCGAATTTCTGAAAGATATTCTGAGGAGGTACCCTGAAGGCGGACAGATTCTCAAAGTAAGTATTACGCTACGTTATTATTAACAGACATTTTGCATCATTTCTTTCGATGTCAATTTCCTAAGTATTTAACTTATATATGCCTAAACCCTGAACCTTATTTGTAAATATGTATTCTATATTTAATAAACCTTGTCTGTACTTTGCATTATACACCAAAAAAACAAAAAAACACCAATGTCATGAGATCTGGAGGGAGGAAAAATGTTAAGCTTGCAGAAAAACAAAGTGCGCGTAACAAGGTAGCAGAAGAAGTATTCAGATCCTTTACTTAAGTAGAAGTACACTAAATAATCCAACTGTAAGGAAACACAGTTACAGTTCTTTGTGTCCTGATTACCCATTACATGTAACAGTCCCCTTAAACCTGGTATTTGTTGTACTCTGTAGGAGTTGATTCAAAATGCGGAGGATGCTGGAGCCACCGAGGTGAAGTTCCTGTACGATGAGACGGAGTACGGCGTGGAGTCGCTGTGGTCACCTGACATGGCTCAGCATCAAGGTCGGTAATTACAGAGAACACAGACCTCGTTAGGAGGAATCTGATTAAGGATAATTAAGCAGGCGTCTGATCCTCTGAACTGACCTCCCTGTATACCGTGGAAACATCTGTCACAGGGATTATTTCAATACTACATTTTACACTGTAACTGTATATGTGTTTCACTTCTTTGTAATGGAGGAAGAAAGCTGTCGTTATAATAAATAAATGACTAAATAAATAATTACATAATAGAAAGAAATGTGGAAAAAAAGTCTTAATCATCAAATAAATCTGCAGGTTAAAGGTAGGGTAGGTAAGTTTGAGAAACCGGCTCGAGATACACTTTTTGTTCTATTCCATGGAATGCTCTTAACATCCCGATAGCAATGAATATCTTAAGTGCTTTGACAAAAAATCCATAAAAAAATGTCATCTGTGGAAGCTGTAGTACTGTAAAAAGTACGACCAATCATTTTAGCCGGCCCGGCTAAAATAACTGGATGGCCTACCTGCCTGTCAGCCTTCCATCTGTGCACAAACTTATCTCGTGCCCTCATTGGTCATGTGCGTGTTCGTGTGTGTTGGAGGAGGGGCTCTGTAATGCTGCGTTCACACCGGACGCGATGCGATGTTTGGGGGCGGCGCGATTACATGTAAAGTCAATGCAGAGACGCGGACAGACGCGAATTCGCTCCGACGGCGCGCATGAAGCGATGGACGCGGCGCGAATCACGCGATTGAGGCGATTGAACGGTGCCGCGTTAAACGCGAGAGTTCAATTTTTTCAACTCGAGCGTCAAATTCACGTGACGCGTTCTCAAGGAAGCCAATCAGCGGTGAGGATCTCAGCCTGCCGTCACTGACGTTCAACCACACAACATCAGCTGTTAGCTGTTAGCATTTAGCACACAGAGCTCACAGCTCCTCATATCTGTTCAGAAACTGGACAAAAGTTAAACAAGTACAAACCACAGACTGTCTGTGCCATGGCGAATACAGTCGCTGGTTTATTTATGTCTGTAGGCCGTTGTTGTGAGTGTGGAATGAGCATAGACAACGTTAGCTTAGCCTGGTCGACCCGATCTTCATTCAGAAAACAAGCATTTTAAAAGGTGTTTTGCCTGCCGTCTTGTCTGCAGACTTGTCAAAGCATTAATTCATGGTTTTTACTAACCGGTATCAGTATGTTGTTACTTCGGCATCATTTAGAAACGTGTATTACAATTTAATCACGGTAAAATATGTTCATTTTGTTGTAGTTGTAGCTCCCGAGCCAGCGCGTCTTGTTTGAATGATGCGAGTAAACACAGCTGGCAGCCGCAGTGAAACTCCAGCGTTTAGAGCGATGCGATAGGAGCGATTAGAGCGAAGCGAATATTCACATCGCGTCCGGTGTGAACGCAGCATAAGGAAGTGGCAGATTCTCCGGTTGTGTATTTTCAAATTCTAGCGATCTCGAGCAGGTTTCTCCAAAATTACCTACCCCACCTTTAATTTGAGAGTAAATACATATCCACAGAAATAGAAAATAAATAAAACAAATGTATTTATTGAATCAATAAGGAAATGAATGAATTAAAACGTGGATTATTTTAGATTTTTAGTTTTTTTCGGGTTTTTAGGTTTTTAGGTTTTTAGTTTTAGATTTTAAGGTTTTTAGATTATAAGGTTTTTAGATTTTTAAGGCGTCATAGTTGATGCTGCTGATGCCAACTGTGAACTGTTGCAGGTACGGCGCTATATGTCTACAATGATGCTGTGTTCACGGACGAGGACTGGAACGGCATTCAGGAGATTGCGAGGAGCCGGAAGAGAGAGGACCCTTTGAAAGTCGGTCGATTTGGGATCGGCTTCAACTCTGTTTACCACATCACAGGTGAGGACTGTCCGGAAACGCTTATATTTTCTGTTATCACATTGTTACTTACAGAACATCCTATTTCTTCATGTGATCATTGTTTAGAAACCAGGATAGTTTTATATCCCTCAAAACTCACCTTTTCACTCTTGCCTTCAAATCCTAATCCACTAACTCCTCGCCCATATTCCACCTAGTTTAGCACTTTTTACTTTTTTATTTGTTAGTCTTTACTTGCTTGTAAAGCGCTTTGAGCGCCAGGAAAAGCGCGATATAAATGTAATGTATTATTATTATTATATATTTTTGCCTTTTTTCCTCTTTCTGTTTAGATGCTCCCAGTATATTCAGCGGAGACCAGATCGCCATGCTGGACCCTCACCAGACCCTGTTTGGAGTGCGCGAGTCGGGGCAGTGTTGGAACCTGAAGACGGACATTAAGGAGATCACAGAGCTGGCCGACCAGTTCACTCCCTACGTCGGGATTTTCGGGAACACCGAGACAACTTTTAAAGATGGCAGCTTCCCCGGGACGTTGTTCCGCTTCCCGCTCCGTCTGAAACCCTCCCAGCTCAGCGGCAACATTTACAACAAGGAAAAAGTTCTGGAGCTATTTGAGTCGTTCAAAGCCGACGCGGACACGGTGCTCCTCTTCCTCAAGAGTGTGCAGAAGATCTCCTTGCATGTGCGTGAGTCTGATGGTACAGAGCGCATGTTGTTTCAGGTCACGGCAATGGAGAATACTGAGGATAAGGAAGAAAGGCCGAACGCTCTGAATACGCTGGGAGAGGCTGTGGACAGCTACGGCAACGGGGTTCACAGCTCCACCATCACCTGCGTCACTTACCAGGTGAGCATAGAGACTCTGGATGAGACGGCTAAAGAGACTCAGAGGACGACGTGGCTGGTGTGTAACGGAATTGGCGGCAGAGGGATGTGTGCTGACATGGACTCTCTGGCGGACGATTTGAAGTTCACGCCCACCATTGGAATTGCTCTGCCTCTCACTCTGATCAATGAAGAAGACAAAGGTGCCACATCAGGGTTCTCAGGACGAGCTTTCTGCTTCCTCCCTCTTCCACCCGGGGAGGAGAGCGAGACAGGGCTTCCAGTGCACGTCAGCGGCTTCTTCGGCCTCACGGACAACCGTAGGAGCATAAAATGGCGGGAGGTGGACCAGTGGAGGGACCCGGCGGCTTTGTGGAACGAGCTGCTTATAATCACAGTCATCCCCAGGGCTTACTACGTGCTCATCACAGAGGCTATCAAAAGGGTACAGACGAAAAAGGACCAAGACTTTCCATTATCTCCTGCAGGGACCTATGGAGCCTGGCCAGATCCCAAACAGGTGAAGTCCCGCTGGAAACCCATCATCCAGCCGCTGTTTCAGGACTTGCTTCAGGAGCAGGTCATCTATTCCCTCAGTGACAGCTGGATCCGGCCGGACCAGGCTGTGTTCTCAGAGCTGGACGCAGACAAGGACATTTCAGAGTCCGTCATTAACTACCTCCAAAGCTCAGGGACGCAGGTGGCCAAGGTGCCCGCCGCCGTAGACTTTGTCTTGACTGAGTCCATCGAAGTGATGAAAGTGACGCCATCTTTGCTGCGGCTGGTGATCAGGAAGTGCAAACACAAAGGGCCGTCGCAGGAGAAGCTGCTGTTGTTGGAGTTTGCACTAAGTGACGAGAACTACAGCGAACTCATTGGACTGGAGCTGCTGCCGCTGCAAGATGAGACGTTTACGGCGTTTTCATCTTCTGTCAGTGAGAAGGACTCTGTTTACATTGCATCTGAAGAATACCCCAGGTAGAGATAATGTGAAAACGTTGTTTACTGCCAAGTTGTTTACACTAGCCTAGAGGATCAGTTTGCAATATAAATCCAAGTCAACATGTACATTTTGCCTTTATTTATATACCAGAGCTGATAGAAGTGTGAATCCTGTATTACTTGTGTTATTTAAGTCAGCGATCATTGTAAATCAAATTACTTAATCCATTAAATCAATCGAGCATCTGTACATTATTCAAAATTAAAACACAAACATACACAGGTTTGTAAAAAGATTCGTACTTATCTTTTCCTTTATCCTCAGCTCTCTGTATCCCGGACTAGAGGGTCGCTTCCTCCTGGAGAGCATCAAACCTTCAGTAATGGACATTTTGAAAAAAGCTGCCAAAAGCAGAGGTTAGTAATTCACATGTAATCTGTCCCACATAAAAACATGTATGCATGAATAACCTTTATCCCAAACAGTGACCAGGAGACTTTTTAACTGTAAATTATTTGACTAATTTATTTGTAATCTTAATACAAGGATCTGGCAGTAGAGCGTATGTATATTCAAAGATTACTGAGAGCAGCTTAAAGCACTGTGCACAGTATGACAAGTATAACATGTCCCTGTGATGACACTGTGGGTGCAGCCATGTTGTAGAAACACAAGGTCACCTTACTCTCCTGCAGTGCCAGCAGTGCATTAAAGCACTACTAATGCACCATGAAAGGGAGAGAGAGAGGGAAGATGCTGATTCATGGAAGAGCTGTTTTTTTTGCTGCACAAGATCAGATCCTGTTTGCTCTCAATGCCGCACATGATTATTACAAAAGGGCAACGAGATAATAACCATAGATTCTCTAACATCCCCCTTCTCATGCCATAGCTGCATCCCATGTTGCTTAACTTGCATCAACGTTTCCCTCACTCAAGAAAAGAGAGAAAAAAATGAAATGTGTTTTAAGTGCAATGAAACGCCCTTTCCTCGGAGCGCCACGTTAAGCGACTTTTTGTGATGACAGCAGCAGCTGATCGGCTGTCAGTCGCTTTAACAGCTATTTGGGATGAAGCCAATGTCAGTCTCTCTTCCTCACCGTCCACAACAGCTTTTTTTCTAACCCTAACCCTAACTTTTCAAAACCCTAAATTCATTTATTCCGGACATGCTGAAAAGTCCTACTGTGTTTTACCAACTATGCTGTCTCATCATTAAAATACCTATTTAGTGTATGAGATCCTAAAAAGGTTTTTTTTACACAAGAAGGAGAAAATAAATCTCATCCCCTAAGTCTGAAAATGTGTCCCTTTTTTTATTTCAGTGCAACAATATCTTTGGGGGTGCTCAGGTAGGTACAGTCTGTGAAAGTGTGCCAAATATTGAACCTTTTTTCTTAAGAGCTAATACATGACTGCTAATGAGCAGCATGGTAACTGCAGTCAGAAAAAACTCACGACTCACTTGTTTATTGAATGACTTGCTGTGTATTTCTAGTTATGTATGTCTTTGAGGAATGCTACGGAGAAGGATTAGGGAACATTTGTTTTTTAGATCTGACCAAATGTGAATTTTTTTTTTGAGACCTGAGATTGAAGCCCGAATTCTGAAAAAGTCGAGTTCTGCAAAAAGTCTGAAAACTGAGAAAAAAGTAAGAATTCCGGAAAAATAAGTCAGAAAACGGACAAAAAAATGTATGTTCTGATAAAGTCAGAAAACAGCAAAATGGCATAATTTTGAAAACAAATCGTATTCTGATAAAAAATCTCAGAAGAGATTTTCATAACTATTTTCAGAATTATGACCTTTTTCTCAGAATTCTGACTTCATTCTCAGATCTCAGAACAGGAGAAAATAATGTCGCTCTAATCCTCTTCCGACAAATGGGTCCCCCTATACTGAAAAAGTGATTCATGGGTTTCCAGATTGACAGGATCTTTGACTGAATTCAACAAATGATTGATGATTTCTGCAAGTGTGTTTTATCTTCAGCAATATGGGCTTCAACATTGAATGTTTCAATATCTTGAATGTTGAGTATTAATACAGTAATTCATATTTACACATTTAACAAAATTACCTTTCAGTTGAATCTGTCTGATTAAGTGAATTGTCCTTAGACTGCAGCATCGTGCAATAACAACAACAAACTTATATTGTGTCTGCTTTCATAGTTAAAATTAACTTCTTCTATATTAACTGAGGCTAATTTCATTTTCCCCTTGTTATTTGAATAGGAAGACCCTGCACTCAACTACAAGTGCTGAACACTGAACGATCGTCTCGACTCATCAAGGAGATCCTATCAACAGCCTGGCCAGGTCGAGACTTTATCGTCCAATGGGAACCTGGAAACAGAGAGCTTAAACATCCAACAGTTTCCTGGCTGAAGATGATTTGGAAGCATCTATACATCAATTTTGCTGATGACTTAAGTACTTTTGAGGACATGCCTTTGATCCCACTTGTGCCACTTGAGGAAAGCGTTGAAACATTGAAGCTCCTACGTCTCAAAACTCCTTCCCCTATAATCCTTGTGGATGAGGAAGAATCGCTGCTCTCTGAAAACCTTCTTGACATCATGGAAAAGCTTGGAGGAGTAGTGATGAAAAAGCTGGATTCATCTTTGCAGCACCCCCTACTAAAGAATTACATCCACCCTTCCTCTCCTGGTGTGCTTCTGCAAATTATGGGTCGATTGCCAACACAACGATTATCCAGCCAAGTTGCTTCTTACTCCGTCGAAGGAAAGATTGCACTCAGGAACTTCCTTGCAGGACTGTCTGATATTACAGAAAGGGAAAAGCATACTCTGCTTGAGCTTTCAATTTTTGAGAAAGTGGGGACCTGCTCTGGAGGTAACTCTTCATTTACATCACTGAGGGGAGCTAGAGCTTTACATCACAGAGCCAAGTATCCACCAGATGTGAAATTATCCATGAATCTTGTGGGTTGCTGCGACGAGGAATCAATCCGCCTCATCAAGCTGCTGAATGTAGAACAAGTGAAGACGACAGAATGTCTGAAGATGATTATTAGGGATATTGAGAAGGGGTTCTACACACAAGATGAGATAACCCACATCATGCTGTGGGCACTTAAACATCTGGCGTTTCTAAAAAATGAAAACGCAGCTGTGATTGGATGGCTTTCTGCTCTGAAATGTATTCAGTCGTCTTCTGGAAAGCCTGTCAAAGCCTCAGAGCTTTTCGATCCTGAGCTGGAGATTCTACAGAATCTGTTCTACATGGAAGAGAAAACCAGGTTTCCCACAAGTACATTCACGTCCTCTTCTGATATTCTTCATTCACTCAGACAACTGGGACTAAGAAATGAGGTACAGCTTACTGAAAAAGATGTACTCAAAGTAGCAAAGAAGATAGAGGAGCTACAAAGCACCAAGGAGCCTGAGTGGGACTCCATAATCAAAAAGGCGAAAACACTCCTGCAAATACTTAACAGACAAACAAAGCTGGTGAAATCAGCTGATGCTCAGGCATCTTTGCTCAAACTGAAATGGGTACCTGTCTGCAAAGAAAGACCTCTTACTTACCCTAAGTCCCTTGCTTGGGTTGGAGATACTCTGAATATCAGCTCTTTGTCAGAGATGTGTGACTTGTCCCAAGCAGTGCTTGTGGGCTCTTCAGTAGCAGTGGTTGAACACACATCTGCAGGTATGAAAAAGGCCCTGAAACTAACTGTAGAGCCACAAGTTGATCAAGTACTACAGCACCTACAAGCAGTGAACGACTGGCATAAATCCCAAGCATTCACCACAGAGGATTGGTATCAATTCCAGCAGATCTTGTTTGAGATATACGGTTTCATGCAGGCTCACCTTGAAGACGCTAGAGAGGCGATGAAGTCACTGACTTTTGATTGGGTGTGGACCGGGAAGACATTCTCATCACCGGGCCAGACAGTCCTAAAGCCTCTCCTTGACCTTGACTTGCAGCCCTACCTGTACTCCCTGCCAAAGACAATCAGAAAGTTTCACAAGCTTTTCAAGTTCTGTGGTTCAGTTGAGGAGGTTAAGTCAAGCCATGTGTTTGAAGTCATCAGCACCATCCGACAAAGGTGTGAAGGAGAGATTACCAAGGAGGAAAGCCAACATGATATCCTACTTTTAGTCAACATCCTGAGATGGCTGAACAACAATCAGATACCTGTAGATACTAACATGCATGTGCCGATTCTTTGTTACAAGGACCCAAGCAAATTAGCGATGAGGCCCATTCACGAATGCACCTACTGTGATATCAAGGTTGACGATTTGAATGACTTACTTGAAGATGCATCGGAACCTATTGTACTAGTGCATGACGACATCCCCATGAAAACTGCAGAGTGGCTGAAGGTGCCATGTTTGAGCACAAGGTTGATAAACCCGGAGAACCTTGGCTTTGAACAATCAGGCCAACGAGAACCTCTAACAGTGAGGATAAAGAACATCTTGGAGGAATATCCATCTGTAGCAGACATTTTTAAAGAGCTCCTCCAGAATGCTGATGATGCAAGTGCAACAGAGTGCAGTTTCCTCATTGATATGAGAAAAAACATTGACATTCGAGAGAATCTCCTTGACCCTGGCATGGTTGTTTGCCACGGGCCCTCGTTGTGGTCCTTCAACAGCTCTGTGTTCTCTGACACTGACTTTCTGAACATCACACGGTTAGGTGGATCAGTAAAGAGATGTGAGGCGGACAAAGTGGGCAAGTTTGGCCTGGGCTTCAACTCAGTTTATCACATCACTGATATCCCCATCATAATGAGCAGGGAGTTCATGATCATGTTTGATCCAAACATCAATCACATCAGCAAGCACATCAGAGACAAGTCTAATCCAGGTATCAAAATCAACTGGAGCAAGCAGCAGAAAAGGCTGAGAAAATTCCCCAACCAGTTCAAACCTTTCATTAATGTCTTCAATTGCCAGCTTCCTCTAGCTCAGGACTCCCCATACAAGTACAACGGCACACTGTTCAGACTACCGTTCAGAACAGAGCAGGAAGCCTCAGTAAGTGAAATCAGTAGTCTGTACTACAACACCACTGACATCTATTCCCTGGTTGATGAGTTCAGCATATGTGGCCATCGATTCATTCTGTTTACTCAGCATGTTGGAAGTATGGTCTTAAAATATCTGAAATATGAGGAGCCAAGTCCAGCAGGAGCACAAGATGTTGTTTCCATCAACAAAAGTGTGTGGTCCTCCAAATCCTCATACGGACCTCTGAGCATCCTAAAATCTGCAGCAAAGCTTATGAAGAAGGTAGCAAGCACCAACAGGGTACCGGCTGATGTTCCAAAGTCTGGGTGCATCATACGCGTTTTGGTGGAGGAGTTTCACAACGTGTTCAAACGCATTGTCGATCTCCATTCGCCACTGTTCAGAGGTCCAGAGGAAGATCCAAATCAGTACTTTGAAATGGCTGCTAAAGGTGTTCAGTCAAGAAGACTTACAGATGAAATGCCCCCAAAGGTAGTTGAAGTCACCAACTGGCTCATTTGCTCATGCATGGATGTAACTGAGGCTCTCAAGTTTGCCCTAAGTGATAGCGGAAAAAGACTTGGACTAGTGCCTTGTGGAGGAGTAGCTGTTCTGCTCGCAGAGGAAGAAAACCGCAGATGGACAGTGAAGACAACTAACGCACCAATCGGAGAGGTGTTTTGTTACTTACCCCTCAGAATCAAAACAGGCTTACCAGTCCACATTAACGGCTGCTTTGCTGTGACTTCCAACCGCAAAGAGATCTGGAAGACAGACACCAAGGGACAGTGGAATTCTGTGTTCATGAGACACGTTATTGTCCAGGCGTATTTAGCAGCACTCACAATGCTACGTGCAATGACTGAAAGTGGAGAACTGCTCAACTACAACTATTACGCAGCATGGCCAGATCCAAGTCAGGTGCACGATGACTTCACACTGGTCAGCCAAGGTGTCTACCAAGAAATAGCCAAAGGGGGTGACAGTGAGCATGCAAAGGTTTTCTCAGATGGCAATACCTGGGTGTCTATCAAATATGTCAGGTTCCTTGATGACGCCTTACTCTGTAGGCCAGACATTGGTCCTGCTGCTTTCAAGATATTCTTGAAATACCTCAAGAAGAGTGGCTCCCAAGACCTCTGTGCAGTTGAGCTGCCTGACTGGGTGAAGGAGGGATTTGATGATGCTGGATGTAAAGGAAGGTTGATGGAAAACACCCTGACAGAGAAGCAGTTCTTTTCAGACGTATTTTTTCCTCACATCCAGGAAATTGACGAAGAGCTTAGAGATCCCCTGATGCATCATGTCCTAAATGAAAAACTTGAAGACTTTGCATCAATCCTCAGGGTAACTCCGTGTATCCCATGCTCTGGCCCCAATAAGGAACTGGTTTTACCTTCAAGGCTCATTCACCCCGAGGGAAGAGTTGCTAAACTGTACAACAGTGAGGATGGAAGATTTCCTGAAGGGACTTCTAAAGACTACCTTAACCCTGTGTGTTTGGTGAAGCTAGTTCAGTTGGGCATGGTCAAAGATGATCTGTCATGGGAGGACCTGATTGAACGCGCTCAATCCGTTATTGATCTTAATGAAAATGATCATACAGCTGCATGCTTACGTAGCAGTATAATACTAAGTCTCATCGATGAGAAACTGAAGATGAGCGATCCAGGAGCTGCTGAGCTCTTTGAGAAGCTACATGACACCAAGTTCCTTCCATTCCTGTCAAGACCTGCGGGCTTCTCACTGCCATGGCATGGGAACGACTATTCCCCAATAACAATGTTCTCTGCTAAAGAACTCTTCACAACTGAACATCAGGAAACAGTGTGTCTGATGAAGCCAATCTTGAATGAGAATTCTCCATCTTTCAAAGGTTGCGGTGCAATGTCATTGGCTGTGAAAGACTGCCTTGGTCTGATAAGAAAGCCCTCAGTTAGCCTGGTAATCAGTCAACTAAAGAAACTGTCACAATCATTTGATGGTGTCACACTGTACCAAGAAAACATAACAAATGCATGTTACAAGTATCTTCATGAGGAAATGCTACAGGATGAGGAATCAAAAGGAAAAATAACCGAGGAACTGAAAGAGTTCAATTCCATCCTTGTGGAGAACACATATGTCAATCCCTCCAAAGTTGCATTCCACCTGAATTTTGATGCAGCTCCACATCTTTACCAGCTCCCTAACAAATACAGAAACAGCTGTCGTGAGCTCTTTGAAAATGTTGGCGTACAGCCTAGCTTCACAGTCATGGATTTCTCAACAGTTCTTGAAACTGTGAAGCAAGAATGTGGAAGAAGGGTGCTCACAGAGGAGAACTTCCAGTTATGTCGCAGAATAATTAGTGAAGGAATATGGAGCTTGATAAGAGACAAGAACCAAGAATACTGCCAAGCCAACCATGGTGGAATTCTGTTACCTGACTTAAATCTGACATTGCAGCCATCAGAATCGCTATGCTACAATGACTGCCCTTGGATCAAAGTCAGAGACACTTCAGTGAAATACTGTCATGGGGATATTCCAAGAGAGGTCGCTGTGAAATTAGGAGCAGTCCCAAAACGTCACAAAGCCTTGGAGAGGTATGCTTCAAATGTGTGCTTCACCCAACTGGGGAGTGAGTTTGGACAGAAAGAAAAACTCACAAGCAGAATAAAAAGCATTCTCAATGCATATCCATCAGAGAAAGAAATGCTTAAAGAGTTGCTTCAAAATGCAGATGATGCCAAAGCCACTGAAATCTACTTTGTTTTTGATCCAAGGACACACCCCTCCGACAGAATATTTGATGATAAATGGATCCCAATGCAAGGCCCCGCTCTCTGTGTATATAACAACCAGCCTTTCACAGAGGATGATGTAAGAGGTATCCAGAACCTTGGAAGAGGGACAAAAGAGGCAAATCCAGGCAAAACTGGTCAATATGGAATAGGATTCAACTCTGTCTATCACATCACTGACTGCCCGTCCTTTATCTCAAACAATGACATTCTGTGCATCTTTGATCCACATGCACAGTATGCACCTGGGGCTACATCTGTGAGTCCTGGAAGAATGTTTAGAGACCTGGATTCTGACTTCAAATCTCAGTTTTCAGATGTTCTTAGTCTTTACTTGGGAGTCCATTTTAAGTTAGAACGCAGCACAATGTTCAGATTCCCCATCCGCTCTAAGAACATGACAAAAACATCAGAGATCAGTTCTGTTCCAGCTTCAGACAGAATGGTGCAAAACCTTCTGGATAAGCTCAAAACCGATGGTGCAGAGCTTCTGATGTTCCTCAACCACATGGAGAAAATATCTATCTGTGAAGTTGATGATGCATCTGGAAAACTAAAAGTGCTCTATTCTGTGACAGCCAAAATATCAGATGGAGATCGGCTAAAACGCAAACAATTTCATGCATCAGTCATTGACAGTGTGACCAAAAAGAAGCAGCTCACTGCTATCCCAGTCCAACAGATAACCTATACAATGGACATAGAGGATAATGATGGAAATGTGACCACATGGATGATTTGCAACCGCTCTGGCTTCCCTAACATTGAAAATGTCTCAAAAAGTGTTATCTCAGCACACAAAAATGAAGACATAACTCTGTTTCCCCGTGGAGGTGTAGCTGCATGTCTAAGCCACAACTACAAAAAACCTCACAGAGCCTTCTGCTTTCTGCCCCTCTCACTGGAGACCGGCTTACCTTTTCATGTCAATGGCCATTTTGCCCTAGACTCCGCTAGAAGAAACCTATGGAGAGATGACAACGGAGTGGGTGTAAGAAGTGACTGGAATAACAATTTGATGACATCACTTATAGCCCCTGCCTGTGTGGAACTGCTGATTCAGCTTAAGCGTCAATACTTCCCAGGTCCTGATTCCACCATGACTGTACTACAAGGCACACCGCTTCATGCTGTTAAAGATACTTTGCGGAAATATCTGTTCTTCTTCCCAGTCAACAGAGTTGATATACAGCCAGACTGGTATTGCCTGGTTAAAGCAGTGTACAACTGTATCCATGCTGACATGAGGCGTTTGCTTCCTGTTGTCAGAGCAGCGCACATGGAGAACTCTGACATTCACTCTGTCATTTACATTTCATGGGTGAATACATCCAATGCAAACAAAGGCAGAGCCTTTTTTGATAATCTGCTTCAAGATGAGCTTCAGTACTTAAAAAACACAGAGTACAACATGACCTCAAGGAAGTCTGTGGCTGAAATTGTCTACAGGCTCAAAACCTTGCTCCTGGATATTGGTTTCAACCTGGTACACAGCTGCGACGAAACAGCAAACCTCTACTTATGTCTGGAAGATGCAGGGATACCAGTCAGTTATGTAACACCAGAGGATGTTCGCAGCTTTCTCCACACTTTCTCACTACCAGACACATCTTGCCACGTGGGAAAGCTCCCCTGCCGTCTCCAACAGTCCAACTACAAGCTAGTTCATAACGTAAAGCTTCTAGTTGACTACTGCTTCAAGGACATAGAAGTGGACAAAGTCACCATTGAGGGTTTGCCTCTGCTGTTAACAATGGACACTATGCTTCAGGTCTTTGATTCCAAGAGACCAAAGTTCCTGACGACACATCATGAGCTAATCACATCAAGGAAAGAAATGTTCATGAATACACTGTACATCAAGTACAGCAACATCCTTTTGAAGGCAGGAGCTGCAAAGATCTTTGACATCAGCTGCTTTGCGGAACTACTTGGGTCGGTTCTTCCAAGAGAGTATCGAACAAGGATCCCTGTTAAGTGGAGAGACAACTTTACAAGTGAGTCTTGGCTGAAGAATGTGTGGAACTTCATCAGTGAGAATATTGCTGTTAAGGAAGATCAGATGGACATCAAACCCAGTTTTGACATGGTGCTGGACATACTGAAAGAATGGGCTCTTCTGCCTGGGATCAAATTCTTGGCAAGAGAAAAAATTGTCGTCCCTGAGCATGATGTGCTTCTACCTCTGGGTTTGATTAACATAGCCATATTTCCACATGGCCAAAATGACAAAGTCTTTCACACCCTAATGAAAGCAGGGTGCATTCAGCTTGCAGTGAACAAAATCTGCGTCAAAGAGAACCCCATCATGCCTTTTCTGGCACAGCACACAGCAAGCATTGAAAATCCTACAAGTGTTTTAAAGGCTGTTGAGTACATGATCCAGACGTCTGCATTCAAAACAGCAAATCTGACTGACAAGGACTTTGAGGCTCTTCTGTTGTATTTCAACTGCAACCTAGCTAACCTCACACAACAAGATGTACAAAGCCTGAAACTCCTCCCATGTTTTAAATCAGTTAGTGGGAGATACATCAGCATTGCAAACAATGGGACAAACTATGTCCTTGAAAAAAGCATTCCCACTGAGGACATCGACAAATGGGCTCACACACCCTCCTTTGACTTTCTTTTTGACAATCCACAGCTTAAAGAATTGTACACTTTCCTTGGCTGCAAACCAATTGATGACTTAGAAATCTACCTTCAACATCTCCTGCCAAAGTTTGAAACGTTCTCTCATAATGCCAAAGTCGAACACATTGTGTACTTGAAGGAGAGACTTCTGTCAATTGAAGAATCATGTGAGATGAAGGATCAGCTCTATGAGAAATTGGGGGGACTGTTGTTCATCTACGACTACTCAAACAGACTCAGGCCAACCAAGTTTTTCTATGATGAGACGGTGAAGGTGTTTGAAGTCATGCTACCTGCAAAGTCATTCATACCAAGTGACTTTTTCAAGAAAGTTGAGCAAGTTTCAAAACCCAAGAACGGGACACTGTTGCTCACCTCATGGATAACCTTTCTGAGAAATATTGGTCTCAAGCATGAGGTATCACAGCAGCAAGTGCTTCAATTTGCAAAAGAGGTCAGCATCAAATCCCAAACAGAGAGCTGGACCAATGAAAAAGTCCAAAACATTGTCGATGTTCTCTTGAACCACATTTTCACAGAGAGGACGGATCTGTTCCAGAGTAACTTTCTCAAAGAGCTCTCAATGATACCATTCCTGTGTCCAGAGAGAGCCCCCAAAGAACTCATCAAGCTTCATTCGCAGTACCAAGAGATGAGCGGCTCACTTCCTCTGATTCGCTTCAGTGGGTCTCAGGTAAATCCAAAATTCAAGCAAACAGATATCATTCACTTGCTTTGGACATCATGCCCAATTTTACCAGAGAAAGCTACACCCTCCAGCATAAAGGACCAGGAGGAGAACCCTCTCACTGGACAGGAACAACTTGACCAAGTTCTAAACATGTTAGGCGTCAACTTGGACCCACCCTTGGACAAAGTCATAAGCAACTGTAAGAACATCTGCAATATATCCAATCCGGATGATGAAATGGTGAAAACAAGGAACAAAGTTTTAAAGTCCACCTACGAGTTTCTCAATGCAGATAAAAGAGACTTCCGTTACCAGCTCCGTGGGGTGGCTTTTGTCATGGTTGAAGATGGCTGGAAACTGCTGAAACCTGAAGAAGTCGTGATTAATTTGGACCATGAATCTGACTACAAACCCTACTTGTACAAGTTGCCTCTGGAACTTGGTAACTTTCATCAACTGTTCAAACTTCTTGACACAGAAGACGTTGTGTCAACCAAACAGTATGTTGAAGTGCTGTCACGAATTTTCAGGATTTCAGAAGGCAAGCAGCTTGACCCAAATGAAATGAGAACTGTGAAAAGGGTTGTCTCAGGATTGTTCAAGTCGCTCCATAATGATCCTGTGGAAATTCGCAAAGATCTTGATAGTCTCAGAGAGTTGATGTTTTATATGCCAAGTCATGATGGTAAATTAGCTAAATCCAATAGCTTGGTGTTTGATGATGCCCCACACTACAAAAGCAGAATTCAGGGTAACGTTGGAGTTCAGATGCTTGTGGACATGAGCCAGTGCTATCTCGGCAAAGATCACACCTTCCACACAAAGCTGATCATGCTACTGCCACAGAAACTAAGGCCTAGACTATTGAGTAGCATTCTTGAGGAACAACTTGATGAGGATTCTCCAAGAATGTGCCAGTTTGGAGCTCTTTGCTCACTTCAAGGCCGCCTACAGCTCTTGCTGTCTTCAGAGCAATTCATCACAGGACTAATCAGAATAATGAAACATGAGAATGACAACGCATACCTTGTGAATGAGGAAAAAGCCATACGTCTCTGCAAAGCACTGTGTGAAGGGTTGAAAGTTTCTTGTTTTGAGAAACTCCAGACAACACTAAGAGTGAAAGGATGTAGCCCCATTCAACACAGCCGCAGCGAAACACTTGCCTTCCTCAAGAGGTATGGCACAGCTGTGATTCACCTCTACATCCAACATTCAGACAGCAAAGACATTAATTTTCTCTTGGCACTGGCAATGACATTGAAGTCTGCTACAGACAATTTGATATCTGACACATCCTACCTAATTGCCATGCTGGGCTGTAATGATATATACAGGATCACAGAAAAGCTGGACAGCCTTGGGGTCAAGTATGACTCAACAGAGCCTTCAAAACTTGAGCTTCCCCTTCCTGGAACCCCAATACCAGCTGAGATACACCACACACTCCTCATGGATCCCATGAATGTATTTTACCCAGGAGAGTATGTAGGTTACCTTGTAGACTCTGAGGGTGGAGACATGTACGGGTCCTACCAGCCTACCTATACGTATGCCATCATTGTTCAAGAAGTGGAAAAGGAGGAAGAAAACACAAATTTCCTTGGGAAATACTTCCAGATTGACATTGGTTACACTGAGTACAAAGTTGTCAGTTCCCTTGACTTGTACAAATTCTCAAGGCAAGAAGAGAGTACCAATGCACGAGAAACTAGTGCCCCGTCAACTCCTACAAGCCCAAACAGTCGTTCCTCTGGTTCACGAACAATCCCTCCTGTTTTTGCTGGTAAGGATAACCTCAGACCACCTTCTCAAAAACAGTCTCCAAAAAAGATCAAGCTTCACACAATTCCTGAGATTCTGAAAGAAGTGACCTTAGTAGTTGAACAAGCTTGGACGCTTCCTGAGACAGAGAGAAAGAAGATAATCCGCCGATTGTATCTCAAGTGGCATCCAGACAAAAATGCAGAGAATTTGGACGTTGCCACCGAAGTCTTCAAGCATTTACAGAATGAGATAAACAGGATGGAGAAACAAACTTTGACCGATCAGCAAAATACAGAGAGAGCTTCTAGGAGGTCCTACTCCACAACATCATCCCGCTTCCAGTCGGAGAAGTCCTCATATCAAAGGTTTTATTCATCCTGGAACCAAGAAGCCACAAGTCACAAGTCAGAAAGGCACTTCAGGGAACATTATACCAGCCATGCAGGTTCATCACAATCCCACCGTTTCTTTGTTCCCCCTACCTTTAAGACAGTTGGAAACCCAGTGGAAGCCCGTAGATGGCTGAGGCAAGCAAGAGCAAACTACTCTGCTGCTCGTAATGATCTCCATAAAAATGCCAACGAGTGGGTCTGTTTCAAATGCTACCTCGCCACAAAGCTTGCACTGATAGCTGCCGACTACGCAGTCAGAGGAAAGTCAGACAAAGATGTGAAACCAACTGCACTGGCTCAAAAGGTGGAGGAGTACAACCCTCAGTTAACCGGCCTTTTGAATGATGTTCAGATCCTGGAAGGCTATGGTGTGGACAGCCTGAGAACTCGCTATCCCGATCTTCTGCCGTTTCCTCAGATTCCCAACGACAGATTCACTTCTGAAGTGGCAATGAGAGTCATGGAATGTACCGCACGAATTATCATAAAGCTTGAAACCTTTGTTCAGCAAAAAATATAAACCTGTCGTTAAAGATGAGAATAAAACAACAGTATGCATAGATCCTCTCTGGAATGGAGGACACCCATGGCTGTGTGCAATGCAGATCATGTGTTTCACTTTGAATAAAATTGGAAGTGTCCAGCTGGCAGCATATGGTACAGTTTCTACCTGTGATGGTGGTGCTGTGGTCTATGCACCGTAAATACATGTATGGCTCCCATAACATTTTAGGCTGTCTCAATTTAGATGTGCTGTAATATGTGAACAAAATCTGCATATGCTGTACATACATTTGCCTAAGCAATACGTTTTGTTTACTGTAGTCCCCACATTGACTATGTTTGCTCTGAGTTAGATACAAATATGCTGCTTTTTTTACTTTATATTTTATAAAAATAATATATATATATATATATATATTTTCTTGCTACAGGAAATCAGTTGAGTGTATTGAAAGAAATACATAACCTCTAAATGTCAAATACTGTCATGCAACGTGTGCTCAATGCTCATGCAAGAACTCAGCATGTCAAGGAAATAACAGTTACGTTTGTAAATTATCTTTTTTGTATCTTCACGGTTCATTTAACATTTTTTCGGTAACAGCCAGTCACAAAGCACTTTTTTGAAACGCCTCATGTACTTGCCGAGCGCTTGTGTCACCCCAAACACTTGTGGGAGTCCAACTGTGAATGGAAAACGTTTGACTTTAAATGAAATTGTTTTTATTTGGGATAGGTTTGTTTTTTTATAGCTATGTTAAATGTTAAGGGACTGTTTTGAATTATTACCTGTTCTTATGAACCACTTGTACTTTTGGGCCCTATAGTATGACGGCAAACAGGTGTAAAAGCGTTACAACGGGCCAAAAATCCATTTGTAGAAATGCGCTGCAGTTTCCAAACGATACAAATGAAGAAACATCTTCACCAACTTAACAAAACATGCAAAGCGTTTACTAAAAGTGCTGCATATACGAAACGCTGCAAGAAGCTCAAAACATAACGGACACCAGGGGACACTAGAAGAGTGATGCACACAGCTGGGACCAGAGCACTTGATGATGTTCGGGGATTATAAAGTTGGACAACTGTCACTGTTGTTGGAAACACCTAAAATGTGTGTTTTATTGGCTTTATTTTAACAATGTGATCACGTGATTCCTTTCAATATTATTGCAGATCTGCTGTAAGCTAGCTAGCTCATATAGCTAACCTAGCCATTTCAAATATACTGAAAAAACACTTACAATTATGAAACAGAATAACTCCGCTAACAGTGAAAAGGAAGTGCAGAACGTTTCTCCTACACTGAGTGTTTTGGGCCGTTGTAGCATGTTTGCACCCGTCAGCCACCGTACTTATGCAAGTCTGCATTGATATCTTCAGCTTTGGACAGAGCGGTAATGATCGAACCTCAGCTTAAACAAGTCGTAAACCTGTGGGAAAGATGCTAAAATAAAGAGCCCATGTGATTCTTTTGGCACAACCCATAACAAGGTAACTTTTAGTCCTTGGCCTTTCCAAGGAACATGGAGCTGCACCAAACTGGTGGTGCTAATGGGTTTTTACTGCAGCATTGGCTTTATTTTACCTTTAGGACTATACACACACTGACCATGAATTGTAAATGTCATTTTCAAACCGTTTAAAATGTGTATTTGTTATTTTATTAAACCTCAGGCTTGAGGTTACTCAGCCGATATCTCCTTGAGCAAACAGTGGAGAACATTTGGTACCATACATGTTGATGTACACTGTGCCATAAGGCCTAATAAATCCCCCTTAATAAATAAAATGTCTCTGTTTTTGCACCTATGTTTAAAAACATTACATGTTTATGTTGCATTTTTTAAATGTATATTTTGTATTACTATTTAATTGTATATGTTGTTTAGAGTTTGTTAGCAAAACACCCTATTGGTTTACAGGATAACTATGAATTCAGTTACTGATTATTATTATTATTAGTATTAACATGGGAATGTTGCAGCTCGTTTCTGAAACCGCAGCATGTTTCTCCAATTGGAAGTGTTTTGGGCCATTTTCCGCCTCCGTAATGACGACATGTTTTAACTTAAGCAAATACTGGATTTGATGCCACACATTCTTGCCAAATATAGATGGGAACCAATGACAGAAAGATGGCTCACTTGCTGGTCCATGGTGTGTGTGTACCTTCTTTTTTTAAATGCATCCTGGTGGTACTGCAGTGCTTTTCCACAAGAGTGCACCAGAGAGCCAATACACTTTGATCAAAACTCTATTCATTTCCACATTATGTCTTCAGCAGAAGACAAGAGTCCAGATTAAGAAAGGACACAGCCGGTCCTCTGGTGCATTTATGTTTATAAGATTTGATCAAACAAGAAGTGACCAGTCTTGAGAAAAAAAAAGTAAATGAGAATGAGAGACACAAAGTAGAAGAATAGCACAAAGTTTATTCAACATACAAAAATAATAAATACACATTACACACTTATAAAATATGTCAGAACACCTGGGGAAACTGCAAATGATCTACTACATAATACTGACAATGATAACACGACACAATGAGATAATATTTTAAAAACAGTGATGCAGATACATTGATGTATGTTTGCATCATTTAAAAATATTGCCCTTTTTATTCCTGATCTTACAGATGCGAATGTCACCTGACATGGATATTATGCAAAAAATAATCCCGTTATTTTTCCATTCAGAATCATATAATCTACAGATTTTATTAGCATTACATTGGCTGTATTGAAGTTGCTGAACAAACTCAGACCATCTTATTGCAATAAAAACCTGTTATATTGCTAAAAGCATAACTGCATGCTTATGTGTACGGTCGGTGGCCAACTGGTGCAAACGTGCTACAAAAGGCCCAAAACACTTCTAACGGGGACATTAAAAAGTGAGGCATGGGACCGGAGCGCTTGCTGGCGTTCAGGGATTAGAAAGTTGATCAACTGTCAACTTCATAATGTCCCCTGGTTTGTTTTGAGCTTCTTGCAGCGTTTTGTATTTGTTTTGTTTATGCAGCACTTTTAGTAACCGCTGTGTATGTTCGTCATCGTTTCTGAAGCTGCTAATGGACATGTGTTGGGTCGTTACGTTGCGTAAAGCATTTGCACCCGTCGGCCACCGTACTTAAGGGTTGGGCTTAAAAACAAAATACAGGCCAAACACACATACTTTAACTAAAGAACAAAAAACAATTACACACGTGATACATACCGAGTAACACTTTATTAATCTAAGCACATGGTTTTAATCTAAACCATATGAATAACTCGTGTTGTTTCCAGATTAAAAAAACAAACAAAAAAAGATAAAATCCATCTCTGAAGTGACAAAATATTTACTCTAATTAAACAAAAACATGCTAAACACCAAGTCAAACACACTACATACCAAGGGCTTGGAGCCAAAAGGACACATAAACCAAAATAAATATTCTGCTTTTGAGATTTATTTTGTGATTAATCCAAGCCTTTGATATGTGTCTGTGTATTTATTGCACCACAAGATAATATTGCATAGGATGTAAGCTGTTTCCAGCTCCTCATTGCCCAGCCATGATACTGTGCGTGTTAAAGATCCTCCTCAAAGCTCTGATGCAGATACATTTGGAACAGAGTGCCAATTTGTTTCAGCTGAATGGTTAGAAGGTCATAAAAGCAACTAAAAGGATGCGTTTCATGACATCTCCAACATGTACGCCAGCAGGCATTTGTATTTTTACAGGCCTGGATGCACCAGTGGGAGATCAGAACAGACCCAGTGTGGTACAAAGATAATACAAAAGATATCAGGCCAGATATAAACAGTTGTGCTTTTTGCCTCCCAGAAGATGCATCTACAGAGAGATGGAGAATCGATTACCTTGTCAGAGTCTTTTTAGCACTCCTGATTCTCGCTGCAAGTGGAGGTGACCCCGGCCTTGGACAGGAAGAGCTTTCCGCTGGGACACACGCAGACCTCTAATAGACCCTGAGCGTTTCCAGAGACCCCTTCTTCGCTCAGGGGCAGGCGCGGCATGCGCACCATCTCCGCATCGAGCACCAGCTGCACGAGCAAGGACGAAACAAGGAGAGAGGGATTTGAATCCACAAGGAAACAACACTTTCCACTTAAGGCGAGTGCTCAAACACATAATGGCACACAGCCAGAGGTGGAAGAAGTCGATGTTTTACTTAAGAAGCAATACGTAACTGTAGAAATACTCTGTGACAAGTAAAAGTCCTGTATTCAAAAGTAAAAGTACAACGTATCGGCATCAAATTAAACTTTTGCCTAAAGGCCCATTTCAGAGTTATATGAAATTACTGGATTATGAATCATTTGGGAAGAAGTACTCCTATCCTTGACTTAAAGGGGTCCTACTATGCTCATGTTCAGGTTCATATACTGTAAGTATTTTGTGTCGTTGTGTGATGTCACTATGTTGCTAAACAAAGGAGTCCAATGGAGGCGTTTCAGGCACGGGGAGGGATTGTGTGGGAGAGAAACTCCCTCTGGAGGGAACACAAGGATTTTAGCCTTTGCAGACCATGTACATGCACACAAACTGTTGGGGAAATATTTTCCAAGGCCCATAACTTTGACCAGTTTATCAGTTCATACTGTCCTGACTGAGCGCACGCACCTGTAACCTTGGCTGCTGTGCTCTCAGTGTTTTGTCTCCCTGTTCCTGCCTGTTGGCGTCAGCTGATAGAGGTGTTATGATTCTATCTTGTTATGCACAATGTTCATTATTCTCCCTGAACTAGCTAAATAAATGTGTCTGGGGTAGAGTTCTTCAGAATTGACTTGACTTGTTACTTTTTACAACAATTTAAAGTAGAAGAAATATAGCACTAAAGTAGAAGTTGTGTAATGAGCTCCCTCAGGGCGATCTGTCAGGTGCTAAATCTGTCCAAGAAATGGAAAAAGCTGAGCTACTGTCCAACTGAGTGAGGCTCACCTCGAAGTGAGCCTGAGAGAGAATCTAGAAGCGTGAAGCAGCATGTCGCTGGAAAAGCATTATTCCCTTGGTAATACAAAAAAAACAGTTGGTGTTCTGAAGACGTCAGGAAGTTTAGGATGTTTCTCTTACCAGTCCTATACTAGACTGCAGAAGGATGTCCATGTTGGAAGCGGCTTCGATGTTTCCGGCCAGCGCTTTGAGATGAACTCCTTTTGGGGCGTCCAAACTGAGAGAGCGGGTGGGACACTCCAACCTGAAGAGGAAATAGAGCGTGGCTGTATAAAGAGAACTGGATACAACATTGGAGGCAGGGCCCTGTTCACTCCTATGAGAGATGCTCAGTGGCGCATGAAGCCAAAATGGTTGAGAGTGGTGCAGTAATGAGTCCTAAAACCTGGAGAAATCTTAAATTGTACGACTTCCTGTCCCCTGGCCTGGAGGTCAATGGTTTTCTGAATGTGTTTTTGGTTGTTAGCCTGAAGTATGTGGGTATCACAAGCTGAAGAGATTTTAACATTTTGTTCTACGAAAACAACAAGTCAGTAAATACCCCACTGGTGAATTTAGAAATGGCTGTTGCTAACAAGTGTCTAAATGGTCGACTAAACGTCATCACGCCCAACATTAGACGCCTTTAGCTTAGCGGTGTTGACGTGAAGTCATGTGACCGTGCTGTAGTTCCTTTATAGGCCAACGTTAGCTTCTTACTTCAAAAATCATAAAGTGGTGTTAATATGTGGAAGTTATACTGCTAAACACTACTTATATAACAGTAAAATATGATCCTTTTAAGTTCAATTCCACATTGTTTATGAGACGATATCACAGGATTTTGTCAAACCTTAAAGGTCACCTATCATGCTATTTTTAGGCAATAGATATATAAAAATATATAAAAAACATGTCTATGAAGTGTTTTGCTCAAAATACCAAACAGATCACCCATTCTAGTCATGCCTCATATCCCTCTATTTCACTTCCTGTTTCAAAACGGCAGATTTTATGTATAAAGCTTGAAAAAAAAAAAGATTGATTAAAAAAAAGGGGACGGGACTGAGCTCATGCGGGAGATTCTACCAGTATTGAAAAGCCATATCATGGATTATCAAGGATTATTTCTGAAACAGTATGGAGCTCAAAGGCTTTCTCTCTTGCCGGTTATACCACAAGGTGAGTTCCTTTTTATTTCCTGCTTCTTCACACACATGCTCTCTCCAGTACCGGTTAGCTCTGAGTGTTAGCGATGCTAATGTAAACATGCACCGACCATATTACGTCCAAAACAGTCGGGCATTGTTTCTGATAGCAACGTTTCTGATAGGGCCGTGGGTGTAAAGCCAGCCTACATTTCCGATATTGCATCATATCGGACGCAAATCTGGATCAGCTCCGTTGTTGACACATATTTATGTATAAAAGACATCAAAACGTGCATTTTGCATGATAGGTCCCCTTTAACATTTTGCTTCAGTGGTTGTCGTGCATAGTTTGTTTTCTGCAGGGACTCGACTCAATCAACCTACTGTTCCGAATAATGACTTGTAGTTTTCATGCATTATCTATTATTATGAACACTACAAGACGGCGGAAACGCTCACCTCAGGTCTTTCAAAAGTTCAGATCTCAGCAGGGGAGTCTCCACCGAGTGCTGGAACAGCGCTCCTTCAGGGCCTGATGGGGAAAGAGACACATAGTTGAGAGGAGGTTAAATCAAGGTTCGAAACTACTACTGAACAACTTAGGTTTGTATAAATAAATGTATTCTATTTAATTTGATCTATGTTGCACATTTTTACTTATTTAAATGTCTTCATTCAATTTTTTTATATGATTTTTTCTTTGGACATTTTTACTTTAACCACTTTATTGTACTTCTTTTTTTCTTTTATTGAACATCTTGAGTTTAAATTCCCATAAAGAAATTAACTAAATAATGCATTTTTTTTTTTTATCGCACATTCTTACTTTAAAGGTGGGGTAGGTAAGTTTGAGAAACCGGCTCGAGATACACTTTTTGTTATATTCCATGAAATGCTCTTAACATCCCGATAGCAATGAATATTTTAAGTGCTTTGACAAAAAATCCATAAAAAAATGTCATCTGTGGAAGCTGTAGTAGGCCTACTGTAAAAAGCACGACCAATCATTTTAGCCGGCCCGGCTAAAATAACTGGATGGCCTACCTGCCTGTCAGCCTTCCATCTGTGCACAAACTTATCTCGTGCCCTCATTGGTCATGTGCGCGTTCGTGTGTGTTGGAGGAGGGGCTCTGTAAGGAAGTCTGAAGGAAGTGGCAGATTTTTTTCCGCCATTCTAGCGCACTCGAGCTGGTTTCTCCAAAATTACCTACCCCACCTTTAACTTGTGTTTGTATAAATATTTTTGAATAATTATTTAATTACATTTTTATATTTAATTACATTTCTTTGCCCCGTAAAAATAAAAATATTTGTTAAAGAATATTCCTTAAAATATTCATTTATATACAAAACATATATTTATTTGAGTACTGACTTTTTTTGGATCAGCTGGTATTACATGAGGCGTCACCAGCGAGCCCCAATTTGTATCTTTGAGTGAAATATCAACAATCGAACAGCCATGGTCTTTTACATTTTGAGCTAAATAGCACATGTTAGCATGCTAAACTACAGCAGACTTGAATCTTCATTGTGAGCATGCTTACAAAGCTCAAAGCACGCGCTGTGCCGTCTCACTGAACTGCCAGCGACGCTGTCAACTCTTTGTCTTATTTTTTATTGTTTACTGCTTTAATTTGTGAAGCTTGTTCTAAAAAAGCAAGAGTGTGCTCAGTCTGTAAATCAAAATGACCTTGGGCAGGGAAGCTAGCAGCGGACACGTCCCGGCAACAGAAAGCAGCCACACACACACACACACACACACACACACACACACACATACACACACACACACACACACACACACACACAACACACGCACACACACCACACACACACCAACAGCACACAATCACACAGCACACACACACACACCACACACACACACACACACACACAACACACCACACAGACACACACACACACACACACACACACCACACACACACACACATCACACACATCACACACACACACAACACACACACACATCACACACACACTACACACACACCACACACACAAACACCACACACACACACACACACACACACACACACACACACACACACACACACACACACACACACACACACCACACCACACACCACACAGCTACCAAAAAAAAAAGCCTGATAATAGCCTGTGATACTTGTACCCTTTGTTGTTTAATATGACATATAATGTGGTACCGAGGTGTGATATTTCTTTTGTTGGCTGAAAACTAAAGATGAAAATACTTGATTAGAATTTTAATGTGGTGGATTTCACCTACTCTGGTATAGATACCTTAGCTCCTGACTTTATATGCAGAGATATCCATGCAATAAACTTTGGTTGCGAACGCTTTATAGGAACTCAACCTTGCAATAATAAGATGTTCTTATTAATGATTTCCTTTCATTTATCGACAATAACTTAAGGCATAATTCAAACCTATGTAGCATATGGCCCTAAAATAAATACTGCTGTGAAATGTAGTTGTAAAAGTATTACGTTGCATAAGTTCACATTTTACAATGGAAATGGATATGTACGATTATGTCCTAATAGTACTTAAGTATGGTACTTGAGTAAATGTGCAAAGTTATTTTCACCACTAGTCACTTGGCACAGTGGCTGTTTGAGCTAAATGCTGACGTTAGCATGCTAAGCTGATGTTTAACAGATTCCCATGCTCGCTGTCTTAGAAGAGCCTGCTAGCATGCTAACAATTGCTAAATGGCACTAAAATAAACACTGTTGTGTCTGAATGTCATTAGTTTTGCAGCAATCAACAAACCTGACATCATTTCCATCAAGTTCTGTGAATCTTTAAAATAGTCTTTTACATTATACAGCTGATTTATATTTAAAAATGTCTATGTTGCAAATGTATAGATAGACAAACACATTATGGTAAAACGTCTCTTTCTTGTCTTTTCTGTTTAGGACACTTCACTTCTCACTTCAGAACATTGTTTGGATGTGAGAGTATTATTTCCCAGCAGGCTGCAGCTGTCGGTGTACCTGTGACTCGCAGTCTGTCTGGTCCAATCACAGCCTGGTCGCCATCTGCAGTGAACAGCATGCTCTCCGTTTGGGAGTTAATGAGCACTTTTCGAGCTCGTCCCTGAGCCTCTCTTGGACCTGCAACAACAAAAACATCACGAATTACCTGAAGGGGGTTTGGCAAAAGTACATGGAAATAAATCAATATCAAATCTCTATTTGTTTTCCTGTTTGGATTTTAAAATCTGCCATGAATATAATGAAGCAGATGTGGCATGTGTGGAAATACCTTATAAAAGAAAATGTGTAGCTAGAGAATTTGTAAGAAATTATCAGTAATATAAAAATAAAGTGACAAATATCTGAGGTGCCTCTCACGACAGCCCTGTGTGTCGCAAATGTATGTGTTTTTTTTATAAATGTTTACATGGACTGGCCCCCCCTCCCTTAGGGGAATTCATCCAGAAAAAACACACTGGACGCTGCACTAGGTCAGAAACCAGAGGAGACTGTGAAGTCCACCGTAGACGGACCACTTTTGGACAAAATGTCCTCTCCGTTAAAGGCAGCTCATTGTGGAATAGCCTCCCAACTGAGATACGGGATTGTCCCACTCTCAATAGTTTCAAAGGTCAACTCAAAGAATGGTTGAGAAACAAACAGACGTGCGATCACCGCTAAATGCACTTTAACACAGGGGTATCCTCTCTTGCACTTTATGTAGCACTTGTATCTTCTCTTGCACTTTACATGTCGTTGCTGCTATATTGTATTACCATGTCATAAATACTTGTGTATGCTGCTCTTGCTCTTTTGCACTTTTTACATAACATGTATTTTGTTTTTGCTATGTTTGTAAAATATAATGTTCTTAAATGTTTTATGTGAGGGACTGCGGATGGAAATTAGCTCAAAGCTAAATATGGCACTGTTACGCTTGATACATTTTAATGTCTTAAGTGTTCATTACTGTGCATTGTCCCTGCCAAATAAACGATTAAATAAAAAAAATAAAAAAATCTAAAGCAGGTGGATTAACCAGAGAGATATTAACTCGCTGAAGCACCTACAACTGTGAACCTGCATGTAATCTTCTCTAACAAGCATTTCGTTTTCATCCACAGAGGGCTGCGGGGATGCTTTTTACGGCTTAATGATCAAGGACACATAACGGCGCGGTGGAACAAGGCAATTAGTCGGGTCATTTGTTGGCCTTTTAATTATGACAAAACACCCCAACGTAACAGTAAAAAGACGTGCAAATATGATCCTCCGCAGGCCTCTGGTCCCTCTGTGTAATGCAGAACGACCCAGAAGCAGTGGCACAGAGAGGAACGTTGCATTTAATGGATTTTAAATGGAAATCAAAGAGATTATAAATGGAAAGACGGCTTCTTGTCACTGTTAATGTTGGATAAGGAATTGCCGCAGGACAAGTGCATGAATGGCTTTACTATTGCCCTCATACATCAATGAGATACTTTGTTATGCATGCTCTGTGTGCCTCTCTGTGTGTACATGTGTCCTCTCTCTTACCCACTGATATCCTCCCCGTGACATTACCATCTTCATTTCGGGCATTAAGGGAAACACTTTCCGACGAGTGCACTAGAAGTGAAGTGTCCTAAAAAAGACAAGAAAAGACAAGAAAAAGCCATTTTACCATGCTGTGTCTATGCAACTGATTTGAAAAACAGCTGCATAATGTGAAAGAAAATGTTTAAGATTCACAGAACTTGATGGGAATTGTTTATGAACAAACGGCTGCAAAATGAATGACATTCAGACACAGCAGTATTTATTTCAGTGCCATTTCAGTAAATGTTAGCAATCCACAGTAGCAAGCGCTCCATGTATGGTGAGCATGGGGGATCACAAAATCTGCAAAACATTCGTTAGCTTTCACTTCAAAATGCCACTGTACAGCCACTAAGTACCATAATTAAGTACTATTATGACATAGTTGTACTTTACTTCATCTACTTTATCCATGTTATGCTCCTCTACTTTTACTCCAGTACATTTTGGAGATAAAATATTGTAATTTTTACTTTTGCTACATTCATTTAACACTCAGAGTTACGTTTGACATATTATACAACACAAAAATACAACCCAGTATTTTCTAAGTATCTACAATTGGCTCCACATTGACAAACTACAACAATAAAATGCTCTGACATGTATTTATTTGTGGTAAAAACAGAAACATATATAAGAATATCATTTTGTGAAAGGAGTCTTTCTGCTTATTGAGTACTTTTACTTTTGATACTGTATGTACATCTAGCTGATATGTACTTCTACTAAAGTAACATTTTGCATTCAGAACTTTTACTTGTGATGAAATATTTTCAGACGAACGCATTTCTACTTTTAACTCAAGTAAACGATCTGAGTACTTCCTCCACCTCTTTGTAAACTATGCCTTTTTAGAAAGTGATGTACACAAATCTGATTCAAAGTGATTGAGTGAAACAAAGTAATTGATGTTGAAATGAGGCCGCCTCAGCAGTAAACCACCACTGTTTCCCTGCAGCTGTATGGCGGAGAAGTTTACAGAAATGATGTAAGAATGTAACTTTCATTTGAAAAGCCAATACGGTGGCTCACCAAATCTCATTACCCATCCATAGAATACATTAGAGAAAGTGTCCGTCCATGAATGAGGAATACATTACCTTTTTAATGAGGCGCACAAAGAAAAACAATGCTTAAAGAAAATGCTGCTATGAGCAAGAAAAGCCATAACTTGTAAACAACTGCAGCAAAGTGTTCCCATCTGCTGCGTGCAGGCGAGCCATAAACTGCTTTCCACTGCAAATATCTGAGGTTAATGGAGAGCTCGCTGCTCCACAACGCGGCCAAACCCAGTTTGTTCCTCTGACACATCTCACAGAAAAAGTCTGAAATATGCAATTCACTCACTGCAGCTGCATAAAAGTGCTTGAGTGTCAGCAAGAAATTAGATTGAGATGCTGACAGGCAGTGGTGGAAGAAGCACTAAGATCATTTCCTTAAAGTGGACCTATCATGCTATTTTTAGGCAATAGCATAGGTCTCAGATTTTAAAAATATATAAAAAAACATGTCTATGAAGTGTTTTGCTCAAAATACCAAACAGATCACCCATTCTAGCCATGCCTCATATCCCTCTATTTCACTTCCTGTTTCAAAAGTGCTGATTTTGGGTATAAAGCTTAAAAATAAAAAGAATTGATAACAAATAAAAAAGGAGGGGGCGGAGCTCATGCGGGACCCGGCAGCTACTGTCTAAACGAAATACTGCGGTGATGAAACGCCATATCATGGATTATCAAGGATTATTTCTGAAACAGTATGGAGCTCAACGGCTTTCTCTCTTGCCACAAGGTGAGTTCCTTTTTATTTCCTGCTTCTTCACACACATGCTCTCCAGTACAGGTTAGCTCTGAGTGTTAGCGATGCTAATGTAAACACCGACCATATTACGTCCAAAACAGTCGGGCATTGTTTCTGATAGCAACGTTTCTGATAGGGCCGTGGGTGTAAATCCAGCCTACATTTCCGATATTACGTCATATCGGACTCAAATCTGGATCAGCTCCGTTGTAGCCCCGTTTTTAGAGATTTGGGTACGGAGGAAAAGAGAGAGGGTTTTATTTTCTGACGCTGCGTGAGGTCCCCGACACACCGGGGACACATATTTATGTATAAAAGACATAAAAAAGTGCATTTTGCATGATAGGTCCCCTTTAAGTAAAAGTTATGTAGAAATACTCTTTTAAAGTAAAAGTTTCACATTAAAAGTGTTACTATTAAAAGTACAAAAGTATAAGCATCAATATATACTTAATTGACATTATTCGTTCACAGGGTGCAGCTTAATGTGCTTTCACAATATGGCACATAAAAACAAATAAACAGTTAAGAAGAAATTCATTTCTGGTCACATGTTAAAACCATTTTGCACATGGAATAAAAGGAGGTTAAATAAGATAATTAAATAAATATATATAATAAATAAATTCAAAAAAATTATAATAATAATACTATAGAACATAAATATGAACCAGCAAGGTAACTCATTTGGTAAAATAAATGTAGTGTAGTAAAAAGTACAATATTTTTCTTCCAAATTGTAGTGGATTAGGATTAAGAAGTAGCAATAAATGGAAAGAACAAGTACCTCAAAAATATACATTACTTAAGTAAATGAACTTAGAAACTCTCCATCACGGCTTTCAATCTAAAGTTTGGTAAACAGTGAGATGATTAATGGCCGGTCTGTCAGACCACTTAACTGAGCAAGCAGGAGTGTGAGTGAGCTTAGAGGAAGAGGGAGGAAAGCAGAAGGTAGACGGAGGAGGGAGGAATGATAGATAGCAGAGTGAAGAGGAATGTGGGAAGAAGAGCAAGAACAGTGTGTTCCTGATTATCTTACTTCTCTGGAGTGGATCTCCTGAGCGTAGACGGGGAAGAGAAACTCTGACTCGCCCTCCTCCAGCTTGACCCCCTCTGAGTTCACTTGCAGGAGTCCCATCCCATCCTACAGGTGGAATAAAAACACACACACGTTTTCAAGATGGAGTAAGGCAGGTTTAACGGAGGAGTCTTAACTGTACATCAACTGAATCTGCAAGGTAAGAATCCAAAGTATGACACGTTAGAAATTAAGATTTGTGAAACACACTCAGCAAAGTTTTACTGTATAATTAAACCAGCCAGTAGATTTTGTTCCGTGTGTGTGTGTGTGTGTGTGTGTGTGTGTGTGTGTGTGTGTGTGTGTGTGTGTGTGTGTGTGTGTGTGTGTGTGTGTGTGTGTGTGTGTGTGTCCTAGCATTACTATACTTGTGGGGACCTAAATCTGTTTACACAGTCACGTGTGGGGACTCGCCTCCCTTATGGGGACAAAATGGAAGTCCCCATGAGGGGAATCATTCATTTTAGGGTGAAGACTTGGTTAGGGTTAGGTTAAAGGTGGGGTAGGTAAGTTTGAGAAACCGGCTCGAGATCGCTAGAATTCGAAAATACACAACCGGAGAAAATCTGCCACTTCCTTATAGAGCCCCTCCTCCAACACACACGAGACCAATGAGGGCACGAGATAAGTTTGTGCACAGATGGAAGGCTGACAGGCAGGTAGGCCATCAAGTTATTTTAGCTGGGCCGGCTAAAATGATTGGTCGTGCTTTTTACAGTACTACGGCTTCCACAGATGAAATTTTTTTATGGATTTTTTGTCAAAGCACTTAAGATATTCATTGCTATCGGGATGTTAAGAGCATTCCATGGAATATAACAAAAAGTGTATCTCGAGCCGGTTTCTCAAACTTACCTACCCCACCTTTAAGAAAGCTAGCAAGACTCATAAACACAAAACCATCCTGTTCAGCTCTTCTACTGCTGATAATAATACAAAATAAAATAAAATAAATATATACATTCATAATATATATATATATATATATTATATATATATATATATATATATATATATATATATATATATATACATACATAAATAAATAATAGCATTAAACAATTATAATTTAAAGTATAGGTTTTATTGCTGATAATAACAAAATAAAAATAATGAAATAAAAAAATGAATAATTCAAATAATAATATTAGGCAGTGTTATTGGGCCAATGAAATGAACATTTAAAAAAAATAATAATATCAAGCAGTGTCAATGGGTCAATAATATGTATGCACATCAACACTATAAAGGGACAGTGATTACTGACATAACACTGAAGATATAAAGAGAAGCATGACGACAGGTGGGAAAGACAGGAGTAAAGCTTTTCCCATCTGAAAACACAAAGTGGCGAGGGAAGCCAGCTTACCGTGTTGAACCACATCACCCTGAGGACCCAGATGGTGAGGGCGAAGTTCACCACCAGGATGATGATGAGCAGCAGGACGAACAGGTAGAGGCAGCGCTTCCTCCAGCCGTAGATCCCGATGTTGTAGACATTGTTGGGCACCGACCTGGGCGGGCTGCTGCCCTGGGTGGTGCTGACGTACTGCTCCCGCACCATCTGCTGGCTGATCATCACACAGAGGCACAAACATGGGCAACACATGTTAAAAAAATTCATAAACACAAAGTCCTTTAAAGGTCACCTATTATGCAAAATCCTCTTCTTCATGTCTTTTCTACATAAACATGTGTCCCCTCTGTGTAAAGAGATTCTGAAAGTTTCAGGAGAAAAGATTAACTCACTTTTTGTCCTGATCCATTTATATAAAAACCTGTCTGAAAATGAGCTGATCAGATTTTGGCTACTTTATGATGTCATAACGATTTTTTGGCTTGTGTAACCATTAGCCAATCACCAACCAAGGTAACCCCCCCCACCCCACCCCACCATATCCCCCGAATCTCCTCCTAGAGCACCATTGTGTTCTTTTTAACCAAATATCTCTCGGAGGAGCGTGGGGAGTGGCTCCTTATTTTCATCTAAAGGCCCTGACACACCAGGCAGTCACCAGAGAACTCGCCGACACCCGACACCGACAGTTCCATCGACGAGTTCTCCTGCGTCTTGGCCGTGTGTCGCACTGGAAATCACCGCAAAGACTTCAGCCGAGCACGTACGAACTGCGCATGCGTGAGTGGCAATAACTCTCCTTACCAGCAGGCGGCGGTAGTGTGTATTCGTCATTCAAAATAGGCAACAACCGGAAGACAGAGAAGAAGAACAGACTGATATAAACAAACAAATAGCGTGTGCGTTCCATTTTCACTCTTGTCCATCGAAAACATGTTTTAGAATATAAAAATACATGAATGATGAAATTAGCACATAAAGTGCAGACATACTATAAAATCACAGTTAATAGACCTGCATCTGATGATCGCAGTGTTCTGGCGGGTGTGTAGTTTATTGAGTCAGCAATGTAATAATGGCCACTGCTATGTGTGGGAGGTAAGAGAGGACATTTAAGGGCTATGTTTGATGTCTTTTAAGTATCACCTGCTGGGGTTTAGCTGCTGTCCTGTGCCTTCTTAAATCGTTTGTTTACATCCCTCACTTCCGTTTCGCTTCTCATTTGCTAGCTGAACAGCTGATCAGAGTGGTTTCTTGGCCCGATAGCTTGTGTCCGACAAATGGCCGATTCAACATGTTGAATCGGCCGGGTGTCGACCGTGAAAGGCCAAATAAGGCGTGTCACGGCCGAGGGTTCGGGACACACCAAATTGACTTTGGGCGACAAGGAACCCGTTGTCGCCAGACAACGCAAGACGGCCGATTTCGGCCTGGTGTGTCAGGGGCTTAAAGTAACAGACAGAGAATCAGCACTTTTGAAACAGGGCTGAAACAGAGGGGATTATGGGATGCTGCAATGATCTGTTTGGTATTTCGAGCCAAACACTTCAGAGACATGTTTTGTATATATCTGAGACCTATAATATATTGATGAAAAACAGTATAATAGGGGACCTTTAATGCTGTTCAGAGGTCTGACATTATGTAGTTTGGTTACAGTAATACAATACTTCATGGTACAAGTGTTTGTCCACCAAGTCAAAACTGCTCCACCAATGATATTGAAACTCATCCTTGAAACTCATACCATAATCACATATTAACATTGTGTCTGACCTCAACCATGTCTTGACCAGTGAATATAAACTGTTTCCATGGTTTAATAACCTAAAATGTACAATGACATTCAGAGCTTTCTTGCCAAATACAGCGATCTGCTACGTTGAGATTTAAAAAAGTGTAACATTACAGGCTGGAAAACAAAAACATTAGCTAACAGTTGCTATACATCTCCCTCAAGCTGGGGAGAACTGCTATAACATTTTCTCTGTTTACTAACTTCAAGTGACCTCTCTCACCCTGGTGAATATGTAAAGTTTGATAAGAGCAGCCTAACGTTGGATTGTAAAATCTTGCACAGTGACCAGCGAACAAACAAATTCATACTTATTACCCCTTTTATTGCCAGTTCAAGAGGAGCATACTGACAATATTTCACTACATAATAATTTAGTTTGAGCCATCTTCATTTTGAGCATGAATACACATTTTCAGATGGTTTTGAGAATTAATTCAGACGTCAATGTGAATCAACATCTGAAATCAATAACCTAAAAGATGGTTGTCAACAAATCTTTTTATGGAGATGGATTTCCGCCATCTATCAAGCACACTGAATTCACTGTCTTAAGGTCAAGCCTTTACATATTGCTGCACAAGTACACACTGCCTATATGCAACTCTATACAATAGCTTGTTCAGTCACTGCACAGTATTTCATTCACTAGCCTCGAGCACGTGCACAGAGCCAGTGGATATCTGGCTCAATGCACCAATGGAAAACCTGATGTCATTTCCAGCAGTTTTTCAAGAAGGCAAAAAGGAAAATGCCACTTATTACAGCGGGGGCGGTTCTGTCTGACTACACAGCAGCAGGACATCACTGACAGAAACCAAGGAGCTGAATGTCAGCACATTTCAAACCGCAGCAAGATTTACAAGCTATGACAACAAAAGTAGTTTTCATTTTCATTGTTTTTATTCTATAAATTGACCAATCAGAATTGAGTATTCAACTAATCCATGTATTGATCAACATAATAACCAGAAGAACTGCAGAGAGAGCTGCATGGGCCAAGGCCTGAAGAAAATGCTGCAGATTGTAGGTTATACTATAAAATACCCGGAAACAGGCAGACTTTAGCTCTCCTTAAGCAACATCCTGCTTCGAATCTTCATCAATACTTTAGAGCGGCCACATCTAAACTTTATGGGAGAAGTTATCTGAACAACAGAGACATTTAGGATGTCTCAGCAGTGTTTTCTGAACCTGACAGCAGCCTGGCTGATTTACATACGGGACAGATGTTGCATCTTAATGCCACAGTTAAAGGGGTTTTCCATCATGTTAAAAGAGACACTTTTCAAACAAAAAAAAGTAATTATTTGACATTAACAGATGTTCAGCCAGGCACATCATCCTGCTGCTGCTGCCGTAACTCCCTGGTGATACAAGCAGAAAAGGGCAGACAGACTCTGCATAGTCACACGCTGCAATGTTTCTGTAAATAATAAAGTAAAAATGCCGCCCTCACAGCGAGAGGTAATGACAAAAACCAAAATATGCTCGCTGCTGGAGCTCACTGAGGTCCGGGAGATAATACAGGCCCAGAGTCTGCACAGCTCGTTTCTTGGCGTTTTGCATTAAACAGCGAAGGAGACGTGTTGGCTTTAAAGGCTCAGAGTTTGTCTTTGACTGAACCCGCCTCTCCACAGGACCTGTCACATGGCCACAGCCACGCTGTGATGAATAGCCCTTATTTCATAAACAAAACAAATGAATATCGCCTGTAAACGAAAGAGGGAAAAAATGACTTTTCCGCAGGGAAGAGGAGATTGAAGGTTGATAAGTATGTGAGATGCTCACACTTCCCCCGCGTCTCTCCTCATTTATATTTATTAATCGTACTAGTGTGAGTTATGACGACAAATTGAATCTCAGAAAAGACACTGCAAATTATAACGAGGGTGTCTGGCATTGCACGGCAAGTTATATCCACATGGATTAAGTGAGGTTTTATTTTGTATTTCTCCAATGATGCTCAAAAATATTTTTAGATTCACCTAGTCTGTTAAAGAGGACGTATTCTGCAAATGTACAGGTTCATATTTGTATTTTGTTCCTCTCCTGTAACATGTTTACATCCTTTAATGTTCAAAAAGCTCTTTATTTTTCTCATACTGCCGCAGCACCTACTTTCACCCCAGTCTGCTCTGACTGGTTAGCTGGCCGGCTCTGTTGTGATTGGTCCACCGCTTAGATGTAGCCTATCACATATACTGTGTTGGTGCTCTAGCCAATAGAAGTGCGAGTGTGATGTCACTATGTTACTGAAGTAAACAAAGGAGTCCAATTGAAGTGTTTCAGGCAGGGGGGGAGTGTGGGAGAGAAACTCCCACTCGAGGAAACACAGGGATTTTAGCCTTTGCAGACCATTGACATGCACACAAACCTGTAGTATACACTATAGGAAAGGGAAAACCCCCAAAAGCCTTTAAATTGATTCCAATATCCTCCCTCTCTACCCAACCACAACTACAGATTAATTTATGATGCAGATCAGCCAACTGTGTCCTTTGGGCAAACGAGCAAAGAGCTGTTCATTATGCCGTTAATGAATTTGATCTAACCCAGTCTAATGACTTTAAATATAGGCATTAAGAGGCTTCTGTACTTCAGGGGGAAGCAGCTCTGAGGGTGGATCTTTTAAAAGGCGTCTTCCAGCTCCGGTTTCAGTGTTACCACAGACTGCTCCTTCCATAGCAACCCAAATAAACAGGGCCTGCACAGTGGCTGTGAAGGAGCCAGGAATGCTCAGTTTATGATCGGAAATACAGTCTGTCCTTTAGAGAGGCAATAGTTTTCATGATATTGCTTTTTTAAAGTGGATTATAAGACACTTGGTCAAGAATATGTAATCAGGATACAAAAAAAGTTACTGTATTACCTTACAGTTACATGAACAGAGACAGATTACTGTTAAATGTACAATGTTAGTAAAAAACCGCCTACTGCCTGAATTTGCTTTATAGTTTTCACTTTCCTAGGATCGCTTGTCCTTTTTTTTATTCAGTAGGAGAACCTATATGTTCATAAAATAGTGTGTGTGAGCTTAAATGTGTATTAAACTAAAACGGAGCATTTTGTGTTAGTCAGATTTTATTCCTGCTTTTCTTTTTATCGCCTCCTTTGTTTACTTCCGGAACATAAATCACCACGTAACTCAGTACGTGATAGGCTAAGGTGCGGGACATTTCTAAGCGGTTGACCAACCACAACAGAGCGGGCAGCTAACCAATCAGAGCAGACTGGGCTCTAGTTTCAGACAGAGGGTGAAAAGAGGTGATGCAGCACAAGCAGTATGAGGGGAAAAAATACCTTTTTGAACATTAAAGCATGGAAACATGTCACAGTAGACTAGAGGCACAAAATACAAATATTAACCTGAAAATGAGCAGAATATTTCCTCTTTAAAGTGACGCTCCTATCTGGCTCTGACCTCTGGGTTACAGCAAGGGGTCGGTCAGCTAACTACTTGCCAAAAACTATCATGGTATAGCTGTTATTGAGAAACAAGTGGCCCCTAAACCAAATACTGTACGTTTCAGTGAGTTAGAAAGGATAAAATACATCTCTGGAGGGACTTTACAGAGAAACACTCAACATGAAGAGTGAGGAGCGATCATAAACTGAGCACAAGTTTCTGTCTGTGTCTGGAGAGTAGCCGGCGTCATGACTCCACTCCGCTGTGATGCCTTAACTTCTAAAAATAGGGCACAGCATTGCGAACTAAATTTAAAACAGCAGCACAGGACACACACACTCACACACACACAACATAAGGTACAACTAATGAAAGATAAGGCACTGAATTTGCTTATAACACACAAAACAGTAAGGTGCTCTTCAGCTAAAGTTATTTTTGTATTTCAATATTTCTAACCATGTATGGTAAAACAAACGACAGCTGGCAACACTTTTTCCTAACTTCTTCTGTAAAGACTACAACACAAGGTGAGGTACAGAGAAAGAAAAATCATTTAGCAGTAGGTCAAAGGTTGGCATTGTAAAACATTATCTTATAAAAAGGGGAAACCCCCACAGAGTGTGAAAAGGCTCACCGTTTGTGTGTTCAGGCGCAGCAGTCCTCGTCTTTTCTTCGCGGCAGTGAGCAGCAGAGCTGGTAGGAGCAGCAGTGTTTGAGTCGCTCACACGTCTGTCAGCCGCTCAACAGCTGCGAGCCATAAATCCAGATCAGGGAGAGCCTCGTCTGATCACCACGAGGCGGCGCTCCCACTCCCTCACACACACACACAGACTGCTCTCTGCCTCTTAAATGTGCACACATTGATTATTAGACTATCATCAGTGTGTATGAGAGAGAAACAGAGGCGAGGGGGAGGAGAATTAACCATCAGTACACATTATATCCCGGCTATATACAGATTACATGTATTGTATTTCCTTACAGTTCCATAAAGAAAGATGCAATCAGATTCCTAAAATATGTGGATTACTTTCAGGGTAACAATGTTAGTAAAAAAAAAACTAAAAAGAGCATATAGTGTTTGTTGTAAAAGGATCAGATTGTATTTCTTCTTTGTAAACTGTAGGCCTACCAGTTAGCTAATACTTTAAGTGTGAATCTATACGCCTACTGCCTGAATCTGCTTTATGGTTTCACTTTCTTTGGTTCATGAGAAAAATAAAGAGCTTTTTGAACGATAAAGCATGGAGACATGTCACAGTAGAGGCTCAAAATACAAATATGATCCTGAAAATGAGAAGAATATGCTAATATATTACATTATAAAGAATACAATCTCTGAGCAGAGGACACATTTTTTATCGTAAATATCTTGGTTCCTTCTTTTCTAAGGTCACAATGTTCTGTTGTTTTACAGAATACAAAACACATATTGACATTTCTTTCCTCTTGGATTTCTCTGCATTCCATTTGTTATTGAGGTAATTCAAAAGTAATGGAAATAAATCAGATTACATTTATTTTTATATTACTCAGATTAGATGACTGACATTGTTTTACATGTAACTAGCAATTGTAAAATTGTAATTTTAAGTATTTCGTTTCATTTTTATTTGTTCCGTTGATAGTATGCACAACTTGATGTATAACACTTATTTACAAAACATGTCTCTATAAACACACCATACCCGGAAAGGAGCAGGGAGAAGAAAATAATCTTATATTACCTGCCCCTTTCTAAAAAAAAAAATAGATGGTCCTTCATATTTTCTTATTCACAGCCAATCATAACAGTATTGTAGGAAAATAAAAACGTACAAAAAATATTATTATAAATACTTAGTGCCCAGTGTAACCCTCCCAACCCTGCTTATGTCCGTAATGAACAGAGGCAGTTGTTTGTAATGCAGCCCAGTGAGTCACTCTCTCTGCAGCCCGAGGCTCCGTGCAGTCCGGTCTAATTTGGGGCTTCAGTCATGGCTCTCAACACGGAGTTAAGCTGGTGTTTCAGAGTGTTTCAGAGCTGAGCTGGGTGACAGGCAGCAGGAAGGGCGGAGAGTAGTCACAGTGGCAGCAAACACAGCGTGGTAAACACACAGGAGAGGGGGGAGGGGGGGGGGGGGGGGGGGGGGGGTGAAGGTTATTGAAATAGAAAGTGTTCCCGATTCATTGTCCTGAATTATTTAGCTTATTTTCACAACTCACAACTCTGTGTTTTGGGTAATAACTCATCCTTCAGTATCACTTAATACGATTCATTTGTCTTCAGGGGGCGTCACACCCCCTCTCTGAAGAAGAGGGTTTGACATCTGAACCGGCTTGGGGAGTTTACTCCGCCATGAAGAGAAAAACATGTGTGCAGCGGTTTTGACAATGTGATGTATTTATTACGAATTAAAATATAGGGATTCAGAGATGGGACTATTAATATCTTATGCAGCAGTGATAACAGGATAACAGGGGTGGGAGGGTTCCTCTAAAAAGTAGTCCATTGCAATTAGTTACCTGTAAAAGAAAGTTATCTGAATATCACAATATAAAGTAATGTAACCCGATTCCTTTATTTTGGATTACCTCAATATCAAATGCATTGCAAATACATTTAAAATAAAATATATTTCAATAAGTGTATTATGTAAACGTGACCCAAGAAAAGACGAAAACCAAGATATTTGATACAATATGTGTAGTTTACCAATTCTGTTTTAGTTTAAAACCCAGTCTGCTCAGAAGAAAAATGCAGATATATTCACTTCAAATAAGAACAAACATTATAAGAGCTGGTGCAATAGTGTCAAGCTGAACTCTTAGTGTTTATTTTCATTGAATGGCCAAGGCTGAAGCAAAACAGGTGTTTTTTTTTTTAAAGTTGGCAAAGGATGCAACTAAACCTCTGAAATAATTCAGCAAGTTGAATAGTCAGTAAAAAAGCAACTCTTATATTGTGAGAGAAATCCACCTCCATTAAAAGATAGGCATGTTAGTGTTCACAGATAGATGCTGCAATGTCAGTGTGTTGTGCAGCTGGGAGTATTGCCGAGCTTTGTCAAAGGGACGTCTGAAAGCATCCATCAGCTCCTCTGTCACGCCCTGAGGTAGCTTCATCTTTATACAGTCTCTTATCAATATCTCATAACCTTTCAATGCCTGTGGCTTTTAACAGACAAATGGAAGGCATTAATGATGAATCCCTGGCACCACGTTGGAAATGATCCGTCGAGCACCGAAAACAAGATCAGCCGAGTAGACGTCCCTTTGAATTTGTTGGATGTGAACGTTAGGTACACTGTGTGGACGCAGCTGAACTGAGAACTCATTGATAGTAATTGAATGCAACACACGCCTCAATTTGAGATGAGAACACACCCAGCAGCACAGGTTAGCAACAATCATCTAATGTGCTGCTAGGAGAGAATGCCTGGAAAGGTTACAATGAAACGCAGCATGTTCATTTTTAGAATATCCAAAATGAAGTGCCAACAAGGATTCTCTCCAATAATTAAAAAGCACATTGCCTTGTGGAAGTAGAGGGGTTAAACAAAAAGCTTTTATCATTGGATTAGGATTCAAAACACATTTAGCCAAAACAATGAAGCCGTTTTAATGTTTATGAACCAATGTGCTTTCGTTTTTGGAGGAACCATATCCCTTACAATGCACCTCAGAAACCCGTAGTGTGTTTTATTGCATGTTTTACCCAAATTATTGTATTCATTTAACAGGGAAAGTGGCCATTAATAGACATTTCTGTAAATGCGCCAGTGAGGCTATTTTTCACATGTAGTCCCTGGACAGATTTGCCCAGCAGCAGATATTTAAGGTTTTGTTCTACCACATAAGAGACAGACTTAAATACCACACTGGTGAAATTAAAAACAACCAGGATGGCCTACAAAACAATTTCTTCACAGTACCACTAATACAAGATGACCAGGTTTGACCCATCAGTTCTCACATGAACAGTAATGAAAGAACACTGTATGATTTTGTCTTTACATTTTTATTCACCTTGTACTACAAACAGCTCAGAGGAAACCGGAGAACCTGCAAGACAAAAGGGAATTGAAGTCAGTGAATGCAGCTTATTAATAAATATATACAACTCTCATACAAATGTACATTTCATCTTGTTTCCATGTTGTTGTACCTACTTATGCCTTTTCTGCCTTCTCCGCCTTCTCTGCCTTTTCTGCCTTCTCCGCCTTCTTGTCCTTCTTCTCCTCCTTCTCCTTCTCCTCTGGTGCTGCCTCCTCCTCTGGACCCTTGGTGTTACGGGTGTAGATTAGCTGTGCTCTGTGTTTGGACACGAGTTTGATCATGCCTGGAAGACAAAACAGGATAATGTTCTCCATCAGTTTTATCCACACATTAACAATTCACGTGCCCTTATTTTAGTTACTCTGCAGATCAGTTAAGGTGTGCTTAGATCATTTTTAAATGTCAGTGAAAGTCTAAACGTCTCAGTTTAAAGTTGACAGATTAATCTGAGCTTTTGGAATATTATTATGAGAGGACAGAGAGTAGACACAGTATATGCACGTCAGCAATGCAGTTCATGTTGTGATTCAGGCTCTAAAATCACTACTATAGTATTTTAAAAGAGAACAAACTCATGAGGTTGAACAGTTTATGGACCAGAAGGGCATGTTTCAAATATGATATAGATATGCAATAGAAACAAGACAAAGCTCAGTCTTAAAAATGGGTTTGCTTTACAAAAGGCTAATGCCGTTCAATTCAGGTAAGCTTAAACAAAGCGAGCGATGGTTACGATGCACTTTACTTCCACTTCATTTTGAATAACAAACATGTCTTTTGAAACTGGCGGCAGGTTGTATAAAGACACAAGCCATCACCACTGTGTATGTTATTTTTTTTTTATAAATTGGGTGGGATGCAAGAACAGATATTTGTGCTTTCATCTAGCAATTCATCCTTTCAGTATTTTGAAGAGGATTTCAAAATGTAATGACAGCAATGTTGCAGCTATGATTACTGATGAAAGCAGGAGCCAAACTAAATGTCAACCATACAAATCACTGCCACCTGAGAACAGCTGAAAAACACTTAGTGTGGATACGCAGAGTGAGCATTTATAGAAGTCAGACACAGCCAATGAGCTGTACTGATGGGGATTACTAATGATGCATGTAGATTTTTTTTGTTAAAACACGGCCCCGTTGCAGTTAGTTCAGCCTGTTTTCTGCCACCAATGTAAAATATTATAGCAGATTACATTAAGAGTAAAACAGCCCAGCTCCAACTTGACTTTTTGAGATATGATTAAGTAGGATAAAATTAAACTTCACCACAAATAGCCTTGCAGGACAAACAATGGAGCAAATTCTGTCAGGACTCGCTGAGATTAGAGCAGCAAAAGGTGCTTAACCATTTCAGTGGTTGATCCGAATGTAGGCATGTTGTCAGTGATATTCACCTTTGAAGAGCAGCTCCTGGAGGGCATTCCTGGCCAGGGAGCCACGGATCTTCAGCCTCTCAGACACAACAGCGGGGGTGATGAGCTTGTAGTTGGGCACCTCTTTGTACAACTTTTCATAGGTAGCCTTGTCGAAGAGAACCAGGTTGTTGAGCTTGTCCCTCACCTTTCCCTTGGACCACTTCTGCTCGGAGACAAAATATTTTACGGATTAAGAAACGCTCCGTCTTGCTAACATTAATTTCAAAACATAACATCTGAGGTTGGTTTAAATTAATTGTTAAGTTGTAGTTACATTGGCAAATGTGCTAGTGTTTATATTTTATACATCTTTACATTTGGTCTGTTTTAATTGAAAGTTGATAGAAACTAGAATAGGTTTCGAGTTGATTGTTATGAGTGTCCCTGCCGAGGGAATGCAATAATTAATTTAGCTATAATCTGGAATTTAACAACTCTTATCTTTTTGAGATTAATGTATTTTTATGCATGGTCCTTGTTCAATAAAGACATAAAATCGTACCTTCTTCTTGGCCTTGCCCCCGGACTTGTTAACTGGGTCCTTGTCCTTCTTGGACTTCCCAGCGTCCTTCTTCTTATCCTGCTTGGGAGGCTATAAAGACAAGATAGAAAAAACGTCATTCATTTACAATATACGTGTGCTGCTCGCATGGTTCCAAAACAAATCACACAAGTATAAACTGCTTTTACAGTAAAGTATTGAAGACAGAAATTGCACTGCTGGTGTGAGGAGCTAGCAGAGTGACGTTAACTTCGCTGGACGGCATGGGATGGCCTTGTCAGCGTCCTCAGAAAACGTTGCAAGCCTCACAATTTGTTTTACATTGGACATACTTAAAGTTACAATACAGTAGCATTGTACTAGTTTCACTGACAGCGTCATGTATACATTCATGTAGGTCTCAAGTTGGCAACATAACGTATTGGGCTCATATTTCTTTACCAGTGTAGCATGAAAGCATGGTGGAATTAGCAAGCTAGCTAACGTTAGCTAGCTAAATAGCCGACCGCTAAATGTGTAAAATGTAACAATTTAACGCTTCATCCACACACTTTTGTCACAGCATAGGGAAGTACAACACTATCGACAAATGCTCCGAAAAACAAGAACTCGAAAAATGTTTCAGAAATGTGTTACATTTGTGATTTGTTTCGACAAAACGTGTAATAACTGTCCTCACCATGTTTCCTCGTCAAGATGTCGGAGTGAAAGGAAGTTCAACCCGTGGAAGAGCCCCTTAGACACCCCGTATATGCGGAAATGGAGTAGGGATTTGTGGGTAATTGAGTCCTTCTGTTTTTTTCGAAGGAATGGTTTTTAATCTGTATTGGCTCAACATATTGCTGCACAACAGTTATATATGTTTGTTTGAAATAAATAAAAACATACAAATGATAAACAAATAAAAAATTGGCAAAGCTAATTTACATTTTTTCTGACACTTTGTGGTCACCTGACCTAAGTGTAGTCAGCTGGGCAGGACGTCGCAAAGATGGTGATCTTCAGTGTGTATGTGGTGAACAAGGCTGGAGGTTTAATCTACCAATATGACAATTATGTGCCGAGAGCAGAGGCCGAGAAGACTTTCAGCTACCCTTTAGATTTAGTGCTGAAGCATCACGATGAGAAGGTGGTCGTGTCGTATGGACAGAGGGACGGAATCAAAGGTAACGTTAGCACAGTGTTAGCTCGATGCTAGCTGGGGGTGTTGACTAAAGACCTAAACATCTGAAGTAAATATACTTCTAATAAATGCACCGATTGTCTTATTATCCTTTTAAGGACACGCCTTTCTCTGTAGCTCATTACATTTACATTTCATTTAGAGACAAATGTACATACTTAATAATGTTTATAGTACCCTATCTTTATATGTTACTATTTGTAGTTTGGTATATTCCTCTATATGTCATAGTGTGTATGCAGAGGTGGAAGAAGTACACAGATCTTGAACTTAAGTAAAAGTAGAAGTACCAGAGTGTAGGAAAACTCTGTTACAGTAAAAGTCCTGCATTCAAAATGTTATTCAAGTAAAAATACAACAATATTAGCATCAAAATATACTTAAAGTACCAAAAGTAGAAGTACTCATGCAGATTGGTCCATTTCAGAATAATATATATTATATGTTTTGATTATAATTATTGATGCATTAAAGTGTTATCAAAGCTGGTAAAGGTGCAGCTACTTTGAAAGACTTTGTATACTGCACTGCAGGGTAGCTTGTGAATGTTACTCCAGATGTAACTGAGTCTAATTAAATGTTGATTATATTGCACATCATTAATATAAATATGCAAAACAAATAAAGGTATTGAATAAATGTAGCAAAAAATGGAAATACTCAAGTAAAATCCCTGAAATGTGTACTTAAGTACAGAACTTGAGTAAATCTACGTTGTTACTTATTTACACCACTGCATATACATTTATCTCTCTACTGTTGATATGTCCATTTGTTTTTGTTTTACATTTTATTTCCAACTTCTTTGTGCAGTGCTTTGACTACCTTCAACACAATTATTTAATCTATTTGTCTCTATATTAATTTGAAAGGGATTAATATTCCCAGCAATGTTTGTTTTCCTGGATCAATGCTAAAATCACCCACCTACCGATATTATACTTTATGAGAGCTATGCATTCACATTTGTGCTATCCAGTTTTGTGTTTCTTTTTCCTTTAGAGGTTGGTTGCTGCACGGTAGCATTTGAAACATCCTTCTCCGTGAATTAATTATCAATTTGAATTGTGGCCTTAACAAAGGACACTGAGAACATTGGGATTACCCTTACAATGTTCCTACTCTGCAGTCTCTCTGTCTGCATAATTAATTTGACATGAAAGTGTACTCCTTATTATTCTGGGATACTCAACTGCATGCCTTGTCAAAGTCTAACTTTTAAACTGTATTAGCTGAAACTTGTGTGTGTGGTTATTCTCCAGTGGGCCATGCTGTGCTGTCCATCAACGGCGCTGATGTGCTCGGCAAAAACACGGCAGAGGGAAAGGACATCCTTGAATATTTGAAGGATTCCTTAAATTATCCCGTGTCTATTCGCTTTGGACGGGCGCGCCTGAGCTCCAACGAGAAGCTGATGCTGGCCTCCATGTTCCACTCGTGAGTTAAATTAATGTTTCATAAAACAGTTCCGAGTCTGTGTTTCTAACCTTTACATGCTTCACTGATCCCCAAAGTCAGTTATAGTACAGGTATAAGGACTGGAGAGGCTGTTCACATCTATTTGTAACTGAATCTCAGACGTGGAAGACTATTTGCTTAAAGGTGGGGTAGGTAAGTTTGAGAAACCGGCTCGAGATACACTTTTTGTTATATTCCATGGAATGCTCTTAACATCCCGATAGCAATGAATATCTTAAGTGCTTTGACAAAAAATTCATTAAAAAATGTCATCTGTGGAAGCCGTAGTACTGTAAAAAGCACGACCAATCATTTTAGCCGGCCCGGCTAAAATAACTGGATGGCCTACCTGCCTGTCAGCCTTCCATCTGTGCACAAACTTATCTCGTGCCCTCATTGGTCATGTGCGCGTTCGTGTGTGTTGGAGGAGGGGCTCTGTAAGGAAGTAGCAGATTTCTTCCGGCTGTGTATTTTCAAATTCTAGCGCACTCGAGCTGGTTTCTCCGAAATTACCTACCCCACCTTTAAGTAAAAATATTCAGTTATCCTTTTTTTTTATCCATTTGTACCTGATCCTCATGTGGATCAGTTGTATGGCATACTAAAGTATTTTGTTGTTGTATGTGTAGATCACCATGTAAAGCATTGTATTTCTCCTGTGTGCTTTCACAGGTTGTTTGCTATTGGTTCACAGCTGTCCCCAGAGGTTGGCAGTTCAGGGATTGAGATGCTGGAAACCGACGTGTTCAAACTCCACTGCTACCAGACTCTCACCGGTCAGTAGATAAACAAGCTTCATGAGCCATTGTTTTTAAAGAAAAGTGTGATTTTTAGTCCAATTAAAAAGGCTAGATGGAGTTTCAAAGTAACTCAGTAACTTATTTGTAATACTTCCCCTTTAACCCGACATAATTACTTTTTTTGTTGATTTTTAAACTGATGTCTTTCTCATTGGGTTAGGCCTATCATAGTATATACTGACTTCCATTCTGTATATTTATATTGTATACACAATACTTTATAGACATATATATATTTCACTGTCAGTATGTATATTTATTTTTACCGTTTTCTTTTCTATTGCTTTTCATTTGTAATTCATGTGCATTGCCTTGTTTACAATCCCAATTTCCCCCAAATTGGGTTCAATAAGGAGTATCCAATCTAATATAAATCCTATTGTTCCTTCAGGGATAAAGTTTATCGTGCTGGCGGACCCCCGACAATCTGGAATAGATGCTCTGTTGAGGAAGATTTATGAGATATATTCAGATTTCGCCCTCAAGAACCCGTTTTATTCCCTGGAAATGCCAATCAGGTGAGAGAGCCTTCCAATCTGCTGTACTAAAATTAGAATCTGGTCATTTCAGATTACATATCAGATTTCTAACGATCATATTTCCAACAGGTGTGAACTCTTCGACCAGAATCTGAAGGGTTCGCTGGAGATCGCAGAGAAAGCTGGCAACTTTGGAGCGGGATCTTAAAACCAATCCAGACTTAGTTAGTTTTCCAACAACAGATTTACAGACTTCAAATGAAAGTGGATTTTCTTTGTTTCTTTTTCCAAGTTGATATCGGACCGGAAATAGAGCGGTGCAGTGATGATGTGTTTTTGTTGTCGGCTCTGAAGGACAGCGTTTTTCAATTGACCCGTGTGGACGGACATATTTGATGTCCGAGAACAAAATGTTAAAATCTCTTCAGCTTGTGTTAACCACAGATGTTATTTCAGGATAACAACCAAAAACACATTAAAAAGCAAACAAACAGCATGTGCTACTCATTTAGGACTCATTCCTGCATCACTCTATAAACACATTGTAAATACGTTTTGTTTTGTAAATACTTGAAGATTAAATAAAATACTGTGTTTAAAAGCATCGTCATATTTTTTTATTTAGGCGTTTTAGTAATTTAGTACATTTTTTGACAATATATATCCCATTTACTTTTGGTACTTTGAGTATACTTTGAAGCCAATCATGTTGTTCTTTTACTTAAGTAACATTTTGAATTCAGGACTTTTACTTGTAAAAGGTGAGTAGTTTTACAATTTTAGTATTGCTACTTTGACTGAAGTAAAATGTCTGAGTACTTCTTCCACCTCTGCTTTAAATACATGAAATACAATATATGCAGTTGTTTTAATATTCCCTTTATTTATACAGTTAGTGAAGCCATTTTCAAAGTGAAAATACTGTACGTAGAAAATCACCTTTCAAAAATAGAAAAGTGCTCAACTTCTCAGAGCGTGATGTCCTGTGGAACAGAAAATACTGCAGTATACGATATGAGGGTAGAAAAATATGAGGATGGTTCAGAGTATTTTAGAGGTTTGATGAGGTTTCAGTCAGAAGCCTTCTTGGACACATGGCCCATTTTGGTCCTGATGTTGCGCAGCAGGACGAATCCAACCGTGGTGATGCCGCAGGTGACCTCCGCTACCCAGAATGCAGTTTCCCAGCCGTGGTGCTTAGCGACGGTGCTGAACGGGAGTCCAGACAGGAAGCCACCGACTGAGGAGAGCAAACACAGAGAGAAGTTTACTCCGAGATTAGAGGATATATCTTACAATGAGGCTTGGCGAGTAACATTACATTTAAAAGGATCATCTCATCAGGATACAAATAATGGTAACTATTCACTTACAGCTAAATTACAAGAAGACTTACTCAGATTACTGTTACAAGATAACAGTGTTAGAATACATTTTAAATAAAGCTCGGTTTATTAGAAGGAACATGCATAAAGGTCTGGCTCAGTATGTGTAGATCATGAATGATGTAATAATGTTTGAATCAACTTACTGTTGGCCATGAGGGCAACGATGGCGTGTGATGTCCCGCAGTAGTTGGACGGTGCGCTCTCATTGGCTATAACTCCAAATAATGCTATTGGTCCATAAGAGGAGAAACCGAAGGCAGCACCCAGGCAGAGTATCCACACCTGAGGGAGCAAACGAGAGGTTCAGCCATGCATGTCTCATTATTAATGAATCGCTTTCTAATGAGTCAGAGATGTTACCTTCGGGCTGTCTGCAGTAACGGTGACTCTGAACAGGAACATGGACACAGACATCCCCACCATCATGCAGATCAGGATGAAATGGCGAGGGTTGCCGTAGATTTTCTTGCCTTGCTATACAAATAAGGACATGTCAAATAATACCACTGGCAAGAACTGGAGAGAAAATTCAAATTCATATGTAAGGCTGTGATTGGCTGTGATACATCTGAGACTTGTGCAAATCAATATTAATAATAAACACACTACAGGAAAGGGAAAACTCCAAAAAAGCATAATAGGGCCTCTTTAAAATGCGAAAAATGACTAAAACAAAACTCACTTTGGCCACGGCCTTGTCAGAGATGTACCCTGCTGCCAGACTTCCCAGCAGGCCTCCGACCTCCAGGGCGCTCATGTATGAGCTGCCTATGAAGAAGAAAAGAGTGACTCACAAGAAATAATAAAATAAAAACCTCTCAACATACAGAAATTCTAATCTCTTCCATACCCATGAGTGTCGACTGGCCCTTGTCCTGGATGAGGAACAGCTGTCCCCAGTCGGTGCAGGCAGTCTTCACCCCGAACACCACCAGGTAGGACACGGACAGCAGCCACAGGTAGGGCGACAGCAGGAACTCAGACAGCGTGCTCTCATCACTGGAGGATCCTGAACAAGAGGAGTGTTATTATAGCGAGGTGGGCTCTTTCAGTGGAGTGGCTCAACAAAAATAAATAAAACAAAAAAGTTAAATAAAAAAATCGAACTCATTGAGACTTAAAAGTAGAACCACCTTGTTCCAGGTTCTGTAACAACAATTAATGGTCGATAACATAAAAATCAAGAAAAACTGCACCCACTAACTTTGTATTATCCATTTCATTTTCCCATTTCAGTCAGACAACTCACGTGTTTCTTTAACATGTTTATTAGAAGCAGCATATAGTTGAGTTTGGCGTCTAGGCTCGGGCCTCATCACTCCACAGATATACATAGCACAATGAGTGATGATTAAATAACTAACCCCCCGAGCCTACAGGTGGAAGCTGGGGTGGAAGCTGGGGTGGTGGTGGGGCAGGCAAGCAGCAGCGACGTAGAGGTAGCTGCAGCAATAGCAGCAGCAAGTAATGCATGGAGAGAGATCTGGCAGGTTAAATAGAGCGGCATATTAAGGAGACTCTGTTTGGTTGGTTGTAGAGTGGCAAGGGGCGTTATGTATGAATGCAGCATAAGTGCTCGAGTTGACTGCCTGAACTAGCTCGCAGGCTTCGCCCCATTTCTGTGAAAACTAAATAATAATAATAATAATAATAATAATAATAATAAATTTAATTTTTATAGCACTTTTCCTGGTGCTCAAAGACGCTTTCTAGTCGCCCCGTAAGATCTAAGTCAAAGAAGACATATCATTCATTCAGATGTATTAAATGTGGTCTTTGCAGGATGGCATAATGACATCCAAGTATTTATATAAAAGCATGTGCACGAGAGACACAGCCAGTGGTGGAAGAATAGTTTAACCTTTTTCAAAAAACTAAAATAAACTGGCTCTAAAGTCACTTGCCCTTCAAAATGTAGTAGAGGAAAATTACAGTAGCATTAAATGAAATTAAAAGTACTTGAAAAATGTTCTTAAGTACAGTACTTAAGTAAATGTACTTTCGGTAACACTCAACACAGCTCACACAGATGACATCTGAGGGGCACAGTGGGTACAGAGTCCAGAGAGACACCGACCTTTAGTCACAACACAAGAGGCAACACACACTCACACCTGCATGTTAACCTAGTGTGTTTAAAAAGGCTAGCCTGGTCACAGTGACAGACAATTACTGAGAGAAAATGTGTAAATTAGGCCCTATACTTCCTTTTGCTTTCCTTTAGTGTGTTGTATAGGTTTTTGTGCATGAACATGGTTTCCCGCGGGAGTTTCTGTCCCACACCCTCCCCCTCTGCCTGAAACGCCTCTATTGAACTCCTTTGTGTACTTCCAGAACATAGTGACATTACTAGGTAACACTCAAGCTCCTATTGGCTAGCGCTTCAACGCCATTGTACGTGATGGGCTAGGGGGCTAAGCAGAAGATTAATCACATCTTCATAGCCGACCAGCTAACCAATCAGAGCAGACTGGGCTCTGGTTTCAGACAGAGGGTGAAAAGAGGTTGCAGCACAGGCAGTATGAGAAAAATAAACACCTTTTTGAACATTAAAGCATGGAGACATGTCACAGTAGAGGCACTTAATATAAATATGCCCCTGAAAATGAGCATACTATGTCCTCTTTAAAGCGTTCATTAAAACTCAGTCTCACCTGCTTTGCTCTTCTTGGCTGCTGTCTCTATGTTGGGCAGCCCCACCTCGCTGGGCTCGTTCTTGATGAACAGCAGACAGAAAACAGAGGCCACCACACAAATCATCCCGGAGACAGACAGGATGGTCCTCCAGCTGTAGCTCTGCGTCAGCACGGTGGCGATGATGGGGCCCAGGCTGCCGGCCAGATTCATGCTGCAGGAGAGGATCGCCCACCATGTCCCGAACTGAGAGGGCTCGAACCACTGACAAGAGAAGGGAAAAACTTTAAATAACGACCGGAAATCATGACAGAGGTGACAGGAAGTGTCATTATCTTTGCCTGTGATATACAGGAAGGATCAAATAACTGAACCAGTGCAGTGTTGTGACCTGACAGCAGTTATATCTGAGTGACAGCTGATGTGAGAGGACACATGAAGAACACCATTTGTGGAGAAAACAAATGGTGGAAAAAGTCTGTAAAATGTATGATGTTCATATATTTTCTTGAATAAATAAGATTGAATCATATAACATATTTTGTAATAAATAAAATATTAAAAGAAAAATTATAATATAAAGATAAATAGGTTTTAAAATACACTATTTATTTATTGAATCACGAAAAAATATGCTATATTGTTATATTTATCCTTAATCGGGATAGAAGATTATTGCCTCATATTGCTCATTTTGACCCCTATTCGTTCTTCAGGAGAGAAAATCACATCTATAATAATATTATAATGTCAGTGTGTTGCTAGCAGTGATGTTTTGTGGCTCAGGTACCTTGCGCAGCACCCTGCCGCAAGGGGGCCACCCGAGGCCCTGGCCCAGCCCGTTGAGGAACCACAGGGCGGAGAAGGCGGCGACGGTGGAGGACCAGGAGAAGACCACGTTGATGCATCCCACCGTGCACAGGCCGATGGAGAAGAGCCAGCGGGCGCTGATCTGGTCAGAAAGCACACCGCTGATGAACTTACTGATAGCATAGGCCAAAGACTGGCTGCTGGTGATCATGCCTGGAGGAAAAGAAGGTGGGAAAGGGGAGTTAAAACAGCCAGATACAACTGCAAGAAATGATGGTGCTACATTAGGGTGGTCCTTCGTGAGAGGTACATCTTTTTGAATTAATTTATTTTAAACTCCAACCACCGGAATTCGTTATACTAGTCAAGAAAACTCTCCTGGTGAATTTTATTCAAATTCCAACAACATTTTTTCCTCAATCTGACAACATTTACCCCTCCCTCATCAACCAGGTTGCCACACCAGCAGCCACGGTGCTGCAACTGAGGCTAAACTTCAAGGTTGATGAGGGAGGGGTAAATGTTGTCAGATTGAGGAAAAAATTCACCAGGAGAGTTTTCTTGACTATTAGAATGAATTCGGGGGGTTGGAGCTTAGACTTTCCGACTTTCAATTTTAAGGACCACCCTATGCTACATATATATTTTATTTTACAGGGATGACGCACATTAATAGCCACTTTTGTAAAGATTATCCAAGAGGCTATTTTTCATCTGTAGTCATTGGACATACAGTATGTTGTTTAGTCTGATACACCATTCTTCCTGTAAAGCTAATGTTTCATGTATGAATGAATGAATGTTACAAATGCATGAAGCATAGATGTCGTAATACAAATATAGTGTGTGAGGATAAGTCAATGTAACAGCATGTATTGAAGCAATAATACTTAAGATGATGACATTGTGTGGATTAATAGTTCATCCAGCTTTGGATTTCGAAAACATTCTAGTTTAGAAAAAGCTACCTATGTTCAAATTGGCATTTATCTAATCAGATCAAAATATTGTATTAATCCCAGGGAAAGTTGCACCATATTATACGCTTACACGCTATATACACTTAAGTAAAATTAAAGTTGAAATGCTTTGCAATTTACTTACAATTTGTTAAAGTTACTGGCTCCTTTGACACTTTTTGATATTTGCTTACATCTTTAAATACTGTTAATACTTTTTTTGTGTGTACTTATTAGTTTTTTATAGTTTGTTTCTTTTTTTTAATGACATATGCTTACCTTTTCATTTAACATTTAAGTCTTCTCTTTTTCATTTTGCCTTTTTATCTGCAATGTACCTTTACTGCTGGACGAATAAAGGAATTCTGATTATGATTCAAATAAAATAAATAAATATTTATATAAAATATAAGAAGGTGAAGTAAAAATGTGCAATAAAAGTCCTGGATTAACGTGTGTTCTTGGAGCTTGCAGCATACATAAGGTGAATATATAGTTTTAAGAGTCTCATACCCAGGTCATCCTTGTCCAGCTCAATTTCCTGCATGACAGAAGGCATCACAAAGGAGAAAGTCTTTCTATTGAAGTAGTACAGCGTGTATCCCACAAACATGGCCAGGAATATAGTGCCTCGGTAGTATCCATAACCTGCTGAAGCCATGGCTGCAGATTTAGTCCTGTAAAAATGTGAAAAACTGGAGAGAGGAGCAAGCTCCTGCCTGTGACAGTGAACTTTGCTTCTGGATCCGCTGGATCAAATCAGCTGCTCACAAGAAAAGTGCTCACTATCAGTCAGGGAGGTTAATGGTCAACTTCTCTGCCCCAAAAAATGATTTCATCTGAGCTGTTACCATGTACTGCAGGCCATTGGGGGATGGCAAAGAAAATCAATCAGTGTGTTACATCAACGCTGTGCATGATGTGTTGTTTTCTGTATTTATAAAAAGGGTCCCTCCGCTTGAACAGTAACCTACGTGTTCTTTTCCTCTTTGGTTGTTTGTCCATCTGAGGCGGTTGTGGTAGGAGTCCTCACATTGAAGTGGTTAATGATTTATTGTGGAGTCCAATAGTTACAGTAGGCCAGAGGGAGGCTCCTCTCCCAGTGAGGGTGTGCGTGTTTAACAGCAGCAGACCTATCAGACACAAACAGTGTGCACAAAAAGAGAGATTCATTGTGGGTTGTGGGAAAGTGCATGCGAGTAAGACATGAATACAACGCCTGTATATCTCAATTAAAGCTTAAACTGCATGTATAATCGACCATCTACAAACACGTCTTTTTTTTTGTAGGAAGCTACTCTTAATACCTCTGTTTGTCCACCTCCTCCTTTCTGTGCAGGAAGCCTAATCTTCCAAACTTCTGCTGTTGGACGTGTCCACTCAATTCAGCCATGGTAAAATCAACTGCTGGAAAATGAAAACTTATGGAATGTTGCAATGATGACGTATTTTTGTAGGCCAACGCTAATGCAGACTCGTCTCGGCGTGATGACGTTTAGTCGTTTATTCAGTAAACTGTTAGCAACCGCCGGTTTTATGACATTCAAGAAGTTTTCGTACATTCAAGCATGGGGTATTTAATGACGTATATTATGTCGAAGAACAACAAATCTCGGAAGAAAATAACGTCACTACTACCATGGATGTATAATAAGAACCGGTCACTCCGGTTGACGAGGGAACCGGAAGTAGTAAAATGTTAAATTACATCCGGGTTTAATTTTTTGCCTAGAATAAATGGCAACTATTTTATTCTTGTAAATTACAAAAAGTAAACGAATATTCAATATCATGTTTAAATATTTGCAGTGTCTTTTTACATCCGGGTTTTAGGACTCTACTGACTGTTACGGACGATGACGTCACATGGTCCCGCCTACGTTTAGCTCTCACGTTTGTTCCCATGGCAACGGACAACAAACATTTCTAAATGTCGCCTCGTTGTAAAATGTATGAGTAATCTAGCAAAAATATAAATCGTATTGTCAGTTTTGTACCGATTAGCTTCACTTTTTTCAGATTTGCTAACTTGATAACTCATTGTACGTTGCCACCAATAACCGAACACCATGGTAAGTTCCATTTATTTTACATTAGGTGCTAAATCTCTTCTTTATTTTATTTTCCTTCGTGTTTATTTATGGTTTTCGCACTTGTATGTCGCCTTGTATAAAAGCGTCAGCTAAATGTACTGTAATTTACTGTAATGCAATCTCTTTATCTAATAATTTAGATAATAATAATTGTCCTATATAATGTGTCTGTTTTTTTTATCTTACGTATTTTAAACCTTTGTTTAAACTGATGAAATAAGTATTGTAGACCATTTAGTAGTTTGGGTTAGCGTAGTTTAGTTTTTAGGTTTTTTGTTTAGTGTGGTCTGTCTTTGGGGGGTAATGTTTCTGAATAATACATGAACCCTCTCAGTCTCAGTTTCAATGCTATGTTTATTGTCTGGGCCCCTATTCTCAAACTTACTATAGTTTATTGGGGTGTCCCATTCCACATGTCTCCATTATTTCTTATGATTGTTCTTGTATTTTTATTTAAACTTGTGAATAAATAAAATTATGATTAAGATGAGGTTACTCCCTGTAGAGACTGGGATCCAGCTCCACAAACTCCAGGAACAGCACCGACACCCGGCGGTATCGCACCCGGGCCCCCACCTCTCAGGTGGATGAATCCCTCTTTGCGAGCCCCAACACGGTGAGTGAGTGTAGTCAATATTGCAAACACTCTACAAAATATATCATATCAGCATATCACAAGTTGTATATGTCAAAGGAATTATTAGTGTTAAATTAGTAAAACTTACAATATTAGCCTATGAAATGTGTATAAATATTAAGTAGCATAAAATCAAAATATCAAAAAAAGTAAAGTACAATAAAAAAAGTATGGATTAAATGTACTTAGTTACTTTTCAACACTGGCTATAACAGTACAATGTAGGTCTACCTAGATGTAATCTTTAGTTTTTGAGTGTAGTGTGTTATGAATGTGTTTGTGAGATGTTGCTTACACCCTCTCTCCATATGTCATCACAGGTAGACGTGAGGCGTGGAAACTCCTCCAAGTCTACAAAGAGTCCGCCTCAGAAACACCAGGAAGGAGCGACGGTTCAAATTGTCACCAAAGACCTCATCCGCAACATCAGGTACACACACACAAACACACACACACACACACACACACACACACACACACACACACACACACACACACACACACACACACACACACACACACACACACACACACACACACACACACACTCTACAAAGAATGGAGTCGGTGGAATGTTTAAATTTTACTTGAAGTACCAACAGTAAAAGTACTGGTTGGTTACACAACCACAGTTTAAATACACAAATGATTGATGTTAAGTATCCTGATAAATAAGAGGTATAGAAGAGACAAAAAGCATAATTATTAAATGTATTCTTATAATGCCAAATGTTCCAGGATCCCATTCAAGGACCCTTCAGGAGAATCCGTCATTTTACCATCGGCTGACTTTAAGCGGATCACCTCAGAGTCCCGGGTTCTGACCAAGGAGGAGCGGGCGGCCCTGAAGGAGGCGCACCAGAAGAAAAAAGATGAGGAAATTGTAGGAAAACATAAAAAACGTACATTTAAATATCCCTTAATAAGATTTAATAAGTATTTTCTCTAAAACATACCTTTTGATCCAGAAAAATGCGGAGGACAGGAAGCGTCAGATCTTTGAGGCGGACCTGTCCCGGCAGGAGAACCAGGCGCTGACGGAGCTGGAGCTGGAGGCCCGCGACCGAGCGCAGCACCTGGTGAAGAGAGCCAACAACCTGAGGTTGGAGCAGGAGGACGAGATCCGGAAACTCAACAAGGTGGGGAACAGCTGCTCACATCTGGACCGCACATGTTTAACAATGTTGCCTATCTACTGTATAAGAGAAAGGTCAACTATTATTTCTCTAAATAAGAAACCCTCTTACACTCATGACCGTACACGTGATTTTATAATAAGGTCCAAAATCAGCCTGCTGGGGGGGGGGGTTGGGGCTCGCAGATCTTTGAAGAATAATACATGAGTACCAGGTTAAAAGTTCCAATGAAATGTGTGTGTGTGTGTGTGTGTGTGTGTGTGTGTGTGTGTGTGTGTGTGTGTGTGTGTGTGTGTGTGTGTGTGTGTGGCCCTCAGCTGATCCTGGGTGCTCAGTGTCAGGCCACACGTGACGTGCAGATGGAGGAGAAAAAGCAGATCCAGAGCGAGCTGACGGAGGAGGAGCAGCGCCTGGACGCGATGATGGAGGTAGACCGCCGCCGGGCGCTGGACACCGTGGATCAGATCGACAAGCTGCGCAAACAGAAGAGGATCGAGTGAGGAGACGCTACTGCAAAACACACACACACACACACACACACACACACACACACACACACACACATCATAATTCATGCAGGTGGACAAAGTATTCACACTTTTTACTTCAGTAAAAGTGAAAACTGTTAAAGTACTCTAATACCACTAAAAGTCCTGATTTAAAAACCATACTGAAGTAAAACAAGTTTTGGCATCAAAATACTTATACTTATACTTATATATAGTATAAAGTAAAAGTACTGGTTATGCGTATTAGCCCATTTTAGAAAAGCTTTATTCTCCAGTCTCCAAATCACCACGTTTGCATTTTTCACTGCACAGGACGGGTATTAAATTGTGTTCTCTATAAAGTAACTAAACCTGTAATTTTGTGGAGTAAAAAGTACAAGTTTGTCTAACCCTGACTTTTGTTGTGTGAAATACCTGCTAGCTGGTACTACGCCTAGTGGAAACGCAACCAAAAACGGGCCGGTCATGGCACGCTTAAACCGCGTTCCGCGCTATAGTGGAAATGCGCCACTTGAGACCCAACTCAATGAACCTGTCACTGTGCTGTTTAGCCAGCGAACAATAGCTATCTATCTAACGTGTGTGTGTGTGTGTGTGTGTGTGTGTGTGTGTGTGTGTGTGTGTGTGTGTGTGTGTGTGTGTGTGTGTGTGTGTGTGTGTGTGTGTGTGTGTGTGTGTGTGTGTGTGTGTGTGTGTGTGTGTGTGTGTGTGTGTGTGTGTGTGTGTGTGTGTGTGTTGTGTGTCCTGTGTGTCCAGGGGGATGCAGAAGATCACCGAGCAGATCCAAAGACAACATGAGGAGAAGCAGCTGCAGGACGAGGTGAAGGAGCTGGAGAAGCAGCAGGCCCGGGAGAAGCAGGAGAAAAACAACCTGGAAGACCTGGAGGTGACCAGTGACCTCACTCAGACCCTGCAGAGACATGTATACCAGTACTAATACTAGTACTATACCAGTACTAGTACTTTGGAGTCTGTAGGTTCATCCAGAAACCTGAAAAGGCCTCCTTCACTCTCTTCCTAACGTCTTAGCTCCGTCCTCATACAACCGTTATGTAATTCCAGATATGAAATTGGCATAACTTAAATCTAATCTTTTGAAAAAAATAAAATGAAAAATAAATCAATGTTAAAAGTAGGGTAGGTAAGAATGGAGAAACCAGCTCGAGTGCGCTCGAATTTGAAAGTACGCAGCCGAAAAAAATCTGCCCCTTCCTTCAGACTTCCTTACAGAGCCCCTCCTCCAACACACACGAACGTGCACATGACCAATGAGGGCACGAGATAAGTTTGTGCACGAGATGGAAGGCTGACAGGCAGGTAGGCCATCCAGTTATTTTAGCCGGGCCGGCTCAGATGATTGGTCGTGCTTTTTACAGCGCCACGGCTTCCACAGATGAAATATTTTATGTATTTATTGTCAAAGCATTGTCAGAGCATTCCATGGAATATAACAAGTGTTTCTGAAGGGAATTACCTACCCCACCTTTAATAGCCATACATATAATAATAATAACAACAATAATTATAATAGTTATAATACTATAATAATAGTAAAATATTAATAATAATCTGTATGGATCTTATATTATGTTATCAGAGTTTTTGTTTTTGTTTCAGATGAACTTTTGTTTTGGTTGTAGAAAAGCACATGTGATTGTATGACAGTGTGACTGTTTATGTTTGACTGAAATTCAAGCACATTAATAAACATTTTATAACTTTGATCAGCCGCAGTATACGCCACGGCTCTCCTCTCTCCTCCGGGTGCATTTGAGCAATCGGGACGTCCTTCAACATGGCGTGGTCGAGGAGTTGAGGTGGGACATTAGGATGAACCCTGTTTCCTCTCTCTTTCTGGTTTTCCTCTTCCTCCTCCAGGCTCTGGAGAAGAAGAGGAAGACGCAGGAGTGCCTGCAGGAGGAGATCATGCGCATCAACGCAGAGACCATGCAGGCCAAGGAGAGGAGGCTGGAGGAGGAGAGACAGGCCGACATGAGGGACATGGAGTACTTGAAAAACAAAATGGTCAGAAAACAAGCAGCTCTAAAAAACTCAGAATCACTTTGTAACAGTGGTACAAAGAATAACTCTATACATATCTGTGATTTATTATCTTTGAGATATAGTTTTGTGTTTCCATATTTGATCCATATGTCATGACCTCTGCAGGAGCGGGCTTCAGAGTATGAAGCAGAGCAGAAACGCTTGAAGAAGGAGAAGGAGCTGGAGATTGCTCGGCTGAGGACCCGACAGGAAAAGGCAAAAGACTACAAAGCAGAGCAGGTCAGAAACAAATACCAGCTGAGCTATTTAGTATAACAATGGTGTCCTCTGCTCAGATATTATATTATAAAAAACCTGCCCTTCATTAAGCATATTCAGCCGACAGAAAATGCTCCGTTTTAGTGTCACATATTTTATGAACAAAGAGGTTATATGAACCTACTGAATTAAAACAGAACAAATGAAGCAAAGAAAGTGAGAACCATAAAGCAGATTCAGGCAGTAGGCGTATAGATTCACACTTGAAGTATTATCCTACAGAACAGTACAGTTTACAGAGAAGAAATACAATCTGATCCTTTTACAACAAACACTATATGCTCTTTTTTGTTTTTTACTAACATTGCAATCCTGCTAGTAAAACTAAAATGTTTGAAATGTAATCTGATTATTTTATGTAACTGAAAGGGAATACATTTACCTTTTTTTTCTGTATCCATTTTACGGTTACATCATGTAATCCATTACTCCCCCGGGCTGACCGTTGATAATGTGTTGTGTGACAGGATGAGCTGCGCGCTCGGAGGAACCAGGAGTTTAAAGACAGAGACTGGAGGAGTAAGCAGAAGGAGCTCGCTGTGAAGAAGGCGCAGGAGGAGGAGATGCTGATGGCGGCGCGCACCGAGCAGGTTCGCTGCAAAGAGCACTTCCTGTCCATCGAGGCCGGCCGCGAGAAGGCAGAGTTTGAGAGGGTGCTGAGGTTAGAAACTGCACTTAAACGTTTTTTCACATCGTCATCCCTTTGAGTTGTGGTGGAATAAGTGGAAAGGAAAACAAAATACTTGAGTATACAAGTCGCTCACATTTGTTCTTAACTGCAGAACTCAGTTAGATTCCACCACTGCATTTATCCACACATTCAGCTCCATCTTAACCCATCTTAACCCGGACCCATTTCTACTTTTGGGGAAATTAAGGGGAACACCATTTAGACTAAATAGACCACCTAGAACACATTTCTGACAAGTAACCCCCCCTAGTGTCAAATATCTGAAAAGTGACATATATGTCACATTGGGCTTTAATGGTAAAATAACTCTTATTTTTAACTTAATTAACGAGGATGATTTTTTCGTTTAAATTAGTTTGAACATTCTTTGAATTGAAGAATAAAGAATATATCAACTCAATATAATTGAATCAGCTAAATTAACTGAGCAGATCATAATAATATTTCTAATTGTGCATACATGTCACTTTGGGTTTACTGTGAAAGTTTAGGGTTAAAGTCCCGATGTGACACCAGTGTCACAGCGATTTTTATCTAATTTGTTTCATATCAATTTGATCAATACATGTTTTCACAACAGGTCCAATGTAATAAAGGACATGTTATGTAAGCATTTTAATTCTTAAATGGCTTGAATTTTACCTTTAGCAACAAACAAAAAAGCTTTTGAAATGTAGCTCGTTATGTCACATGTGTTAGCCTGGCACATGGACATCTTGGACATGTTGTCATGGGAACACAACATCAAATGTCCTGGACCAGGACCCCCCAGAGTGTTCAGGGTGTGTCACTTAGGGACTTCATGAGATAAAATAAAGGCTAAAGCTGAATAAGGAACTTTCCAGAACATTTAAAGTTCATGTGACACCCGTGTCAAGGTGGGTCCTTATGGGTCAATTACAAATCACTGCCACTCTCTCCACACAGCGCGCAACTGCAAGCCATCGTCAAACTGAAGGAGGAAGAGGAGAAGCGGCGTCAGAAATCAAGCCGCCACGCAGAGGCCATCAGGACCCAGGTGAAGGAGCAAGAGCTGTCGGCCGTGGCCAAGCGCAGAGAGCTCTTCAAGGAGAGCGAGCGGCTGATGGAGGAAGACCGGCAGAGACGCGTCCGCCTCGAGGAGATCAAGGAGAAGAAGCTGCAGGAGCTCAAGTCAGTACAGAGGCCCTAGTCTGCTTTTTGGGGGGTTTTCCCTTTGCTGTGGTGTGTTCTATAGGTTTCTGTGCATGTTAATGGTCTGCAAAGGCTAAAATCCCTGTTCCCTCCAGAGGGAGTTTCTCTCCTCTCTACGTTTAGACCCCAATGATTAAAATAAGGGCTATATTTAGCTGATTTACAGACATCTCTTTCCCAATGTAATTCAATAGGAAAAAGTATTTTTGGGACAAATTTACGTCACAGACTAGAGCGTAAGTGTAGTGGCCCGGCACTCTTCCATTGGACCCTTGTTTACTTACAGAACATAGTGACATCACTATGTAACACTTGCGCTTCTTTTGGCTAACACATTGTACGTGATAAGCTAAGGGGCGGGACATCTCTCAGCAGTTGACCAATCACAACAGTGCCGGCCAGCTAACCAATCAGAGCAGACTGGGCTCTGGTTTCAGACAGAGGGTGAAAAGAGGTGCTGCAGCACAGGCAGTATGAGAAAAATAAAGAGCTTTCTGAACATTAAAGCATGGAGACATGAAGTAGAGACACAAGATACTGATATGGACCTGAAAATTAGAATATGTCCTCTTTAAACTAACTTGTGCCTTCTCTTTGCTGCTGCTACTTTTATCTATTTGAGGGAAGCCTACATTACCTGACAATATATTCTGATTCTTAAGGCTGATATTTTGACTGTCTTTAACTGAATGAACCGTGTGTGTGTGTGTGTGTGTGTGTTGCTCTGCAGGGCTACAGGGCTGTCTGAGAAGTACTGCAGCGATGTGGAGAGGAAGGCCCGGGCCTGCGCACTCTGATTCGAAGACATCTTACAGGGTCTCATTTAACCAACATAAACACTCACTAATGTAACTTGAACATCAATAAGAATAAAAATGTTTGCACTTTAGAAGCTTCTGACCAGTGGTTTGTAGACATTTCTATTTCCTGTCAGACAGACAGACTCCGCGGGACACCGGGTACAATTTTTTGTTTTTATTTCGGCTAGTATTTCCCTTTCAGTCGAGTCATATTCTTCCACTTATCAATGACAGATCCCCTTTTTTATTAATATGCATGACAACAGAAAGGAATTCAACTTATGTCAGGGTTAGGATGACACTTTACACACACACATACACACAGCTTAAAGCATGTAAGGAAGTTAAAGTACATCAAGGTAAATACAGGCTCTTATTTCACAGCGTTCCTGATGGAGAACAGGAAGTAGTGAGACCTAATCTCTTTTCTTCTGAACCATCTAAACACACGACCTACAGGAGTGTTCATGGATGTAGCTGTCAGCGGGACACACTGCCGCCTGCTGCCTCCTGGTGGTCTTGCATTAACGGAGGAGGAGGGCAGGACAGGAGTGCGGGTGGAGGACAGATGGGTGGGGGTGTCCATCGAAAAGTTTTCACATCTGTACACGCAGAAAAAAGGGGGAGTGGTGACCGAAGGGGGGAAACACTACAACACCTGGCGTACACGGACCTCAGCAGGAGGAGGCTCCGGGTAAATACACACACACACACACACACACGGTACGGTTGGGGGGTTCGGTCGCCGTGGTCCCGTCACATACACAGATACAGTCTCACACAAGCACTGTACACGGCACAAGAGGTCACCTAAATACAGGGAACCAACGAAGGAATGCTAACATCTAGGGGGGGGGGGGGGGGGGGGGTTACCCATACAGGCTGAGAGGGGTTAAAATTCTTATTTAGACCAATCAGGTCACACTCTTGCTCACATACACACACACATCCACACGGTGACATACGTCTGTATGCATTTAAAACTCCATAAAGCTACACGCCTGTGCAGAATATACTATCATTACTTAGTGTTGCTAGCTATAGCCGACGAAACGGCAATATATGTTCAAATATTATATGTAACCTTCTTTCCTCAGAATATACAATGATGATGCATTATACAGACAGACGAGACGATGGAAGCCGTTCACATGTTCGGTACGTCAGAGTAAGAGCTTCTCTACATTAATTTCTTCACGAGTGCAAAATCCAATGCTCCTCCACCTACTTCAAAAGGATGGTCGCTGAGCTTTAGCAAGTCCACGTCTGCACAAACCATAAAACAATACAAAAAACAACAACATGACAATAACATAACACACAAAAAATATTCTAAATAAGTAGTCATAAATATGGAATGTGAAAAAAACAAACATGTGGTCCAATTTCTTTTCAAACAATACAAATAAAAGTCCTTCAGTCAAATGTTTTCTCGCGACGACAGAATAATAAAAAAAGAGTCAGAATCAGAGTGGGCTGCTTGCTGTGGCCCCTGCTGTGAGTAGAGGACCATGGGAAGCTGGTGAGGAACACAGAGAGGGGGGGGGGGGGGGGGGGGGGGGGGGGGGGGGGGACAGATGGGAGGGGGGGGGGGTGTTGGTGGTGGGGGGGTTGTTGGGTGTTCACATGCCGTAGCCGAAGCCGGGCTGCTGTGGTGGCTGGCCGTATCCGGGTGCTGCTGGGTAACCGTAACCGTACGGCTGCTGGGGGGGAACGGCCACGTTGGGCCCCGCCGTGAGCATGAGCTGAGGGGAGCCTGCAACACAGAACAGAGGGGTTAGAGCTGCAGGCAAACTGTCAAATAATAATAATAATAATAATAATAATTCATTACATTTTTATTAGAGCGCTTTTCCAGGAGCTCAAAGCGCTCTACATCACATATTATACATATTAGACATGTAACAGCTTTTAATGTGGACAACACCCACAGGAGAAAATGAGGGTGAAGTGTCTTGCCAGAGGCGGGTTTCGACCTGGTGTTCCCCAACTCCCCTTGATCTGATGATCAACGCTCTAGCCCACTGTGCTAAAACCGCCCAAATAAGGGGTCTTGATCAGCTTCAAGTCGGGTGTTCCTTTTTCATTAATGACAATTTTATTAATGACATTTTTATTTTATTTTATTTAATCTTTAAGTTTGATTTTTTTTGCTTGTTTATATAAATATCTTGATTTTATTCCATCTTTTTATGCACAATCTTAATTACTCTTTATTCATTAAAACAATTGAGCAACGAAACCCAATTAACCCCAGGCTAAATAAAGTATTAAAAATAAATATGTAGTATTTTTATTTTGTTTTATCTTTATCTGACCTTTTACAGATGTCTATATAAATATCTTTATATTCCAACGTTAACTTCTTATGTTCATACAATTATTTTATACTATTTGTGACATTTCTTTTTTTAAATGGAGCAGCTATCACAAAAAACCCCAGGATAAATAAAAGTATTCTGATATATAAATAGTTAAATCTTCTATTTTTATTATTTGTCATTACATTTTTACGATAACTTGTTATGCTTGTAAACCTATTTTTCTTCATTTTTTCTTCTGAAATGGAGCAACCCTATTTCCCCCGGGATAATTAAAGTATTCTGATTAAAAACCTGCATATTCCTGCTAATTTAAGATAAAATAGGTGCACGTTTCTTCTAGAACAACAACAACAACAACAAAGATCTGTGAGGATGATATTTACCGTAAACGATGGGTTGGGACTCGGTGTTCTGCTCCTCCTGTTTCCTCAGGGACTCGGAGGCTTCCAGTTTGTCGACCTGTTGAAACACAACGAGCCGGCGTCAGACTGCAGCGTCACCGCGGTAACGGCGCTGAGGCGACGGCTTGTAAAGAAACTGACCTCTGTGTTATTTCACTGGCTGACGGATGGGACCAGGCGCAGACGAATACAGTCCAGATTTAAATAAAAAGAGAGAGCTGCAGGAGGCACGCCCCGTAACGTGTTGCAACTACAGCTAGAGAGCTACGCTATAAATCACATCCACCTCTTTGTGTTAGGGGTAAAGGAGACGGACACTAACAGCTACTACTGGGTTATTATGGTCCCACCATCCAGCCACCCATCTACTCCGTATGTAGAGAACAGACCCCCAACCAGCACAAACACTGACAAGAGAAATAGATGTTTTCACCTGTTTATTGCAGTTTATCTGAATAGAGCGCCACAGTGACGCGTCCTAAAACCCGGAAGTAAACTCCTTCCGGTTCCTTCGACAAAAACACAATGCAATTTCTCCATAGGATTTTGGAAAATAGCTGGAAATAAGGTCTGTGGTTGACACACATTTAAGAGATGGATCACGTTTTGTTCAGCCGGATAATCTCCACATGTCTACCCTACTTTTATAATTTTCTAATCATAAATCTAGTCGCCAGAAGCTAAATGCTAACGTTATGCTATAAACGAACTACAGCAGGGTCGCTGCTTCAACGTCACGCCAACTTAAGATCCATGTTCAAAACTACAGATTCTAAATTGTACAAGTTGAAGCGTTTGTTTGAACAGTTTGCAGGAGGCAGGTACTTGCTTTCAAGCAGAACACGGGGAAAACAAACTTAGAGGAGTGTTTATGTGTTCGGCGTAATGACGGCCTCGACAACTTCTGTAGTCCTATTCAGCCACTTGGTAACAACCATCGTTTTTCAGACACGTAAACTCTTCAGAAATCACCAGTGGGGTCACTGCTGATGTATTTAATGTCGTAGAACAAAACGTGACCCGTCTCTTAAATTTGTGTCGACCACAGACCTTATTTCGAGCTATTTTCCAACATCCTATGGAGAAATTGCATTGCTGTTTGTCGAAGGAACCGGAAGTGGTAAAATGCTAACTTACTTCCGGGTTTTAGGACGCGTCACTGCGGCACTGTATATTGTTGCATTTAAGTGAGGTTCTTCTGTCAGTAATACATCTAAAACAATTTCAGCTTTACATATAAACAGATTCTCTAAGACTGAGCTCTAAAGACGTTAAGTAAAACTGAGATATGCTTAATGCAGGCTTAGGGAGTAATGGATTACATGTAACGGGTAATAAGGATACAATAAAAGTGTTTCCTTACAGTTACATAAAAAGGAGATTACTAGCAGGATTAAAAATGTTACAATACATTCAATATAAAGATGAATTGATATCACAGGTAGACGTACTGCCTGAATGTTGTTTTTGTTTATTTACTTTCAGTCTTTTTATTAAAATGCAGTAGGTGGACTCCTGACTTATTAAACAATACTGTTTGCTAAGCTTTTGTAAACTATCAAACGGTATATTTAATTAAGGACACATTTTGATCCTAACTCCTAAAAAACTAACCTTATTTTGCTTTGTTGATTGATCTTACAAATATTCGTATGCGCTTCTGAAATTTGAAAAGTCATTGTCAAATAAATCCTACAGAGGAAGGTGATTTTACTCGTCCGTAACTTTACTAATTTTTTTTATTTTTTTTTTTAAATGGGTCGTTTATTTATTTAACCTTGTTTTGCATTTAGGGGAAATTATCAAATATTGCAAGAAAGTGTTTTATTTTTGCAGGCTTTCTGTGTGTTTGTGACTTTTAACATTTAGGGAGGCATGCTTCAGCCCACTTAAATAAATAAAAAATATAAAAAACCCCACAAGAAGCATGCAGAGAACTAATTTAATGTTTTTCTGCTTTAGTAGAAGCAAAGCAGCTCAGAGGCAGACGATGCTGGGAAGAGATAGAGCTAAAAAAAACAAGACGGCTCAGACCTGACCCTGAGCTGAGACAGAGCGCAGGTTAAACTCTGATAAAAGGTGGTTCTGGGATCAGTTCTCTACACACGCTCTGGGTTCTACTCTACAGTCAGTCACTCTGGTACTGCAGGCTCTTCTGAGAGAACACGGGCTCTGCTTTGGTTTCAGAGGAGGGTTGAGACACATGCTGAAGCGGCAGTTGAGTTACTTTCATCTTGAAGAGTGCATGAGAGAGAAAGACAGAGAAGGACAGTGGGGGGGGGGGGGGGGGTGAGAGAGGAGTGGGGGGTTGATGCTTTTTGTACAGCCAGTTTTCAAGGTTTCCAGAAGCAGGCACAGCCGCAGCCACCTATTAGCCTGGCCCGAGTGCTGCTGATGCTACAGCCACGGGGGAGTGCATGCTAGCGTTACATGTCCCCCCCCCCCCCCCCCCCCCCCCACCTTCAAAGATATCACTCAAACTGAATATTTAATATATTTAATACTTAAGCTGTTTGTTGCCTAAAGGCCTGTGTCCACAAAGTGCCTTTTCCTGAGTCTTTTTTCAACCAATGCTAATATGAGAACATGACGTTGCTAGCGGCCGACAGGAAAAGTGCAGCTGACATCAATGTAGAAAGTTAGAGGAGATGTTTGTTTTTGACCATGTCTGCCAGATGGAAACTATCGTAACAAGAACAGAAAAGCCCGTTTGGCCGACAAACACTGGATGTTGCTGCCGGTGAGTGTAGAACTTTAATATGTACAACATGTACTTTAATATGTACTACATGTATGAGTGTTGTACTTTTATCTCTGTATGCGGATCGTCCTCCTTGATCTACGGCTGTCAGACTGTGTGGTGAAGCTCATTCAGACAAAACCTGAGAGTAAGAATCTACCAGTGGGTGTTCGTGGTGTAAAAACATGCCAAACTAATATATAGAAGCACAAACGGATAATAAAATCCTAGCAGGCGATGCTAGTCTGTCAGCAATGATACGTTGCTGGCAGCATGTTCTGTTTGAGCCGCTGAGAGGAGGCCTTTCTGACAGAAGGAGACGCTCTGTGGACACAGGCACTACAGAGACCACACTTTACTGTAGCAAAGAGACATTTAAAAAGAAATACCCCTCTCTGAAAAAGCCTGTACTGGCGTTTATGCTTTCATAAAAGGTCTGAGATAAATTCAGTAATTTAGACAAACAAGGAGAAAGATAATAGAGGGATTACTTCATTAAAACTACCGCACTTCTATCACTAAATCAGGGTTTGGATGGAGCTGCAGACTTCCCTCTCAGGGTGTAGTTATTAGTAAGGTCTGCCTGCAGCTGAGGGGAGTTACAGGAGAGTTAAACATCAGGATTAATCTACACATGTGGTGAGAGAAGGACCTGACCACAGCAGGGAGGTTATCTGCAGAGCGACGCTCCTCACTGAGGAAGGCTGCTGGGGGTGCTGCTGCAGTGTGTTCGAGGAGGAACATCTGCAGACTGTAGGGCGAACCCTGCAGCTCATTCTTCGGCACTGTGACAGTGTTTTATTCCATAGACTCACTGCATCGTACGGCGAGGCTCTACGCTCTTATTTTGAGGTTTTGCAGTTGTAAATTGAACCTGGAACTTTGTTGCATTTCCAAGCAAGTAGTGACAATACCAGAAGACCAGAGGTGGAAGGAGTACTCATATATCCTTGACTTAAGTAAAAGTAATAATACCACTGTGTAGAAATACTCTGTTACAAGTCAAACTCCTGCATCCATTGTTTTACTCAAGTGAGCGAGAGGACATCACTATTTTGGGGGGGGATCAAATATATCCAAATGGAGTTGTAATTAAGAAATGCATGACAGAGTGGTAAGAGAGTTTTTTTATTTTATTATAACATGATTTCTGAACTTGTCCTCTGTATAATGTGAGCTACACAGCGCATATTATCTCTGCTGCTATCATACTGCAGCCCTGTCCACTATCTCACTCCTGTGACACTTCAACAAACTGGAGCATGGTTCATCTAAAAAGCCTTTACTCTGTTTTCACCTAAAGAACCAGTGCATTGTGGGAGTTATGGTGGATAGTGATGGTTCCAACTGATGTCCAGTGGTCTCCAGTCAGTGTCTCTTGTCCTGATTCCTCTGCTATCTTTGCCTTTTCACCGGCATGTGATTCATGCTAAAAGTCGTGGTAGTACAAGAGCAACTTTAGGTCAAACTTGTTGATGAGATTCATTTGCTATCATTTTTTTTTAAAGCGTTAAGGTTTGCAGATTACTCGCCAGCATTGACAGCCCTAGTTAACACAACTTCTCTCAGAGTTTTTGCCAGTTTGAATCAATAACTCTGTTCAGAGCCTCACTGACAGCAGCAGCCCTGAGAGCTCGGTGTGAGCAGCGCCGCTCTGCAGGCGGAGGGTCAGAAGTGGTCTAGAGGAGATGTGGAGTTTACAATCAGAAGCAGCAGAGTGACACAGGAGAGGGGGGGGGGGCATGCAGTTTCTGCTAAGTTCACTCCTCCAAACTACAGACTACAGGCTACAGGACGGGGGGAGCGGGGTCAAAAAGAACGATTAGAAAATGGATTCGACTTTCACCTTTTCCTTTATCGCATCAACCTGGAAAGGAAATTCAGAGAGGCAACTTAAGGAGGAAAAAAAAACAAATGGAAGTCTGACAGAGAGAGCAGAGCAGACACACGGCTCGTCACTTAAAGAAAACACTAACAACGCCACTTTTTATACAAATGCAGACGTGAGATCCTTCTGGTACTGGGAGTTTCACCTTGTTGATTACAACAGTGTAGAAAATAAAATACAGGGCGTGCAGTTTAAACACTTGAGAGATGTTCTACACAATGTACACTGTATAATGCAAAGGTCTAAGAACATTATTTACTGTGACTTTGCAAAGGATTCCTTGTTTTAAGGAACCAACTTGTGGGGTTTTCAACAAAACGCCACAAGATGTTTGTCTAACTGTCCGCTGATATTACACACATGTGACCCGCTCTATCGAAATCAGTCGGAAGTCGCAACGGCTCATTTCAAAATAAACATGGATTTGCGGGTGTTTTGTTTGATTTTAACTAAACAAAGTCTTGGCTTTCAGAATATGAAACGTTTAGGGTTCATGTTTGAAGCTTGTAAAGGGAAGATGACAGCTCTCACTCGCACCCTGCTCTTTCTCAGCGCCGCTCCCCCTCCCTCCGCTGAAATGATGAATGTAAGGCGTATAGTAATCATAGATAACACGGCAGGGTCCGTGACGGTTTGTTTTCATCTGATTTCAATTAAACAAAGTCTTGGCTTTCAGAATATTAAACTTGTTTCGGCAAATTTAGATGATAAATACAACTTTGAAGCTTGTGACGGCATCATTACAAGCGGAGAACGGAGTCACACACACACACACACACACACACACACACACACACACACACACACACACACACACACACACACACACACACACACACACACACATCACACACACACACACACACACACACACACACACACACACACACACACACACACACACACACACACACACACACACACACACACACACACACCACACACACACACACACACACACACACACACACACACACACACACCACACACACACACACACACACACACACACACACACACACACACACACACACACACACACACACACACACACACACACACACACACACACACACACACACACACACACACACACACACACACACACACACACACTTCTCCGTACTACTTTGATAATTTATTAGCCGCTAATAATCAATCAACAATCCTGATATCATTAGAAAGCTAGGAATCTCCTCTTTCCAACAGTGTATATAACTCAAAATGTGTCTTCGGGTCAATGCGACTGATTTCGATAGAGCGGGTCACATATGTTGATCTGTTAAAATCCAACAACTTGGCACTTTAAGTTTGGCAAATAAATGCAACACTTTTTAATTTTCTCTCAGGTCTGTGGTCTGTTATGAAAGCAGTAGGTGCCATGTAGCAGAGAAAGATGTCAGCAGAAGCAGGTATGAATCTTCTCTGGAACACATTTGTATGGAAAAGCAGCTCGAATGGAAGAAAACCAAATGATGAAGGAGGACGACAGACAGAGTGACAGAAGCACAGAGCATGAATGGAGGAAAAAACAGGCAGTACTGGAGGGGGGGCTTTATCCTTTAAACTGTCTGTGAGACACTGCCTTTAGATGAATAGTATTCGCAAACATATAATGGCTACTGCTGTTGGATGGGCAAAGAAGCATATAAAGGAATTTAACTGAATATTCCATTTATGAACAGGTGGGGTATTCGGTGGCTCTCCATAGATATGTACAGGTTTGCAAACACAACACCTGACAGCAGGAACAAACCCATCATCTACCCTTTACTTCCACCTCAGGTATCTATAACACTTCCCTCTCTGGTAAACCTTCCTACAGATGCGTTACCTCTGGTGAACCCACCTTAGAGAGATACTCCCTCATGACCTGGATGAAGTATGGCATGGAGAAGTCCATGAGGTTGTGCCTCCAGGCCGTCTCCAGCACCACGTCGGGCCGCAGCAGGTCGTAGCAGGTGAACAAGCAGGCGGCGAAACACTCCTTCTTGTCCTCGTTCAGGAACCAGGCCAGCAGCTCCTCGGCCAGCTCGATATCTTTGGACTCCGACGCGTACTGCATGGCGTCCTGTGTGGGGGGGGGGGGGGGGGGGGGGGAGCACAACAACAGCTCAATGAAACCACTTAAAAGGTAGGGTAGGTAAGAATGGAGAAACCAGCTCGAGTGCGCTAGAATTTGAAAGTACGCAGCCGACAAAAATCTGCCTCTTCCTTCAGACTTCCTTACAGAGCCCCTCCTCCAACACACACGAACGCGCACATGACCAATGAGGGCACGAGATAAGTTTGTGCACAGATGGAAGGCTGACAGGCAGGTAGGCCATCCAGTTATTTTAGCCGGGCCGGTGAAAATAATTGGTCTAGCTTTTTACAGCGCTACGGCTTCCACAGATGAACTTTTTTATGTATTTTTTGTCAAAGCATTTAATATATTCATTGCTATCGGGATGTTAAGAGCATTCCATGGAATATAACAAAAAGTGTTTCTGAAGTGAATTACCTACCCTACCTTTAAGGAGAGGTCAAACATCTGCCGTTAGGGTATCATTGAAATGTGACGATGTGGTTTATATAGGGTTGGGTAACGTTTGGATTTGAACAACTCTGGTTCCAATTTTTGCTCTTAAAATTTAAATAAGTTCACATGCCTATTGCACAGAAATTGTACTTGATATTCACATTCAAACTTCAATTTTTGTCTTTGGTTACCCGGGATGGGGATATAGGATTTGGTTATTTCTCAGAAACCGAGTTTTTGTTCCCAACCCTAGGTTTATATAACTTTGATGCGTTTATACTGAAAGTTATCATTTGTTTTGAATGTACCTTGTAGAGCTTGTCCTTCTTGCAGAGCTCGACGCTCTGTTTCCAGCGGTTGTTGCCCTTGAACAGGTAAGCTGCGATCCTCCTGAACTCGATCAGATCGTGCTTCTCCAGGCCCTGAGCCAGCGAGATGTTGTCGAAGTTGTCGTAGGCATCGATGGAAGTGCGCACGGCCTGGTGAGAGGGAGAGGGGATAATAGATTTAAAAACTGATCTGAACTTATCGAGTACACTGTGCTAGAAGTTACAAATCCCAACCTTTTCCTCACCTCAACCAAAATAAAACAATGTCCCAAACAGATTATCATACAATCAGTATTATTTCATACCGCATAGTCTTCCTCGATGATGAAGAGGTTGTTGAGTGCCTCATTGACTGACTTGTTGTTGTGAGTCTGGACTGACCTCAGGTAAGGTTTAACCAGAGGCAGCTGTTTCACCTGAAGAATCAGAAAGACAAATCATTAATAAAGTATCCTATTAAATGCTTCTCTTGTATCACATATCATTTTGTAAAAACACGGCTCTTTGAGTTTAAAGAAAGCAGTGATGTTCGAGACCTTGCTGAAGTTGTTGACGGCGCGCGAGTGGTCCAGCCGAGGAGAGAGGACGATGAGCAGGTCGTTCAGCAACAACGGTTTGAACTCCAGATAAAACTGCACGGCCTTGTAGTACAGCTCCACGTTGGCCACCTACAATCAAAAACACACATACAATTCCTATTCGACATCTATTAAGGAAGATAGAAGGATGGTAGAGTGTCACTGCTGTTAATAAAAAGACTGGGACTGCCCCTGATAGCATTTGTTTTATTTTACCTTGGTGACAATGTCTTTGAACTGGCCCTCTTTCCAGGCATCAGCTGGGTGGCTCATCATGGTGATGATGGCATTGTCGTATTCCTCGTACTTGTCGTAGAGGAACACCAGCTCCCCCCAGAGGTGGGCCTGCTCTGCTGCCCTGAGGACCTGAAACACACACACGCACAGGTTAGCTTGTTAGATAGATAGCTATTGTTCGCTGGCTAAACAGCACAGTGACAGGTTCATTGAGTTGGGTCTCTAGGTCAACTTGTTTTTATAAATGTGAACTAGGGGTGCAACAACTAATCGACTTAATCGATTAAAATCGATGACCAAATTAGTTGCCAACTAAATCAGTCGTCGATTCGTTGTGTTTCACGCGCCGTTAAACTCCAACGTTATCGTTCTTTTTATCGGTACTGGAGACATTTAAAACATTATGTCATATGTATTATTGCTACATAAACATTATATCGCAGTCTTAGTGTCGCTAACTCGTTTCTAATATGCAATAAGACTGCAAAATGCGTCTATGATGTATTTTCGATCTTTCCAATCCAGACGAGAGATCTCTCTCCCGCCTGTCTGTGTGCGAGGGGGGGGGGCAGTTTACACACACGCAGCTGCTACATGCATGCAACACACACACACACGCAGCTGCTACATGCATGCAACACACACGGCGGAGATGGCGGAGAGAACGCGCCCGAGGTGTGGTTACACTTTACCCGTCTCGATGTGGACAATGCTCGTTACCAAAAGTGCAATAAGAGTTTAGCATGTAAGGGCGGTAACACGAGCAATTTGTCTAAACATTTAGCAAAAGTGCACCACATTCAGACGGAGGAATGCACCGGGTTCGACTGTCTTTCTAGTAGCTCTGTAGCCACATCCACGAGTAACGTTTCCACGTCACGTATGTAATGTATGCTAGCAGCAACACAGGGAGTTAACTCAATTATACAAACATGGGCTAATGATTAGAGGTAACTGAGTTATTTATTTTGTTAAAGTTTCAGCTATTCTGTTTACAGTTCAGTCATCAGATTATTTAATACGATTTGTTAAAACACTGTTGTTTCTTTTGATGTGAAATATTATTTATTTAATTTAAATAAAAAGCAATGTTAGTTTTGTTCACAATTTGTTTAGTTAGCTTACCTTATTTTTTTTCAAAAGAACCGATAAGACTATCGTTAAAGGACCGGATCGATAAGCGGTATCGATAAAAGTAGTAGTAACGTTAAAACCTTAACGATCCGAATAATCGATTAATCGTTTCATTAATCGATTATCAAATGAGTCGTTTGTTGCAGCCCTAATGTGAACACTGTGGACCTTTGTCTACCCTTTGGCAGTGAGGGTTATTATAAACAAGCGACACAAGCTTTAGTTTACAGATGTGTCTCTGGTTCCTCTTGCCTACCTTTGGGATGTTGACACGGGACCAGAAGAGCTCCAGGTGCTCCCTCATCTTCTGCGGTTTGAATTTGGAGTAGAGGATGGCGAGCTCGGTGAACATCCCCATGTGAGCGCGCTCCAGCCCCAGGGCGGCCTCCAGCATGGTGATCAGCTCCTCGAAGTACCCGCGGTCCTGCAGGGAACACACGCACTCAATGACACTAATCATGACCCATTTAGAGACAAAATAAACAACGTAAAAGCCTTAAGTCCCTCAGAGATTGGCTGGTCTAAATATCAGAATCTGAATTTCTTTATTCGTGCCTCAGAGGGGAAATCTAAATAGTTACAGCAGAGAGACAGCACAGTAGGGCTGTGCGATTATGGCAAAAATCATAATCACGATTATTTTGGTCAATAATTGATATCACGATTATTATTAACGATTATCCATTTACTTTGAAAACATCCATTTATTGCAACAAAAAAAATGTGAACAGTATGTTTTTAACAGTTGATTACCCTGAACTTTAAGTATAATTCAACTGAAAAACCAATACAAATAAATAATTAAATAAATAAAACAATTACATTTTTTTTTTTTTTTTATAAAAATAATAATCGTTTTATTTTGATTACGTTGTTTTTGTAATCGTTGCAAGCCAAAATCGTAATCGAGATTAAAATAAGATGAATTGCACAGCCCTACAGTACAGTATAAAACGGTATTAAGGAAGCACACAATAATAAAATAAGCAGCAGCAGCAGCTTCTCACACAGAGGAGACACGGTCCAAGTTACATTACTTAATATACCGATGGCAGTTAATCGGGCGAACGTCTCCCGATGCATTGGGGCTTCTCTAAGCAGGGTTACCCCGGTTACCTGGTAGTAGTTGATGAGTTCCTCCAGTTCGTCAGCATGGACGACAATATGCAGGCCGCACATCTGAGCGAGACGGAACTCCTTTCCTTCTACACACGCAAAACACACCTGCAGGAGAAGAGGATCAAATGTGTTTATGATAGACCAGTGGACAGTACACAGCTCACAGTACTTTGCCGACACTATAGGAAGGCTTCATGTCTCGTTTAAACAAATACATCATCTTTTATATTGTGATATGAGCTAGGCCTATATTTATTTGTCTTTACTGTGATATATACCTTCCTGGAGATATAAAAAAAACCTATATCGCAATAGAAAGTCTTGTTCACAGCCCAACATTTGACACTTTTATTTCCACCTTGAAGACTTAAAAATAAAGCTCCCTCACCTCCTTCCAGGTGCGGGTGCTGTTGGCCTTGCGGGCTCCGTCCACGGCCGCCTGGTACTCCCCGAGGTGCACCAGGGTGGAGGCCAGACGGCCGAAGTTAGAGACGTTGTTGTAGAGCAGTTTGGCTGCGTCATACATCTTATCATCATAGCAACGGTCACCCACCTGTAGAGAAGAGTACAAAAAAAAGCACAATCAGCAAAGTAGCAAACTGTAGAAAGAAATTGTGAGATTGAGAGTGTGTGGAGACGTACTTGCTGAATGTGAGCGTTATTCGGTCCGTTGATGAACTCCTCGAGCTCAGCCAGGCGGTTTGTTTTGGCCAGAGCGAAGATCAGCTCCGTCTCAACGTACGACTCGCGGGCCTTCTTACGGGCCATCTGCAGGAACTTCACCAGGTCCTCCCAGTTTCCTGAAGACAGGATCAACATCAGCTTCAGGACAACATCAATCTAATGCATATTTACAAGGGCTGTACCCAAAGTTCAAAGCTTCGTTGAAAACTTTGATATTCTTTTGAGGGTGCGTATAAAGATTAGAATAGAATTTCAGGGGGTGACATAACAAAATATAACATTTGTAGCTTCATTTCAATAGAAGCTTTAGACGTACACAAATGACCGTCAGTGCAGCCCGCCCCTTATACTTAATAATGTAGCGTCTCCTTTAAATAAAATGGATAGTCCTAAAGATAGCCAAAGTTCCTCTTACCGCTTTGTGCAGCAGCTTGTCCCACCTCCATGTACGCAGAGGGGTCGTCAGCCTTGATGTACGAGTCGATGGCTTCCTTCACCAGACCCTTCTGAAGCTGGGCCTTCGCCAGCTGACTCCACACCGGCGGCTCGTTGCAGCGCTCCGCAAACTCATAGGCTCGGTCCAGGTTACCAATGTGCTCAATGAGAACCTGGACAACAGCAAAACATATTTAGGGTACGGTCAAATTGTCACCGCAAAGAAAACGCACAGCTACCTTGCACATCAGTAATTTATAATAAGAGCTGTTAGAATTCACTAGATGAAATGAAATGAGCTTCTGCTTTCCTTTATTATCTCCTTAAGGATACACTGGTCCACACACTGTATAAAAGTATTTGTGTTCATTAGTAATCCACTGACCTGCACAGCAGAGGTGTTGACATCAAACTTTTTGAAAATAGCGAAGGCCTCCTCAAACAGCTCGTTGCTGATGGCGATGTTGGCGATGTCCGGGGCGTCGTAGTTGTCCAGGCGGTTGATGTACTCCATCACACGAGTGCGGTCGGCTTTAATGGCTGTCAGGATCAGCAGGTTCTGCAGGTTTCTGATAAACAAAACAGGACGTTTTCAGTGAGGGTCTTATTTTCTACTTTACTTAATAATCTTTTATTTGTGTCTTTGCTTTGTAGATGTCCCTCTGTGGGATGAATAAAGGATTCCTGCTCGTCTCACCTGTGCTCACTGAAGACAGAGTTATCCAGGACGATCTTCTCCAGCAGCTCGATGAGCTCGTTGGGGAGGTCTGCGGTCATGAAGGCTTTGACTGTGACGGACACCTCCTCTGGGTCCTGGGTCTCAGACAAGGCCGTCTGCACCACCTGCAGCAGAGAGGGACATTTGGTGTTTTAAGTACATATGAATAAGTCTATAACGTGCATGAAAAGACAAAGGGATGCAAATTGTGTAATGGTTACAATATGAATGCTAACTCTGACCTGGTCGATGAGCGGTCTTCGGTAGTTGTTGGTCTCCAGCAGGACGCTCGCCCACAGCTCAGCATCTTTACGACGCACCAGGTAGCGGGACAGACTCTTGAACAGCGAGTTCTCATTGCACACCTGAAGAAATACAAGACACACACAAACTGTTAATATCACAGGCCACAGTTCAGACATGTCTTAGAACTAATAAAGCAACGACAAAAGTAACCATTCATTAACAAAAAGTGAAACACAAGATGCAACCTATTGCATTTGTCATGTAGCTTGCTTGAACACAGAGGATAGGAATTAGTGCCCGTGTCCACATAGCGCCTTTTCCATTGATTCAGGACACATGCCGTCAAATGCGACCATCTCAAGAAAAAACATTTGGATTTTCTGAGACATGAACTATCATAACAAAGTCAAGAAGCCAGTTTGTGGGAAGATGGGCCAGGCTGGGTGTTGCTGCGGGTGAGTGAAGTACTTTAATATGTACAACATGTACTTTAATATGTACAACATGTACTTTAATATGCACACCATGTAGGAGTGTGGTACTTTTATCTCCGTACACGGATCTTACTCAGTCTACGGCGGTCAGACTGAGCGGTAAAACTCAGTCAGACAAAGTGTGAGAGAAGCATCTTCCAGTGTTCATGGTGGAAAAACAACATCGAACTAATATATAGTTGGACTAACAGATAATAAAATGCATGGGGGCGAAACTAGTCTTTCATCCACATCAGTGATACTTTGTCAAGATATTGTTGACATAGAAACAAGTTTAATAGAAGTATGATTTGGCGTTAGACTCACATGAATCAGCTCCTGGTCACACTGTCCTCTCTCGTAGGCCACGCAGGCCAGGTGGGGGTCTCTCTTCTCGCAGTACTTGCCCACCACGCGGCTGTCGTAGAAGGGGTTCTCCCTCAGGAAGCGCTCGGGGTTGTTGTTGCTGTCGATGTAGATCTTGGCCAGGGCGTTGTGGGTGGCGGGCTCCTCGCAGCCTTCATGAATGCGAGCTTCTAACCACGGCAGCAGCAGCTTCAGTCTGGAGGAAGATGCACAGTCGGTAACAGAAATACATGTGCTGACTCATGACTCTATTCACCTCATGCCTCACCTGCTCTAGGGCGCTACCGCATCGTCTTATTTTAACTTGGTACTCCCGGTTAGCTGCTAGTGCTAACCAGGAAGAACTGACACATGCAAGTAAACCAAAAGTGGGAAAAGGGGCGGGGCTACTTAAGGTGAATAGAGCAAAGTTTTAAATGATTTCCCTCTTTTCTTACCGATTTCTCTTCTCTACTTCAGCCACCAGCTCATCGGTGGAGAACTGCCCTCTGACCACCAAGATCAGGTTCTTAATCACATCCTCAGCACAGTCCACATCCAGCAAACCCCCGATGACGACTGGCAGACGGCTCGGGTTAACCTTGAATAAATGATCATAAAATTACAAACATATTCAAAGACAAATGCACAACAAAAGTCTATTTCAGCGGCTGTCCAATGTCTGAAGCATTCCTCGAATCAGTGACTATAAAACGTATAAAAGCATTGAAGGAAGGGAAGAGAGGAAACAAGAAATACACATTTCCACTAGGCTATGAAGCCGTAATGTACCTTCTGCACGTAGATCTCGATGTATTTCTGCAGGCTGTTGCGGTACAGGTACAGAACCAGGTCGTGGACAAAGTCAAAGCGGTCGCACACGATGATCAGAGGCAGCTGGTCAGTCAGTTTGGCTTCCTGCAGAGAAACATAACAGATGAGAGGTGGCAAATACATGCTCTGTCTGGATTCATTAGTGGGAGAAAGGTTAGATGTTATAAATAGGGCTGCCCCCAAAAGTCAACTTAACATTAGCTGCAAGTAATGCAAGAAGGCTTTTTTGCCAACGCATATATTTTTGAGTGTTTCTATTTGCTGCTTATTATTTGTTTGTTGTTTTCACTTAAGTTTTACAAAATTGCTCATGTTATTTTGTTGATATTACAATTTAGTTACGCATCCACAAGTTGTGTGTGTCCTTGCTGCTTATTCTGACACACATTACGAATCATTCCCGGCGCTTCTGACGTTAACATTGTCGCATGTGTACATTTTAATTTATATTTCAAAGTCTCATTATTACAGTTTTATATTCCAACGTCCTCAGAATCATTACCAGCGCTTCTGACGTTAGCATTGTCGATAACGGGCGTTTTTTGTCCGTCTGTGCCGTGCGCTGTAACTCAGATGTGCTTTGCATGTGTACAATCTCATTTATACTTCAAAGGCTCATTATTACGGTTTTATATTCCAACGTCCCATGATGTTACTCATAACTTTCTTTCTCAGCCATGGAAATAAAAACATTCTGCACTGGTTCGATTCTGACCTTGAGGAAGTTCTTCACGCGTTCGGGGTCGTAGCAGTTGCTCTCTCGGCAGATTCTCTCCACCTCTTTGATCTGGCCCGTCTTGCAGGCGGCCTGGATGTATTTGAAGTGGACCTCTGGATCCTGGCTGAAGTTCACAATGGACCCCAAGAAGTAAAACAAACCTGAAAGACAAAAAAAGGAATACAAACTGAGTGCAACCATCTTTTAAAACATAGTGTTTTCTCTAAATGGACATGGTATATTGCTTGTTTACCTTCAAAGCTCTTGAACGACTCAAACAGCTCAGTGAGGGACTGGGTGGAGAGCTGCTCGTGGTACTTGGAGGCGACCTGGACACAGATCTGCAGGTTCTGGCGGATGTTTGCAGACAGCATGGCCCTCAAACACTCCAGAGAGTCCTCCACTGACAGGGAGCCAAAGAAATTCACCAACCACTGCAGAGACAAAGAGGAAACATTGAGGAATACAGGGAACAAAATCACAGTCCCATTTGAGTATTTTCCCTTGGTCTGCGTTGTACCTCTGGGTTGAGAAGGTGTGTGTGCACCACAGCGCGCTTAATGTCATACAGGTCGGTGTAATGCTCCAGCGCCCTCTGCAGGAGACCGGCCTTCTCACACAGCTGAGCCACATGAGCGCGGTCGTAGTGGGTGAACATCTGATTGCCCAGGATGGCGTCTGCAACCTGCAAGACCGGACACAGGGACAAAAACATTTCAACACTGTCTGAAGGTATGCCTGAGACAGCACACTTTGCAAAAAGGAAATGCAACGAGAATAGATCTGGATAAATGGCAGTCATCAATTTGTAACTCAGCAATATGGTAATGTGGGCATGTATGATCAGCTGAACTAAATTCAGTTAGTTTCTGTACCTGTGGAGCGTGCACCAGATTCATTTCCAGCAGGCGTGTCTGCAGGGGTCCCTCCATGGGTCTGTTGTTCTTCAGGGCATCGAGTAGGAAGGATGTGCACTGCTGGATCAGGTTGTACTCCATGAACACATCAACGATCTGGAACAGAGAGAAATAAACAATAATCATTAATGTCTCAAAAAGACTACATATTTTCAGCCCTATTCTGCTTTATTCATGTAGTGTGTTATATAGGTTTTTGTGCATGTAAATCAGTGTTAATTTTGGCAGCTGTTTTTGATTTAGTCTAATGGCACATTTCCACTACACGGTCGGCCTCGGCCACGCTCGGTACGGCTCGGTACGGCTTGGCCTTAACAGGGCCGACTCACTTCATGCTGCGCTTCCATTACAGTTTAGGAACTGGGGTAGTTACTATAGTAACGCAGTGTAGGCGGAGCCGTGACGTCATCTTCAATGAGAACTCCAGAAACACAACACAGCCGTTAGCTGTTAGCACTCAGAGCTCACAGCTCCTTATATATGTTCAGAAACTAGACAAAAGTTAAACAAGTACAAACCACAGACTGCCTGTGTCATGGTGAATACAGTCGCTGCTTTATTTATGTCTGTATAGGCCGTTGTTGTGAGTGTGGACGGTCGGAGCATATACTGCGTTAGCTTAGCCAATCTCCATCTAGAAAAATACGCATTTTAAAAGGTTTTTCGCCTGCCGTCTGTCTGCAGACTTGACAAAGCATTAATTCATGGTTTTTACTAACCGGTATCAGTATGTTGTTACTTCGGCATCATTTTGAAACGTGTATTACAATTAAATCACGGTCAAATATGTCCATCTTGTTGTAGTTGTAGCCCCCTTGCCAGCGCTCCTCTCTCTAGTGTAGCATACTCAGCCCGACTCAGCCCTGTTTGTTGGCCTCGATAGAACCACAATTTTCTTGGGCCAGAAAAGACGTGAAAAAGTGGCCCCGGGCCGGGCCGGGCCGGAACTAGGCCTAGTGGAAGCACAACCAAAAACGGGCACAGCACGACACGGCACGCTTAAAGCGAGCTCTGCGCTGTAGTGGAACTGCGCCATTAGTCTTAGTCTTTAGACGAAAATGGTTATTAGTTTTAGTCACATTTTAGTCATTTCTATCCTTCATAGTTTTAGTCTAGTTTTAGTCGATGAAAAATTACATTTTAGTCAACTTTTAGTCAAAATGTTTTCTCTCTTTAAACCAATTCAGTTAGGCAAATACAGGTTTCTGACATTGGAATCAAGGTGACAGCATCAAGTGTTGAAATTCGTAAAGCAACATTTCACTCTCTTAACACTTTACTTGTGTAATATCTAGGGATGGGTATCGTTAAGGTTTTCTACGGAACTACTAGTCTTATCAATACTGCTTATCGATCCGGTACTTTAACGGCATTCTTGTATTTACTTTTTGTTATTTTTTTAAAGGAAAAAACTAACAAATTGTTAACCGAATTAATTGCTTTATTTAAATGTGAAATAAATGAAATAAATGAAATATATATAATTATTTTTAAATATTGTACTGTACTTGAGTAAAATGTTGAGGTACTTGTACTTTACTGGAGTATTTAAATGTTATGCTACTGTGTACTTCTACTCCACTACATGTATTTAATACCTTTAGTTACTTTACAGATGTGGATGAATGATGTGAAATATAATCAAGTGTTAAATCAGACTTTAGTTCCACCTGGAGTAAATTCACAAGCTACCCTGCAGTATACAAAGTCATTCAAACTAGCTGCACCTTTACCAGCTTTGAGAACACTTTCATGATCAATCATTATAAAACATATCATATATATTATTCTGAAATGGACCAATCTGCACAATGACTACTTTTACTGTCGCTACTTTAAATATATTTTGATGATCATACTTTGACTTGAGGAACTCGTTCTACACTATGGTATTTTTTTACTTAGCTACAAGATCTGAGTAGGCTACTTCTCCCACCTCTGCACAGCTGATGTGATAACGTTACTCGTAATTGGGGCAACAGAGCTACGAGTTAAGGAAGTCGAAAATTGTGCATTTCTCCGACTGAATATGACGCCTTTTGGCCGGCTGTTTGGACAGACTACTCTACTCGTGTCAACGCGAAAACATGGCAAACGAGCTTTGTCCACATCGAGACTTGTAGTGTCTCTATACTTCTGAACGCTCCGTCCCCGGCAGATCTCTGTGTGCCGCTGCAGCGTGTCTGTTAGGCCCCGCCCCCCGCACACAGAGAGGAGATCGCTCTTCTGGAGTGAAGAGAGCGGAAATAATGATATTGCAAGTTAGAAATGTAAGATGCATTTTGACAGACAAGACGGGCAATTGGGGGGAAATACCCTGCATTTTGAATGTCCGATAGTCCACCATTAACACCTTAGTCCCGTCTCGTCTCGTCAACGAAAACTAAATATACATTTCGTCAAATTTTCGTTATCAAGAATCTATTTTTAGCTCGTCATCGTCTCGTCTTAGTCATGTAAAAAAGGTCGTTGACGAACATTTTTCGTCATAGTTTTCGTTGACGAAATTAACACCGATGTAAATGCATGTAAAATCTCCAGTTTCTCTCCCACATATTCCCATGTTTGCCAATATGATGAGATGTAGGTGCTTGTGTTATGAATTCATGGTGAAAACGCAGGGACGCGGGAAGTCAGTCAGAGGGTGCGGGGGGCGGGGGGATTTCACACACGAAATGCAGCAGGTTTTTTTCTAATCAGAAGACGATTTATTGTTGATTGAGACGCAGCCGGGTAGCAATAACAACGCACTTGAACTTTATAGCGCGCACTGCGAACCGGATTGTATAACAATAACAGATGCAGAGTTAACAGAGATTAAACAGATTAAAACGCAATAGGCCTACATGAATAATCATAGGTTTCTAACAGTGACCATTTACACATTTTACACAATTGCACATTTTTGTGAATTCGGCTGTGCGATATTCTAGAAAAGCGCTAAATGAACGTATTTATTTATTTTATTTAAGTGAACACAGAGCAAAAACCCGAAAATATTAATAACGAGTAACTCTGAACTTCTCTCTCACTCTCTCTGACTCTCTCTTCGCGCGCACACAGCATAGGCTACAGAACACCGAAGGTGGTCTTGCGCTCAGGGGTGGTGGAAATAAGTCACAGTCTGTGCAGTCATTTGTTCCTTAGCAACAGCTTGTGAGAGCAGCGCATTAATTGGTGTTCGTTTTAATGTTTGTTGACGGCCTCCGTTGATGGGACTTCTCAAGCTCCCTAAATCTTTCCCCTGCCTTTCGCCAGTTGTTAAACCCTCCTTTAACAAAACTCCCATCCCTGTTCTTGTCTGCACTGACGAGCTTATTCTCTATTGCAGGGCAACAGAAGAAGCACACCGCATTATCATTTTCTTTTATATAGTGAAGCCATGTCCACTGTTTAAACCAGCCTGAATTGAAGGATCGGGTGAATGTTTCCTTTCCAAACCGCCTGGCAGGGAATGTAAAGTCCTTGGGCTGGCAAGGCACTTCACCGAGGGCAACTGAGTTGTTGTTAGCTGCTGGACGGGGGCAACGTCGTTAACAAGAGCTGCGGCCGCGGGTGTTCTCTCCTCCGGGTTGCTGGAGTGACAGTTGTCTGTGTCCACCTGCAGGGACTCCGAGTCGATAGGGTTTTTTGGTTGTTTGGCTTTGGGGCCATTAAAGAAATCTAATATACGTTTATGAGACATAGTAGTAGCAATACTAGTAGCAGACTATTACTTGTCAATTCAACCGTTTTTATTGATTTGTTTAGTGAACCTTTTGGCGTTGCAGTTACAACTCTCCGCCAACAGATGGGGGTGCTGCAGCCCCCTCAGCACCCCTCCCTTCCCACGTCCCTGTGAAAACGTGTTTTTTTTTTTACCTGTGTAATGTCAGCAAGCGGCTCCTCGTCCTGGACCAGCATCTGGGAGAACTGCAGGCCCTGCTCCGGACTGATGCGCATGACGTTCCTCAGCAAGAAGATCCAGTCTGGAGTGTAGCCAACCTACAGGAACAACAACAGCTTTAAACTACATATCCATACCACTGAGGTTCGCCATTTTACGGAGACATTTGAACCTGCTCTATCAAAATCAGTCAGACGTCCCAACGGCTAGATAATCATGAATTTCTGTCATTTATGTTTTGGTTATTTTGTGGTTTTGGTTGATTTTAAACTAATTCTTGGCTTTAAAAATATTCAAATATTGTTGGCACATCCAGAAGATACATTCGGCGTTGAAGCATGTAAAGGAATATTTGCAGGACAAACACATAAGGATATTATTGGAAAGCTAAGAATATACTGTTTCCAACGGTGTGTGTAACTCTAGATGTGTTTCGATGTGGCTGATTTTGATAGAGCAGGTCACAAAGGTAAAGACAACAGCAAATCACGACGCAGCAAAAGAGTTTCGTCTCCACAGCAGCCTAGTCGGATATTAAATATAAAATAAAGTCAGGCAGCGTCACAAACCTTCTTGGCGTAGAGGACAATCTTCTGGAACTGTCCGGTCTCTGCAAAGCACTGGATGACCTTGTTGGGGACGTTGGCCCTGAGGTAGACGCTGAGGGCCAGAGTGGGATCTACAGACTTCACCAAGTCTCCGAGCTCCTCAGAGCACTCCAGCTACACACACACACAAACACACGTGTTTCTTCCCAACAAAAAATGTATCTCTTGCTTTGGGACACATTGTTTAGGGTTAGGGTTACACCAGATTCAGAGACAGTTTCATATCACAGGCAATAAGACTGCTAAACAACTGAACTGCTGAAACAACATCTGTTAAACACCTGAACTTTTGAATGAACATCCATAACATTCATCTGTTTGCAACTTATTTATCTAATATATCATATTCCAATTACTTGTATATAGACTCTTATTGCACTATTTCTATTCTATTTGTAGTTACTTGCACTATTTTATCTGTTTTATTGTGTTGCTCTGTTGGAGGAGCCTGTGACCTAAGATTTTCATTGTCATATCTACACTGTAGCGATGCACACATGACAATAAAAGCCTTGAATCTATAGAATTTCCAAAAAGCAGGTGTGTTTCAATACATTGAGAAATCAAACACTGGACACACACCTTGTCCTCTTTCAGCCACTTCTCCAGGAGCTGCTTGCGGCCCTGCTGCAGGACAGGCCTGCACAGCTCCAGAGACTCAAACTTGTTCAGTTGGCCTTGGTCCAGCAAGATGCCAAAGTACTGGAGCAGCGGAGACGTCTGGCCCGGCTGGGCGGGAACACTCTGGAAACGACGGATGGTGTCTGGGGTCCGCAGGATACCCTGGGGAGAAAACAGGAATGGAGGTAATTTAGTAACAGTAGCATTAGGTTTGGGAAGTAACTGATTACATGTAACAGGATTACGTTATCAGGATCCAAAGGTAACTGTATTCCCCTATAGTTACATTCAAAAAGACGTAATCAGATTGCTGTTACATATCTAAATGTTCATAAAATAGTGTGTGTGAGCTTAACTGTGTGTATGAAACTAAAAAGGAGCATTTTCTCAGGTCAGATTTTATTTCTGCTTTTCAAACTGTAGTATGTGCTTATGTGTTTCATTGTGGGTGTATAGGCTACTGCCTGAATATGCTGAATGAAAGGCAGCTTTTCCTGTCAATTAAAACATTTTTGATCCTAAATATCTTGGTTTCTGCTTTTCTAAGGTCACATTGTTCTGTTGTCTTACATAATACACTTCAGTAAAAAAACATCTTATTGATATTTATTTTCTCTTGGATTTCTTGCACTTGACATTAACGGGTAACTAGTAATATGGTACCCCTCACAACCCTGACGGTGGCAGTACCTTGGGTGCGTTGGCCGCCACCTTGGCAGCTTCGGAGTAATTCCCCGCTGCAAACAGAGTGTTGAATTTGCGGGCGAACAGCTCCTCAGCACCGGCGAGGTTGTTGCGGACGGCCATGCGCAGCGCCAGGTCCGGGTTCTGGAGCACGTTGGTGATGTAAGGGATGATGTTTTCCTCCTCCACGCACACAGACAACACCTAGAGAAACACATTATGCACTCTTTATTATCTGTACACAACAGAAGATAACTGGTGTTATATTTGATCAGGATTTATCTTTTAACGCCCACATAAAATCAATCTCAAGGACCGCCTTCTTTAGACACGTTAGTTTAGCTGCTATAGGCTTAGACTGTCGGGGGACACCTTGCTTCTTCCTTCTGTCTGTCTGTACCTGTGTACTCTCATGTTCCGAATAACCCAGCTTCCCCCAAATTTCTTTTTGGTGTCTATCTACACCGGAATCCTGAGTCGTGGCTGATCCTGTTGCTGTGGTCCTGTGTCCTGGATCCTGAGTCCTGTGTCCTGGATCCTCTATCCTGAGTTCTGGATTTGAGTCCTGGACTTCGAGTCGTGGCTGAACCTGTCACTGTGGTCCTGTCTGACTCATCATACTACTTCCCTGATGGCTCCCACAGGATTGTTGACATCCTCGTGGATTCATCTTCTTATTATAGACACATGCATTTCCAAACATTTGGTCTACCTATGCTGTAAAATGTATTATCTCTTCAATTTACACACGGCATCTTTTGCACGTCTGTCCGTCCTGGGAGAGGGATCCCTCCTCTGTTGCTCTCCCATGTTCCCCTTTAAACTGTGGGGTTTTTCCTTCTTTGGAAGTTTTTCCTTGTACGATGTGAGGGTCTAAGGACAGAGGGTGTCGTATTGTCATACTGATATTCTGTACAAACTGTGAAGTCCACTGAGACAAATGTAACATTTGTGATATTGGGCTATATAAATGAACATTGATTGATTGATAACTCATTTGACACCTGCCTGGTATAAACAGTGCACTCTATTGACGCTCAAATCTCTGGACGCAAAAATAGATTTAAGTGAATTAGATCCTAAGACCTGTACTTGTCACCTTCCTAAATTACAGGGAGGGATTGCCTGGTGTAGTGTTACGTGTTACGTGTGTGTGTGTGTGTGTGTGTGTGTGTGTGTGTGTGTGTGTGTGTGTGTATGTGTGTGTGTGTGTGTGTGTGTGTGTGTGTTACAGAGAGCTGTACAGGCTAGAGCTGCAGATAAGAGCACAGAGCAGTAACAGGATTAGATTGTGTCTGCTTGGCAAGGCTTAGCCATCCTGCTGTGACTGTCACGAGATGCCCGACAGCGAATATGCCGCTGCACTCGGTTATTTTCAGAGAATTCTCTGTCAAGGTCACACGACAACACCCAAGGACACATGCTGAGAGACAGAGGGCTCAGGGAAAATAAATAACCAACAAATATCAGAAATAACGTCAAAGAGCTCCTATTCTGCTTTTTAGGTTTTTTTCCTTTCCTGTATTGTGTTCTAAAGGTTTGTGTGCATGTAAATGGTCTGCAAAGGCTAAAATCCCTGCGTTTCCTCCAGATGGAGTTTTCTCGCCCACCCCCCCCCCCCCCCCACCCCCTTTCCTGAAACGCCTCCATTCGACTCCTTTGTTTACTTCTGTAACATAGTGACATCACTATGTAACACTCGCGCGTCTATTTGCTAGCGCTCCAACATATTGTACGTGATAGGCTAAGGGGCAGGACATCTCTAAGAGGTTGACCAATCACAACAGTGTCGGCCAGCTAACCAATCAGAGCAGTAGGGGCACAAATGATGGCCTTATTATGCTCATAATAGCAATATTAGATGCTTATCTGTGCTTTATTGTGTGCTGGAATCGTGCTTCGATACTGCTCATGTGTTTGTGCGGATGTGTTCTTGGATGTTTTTCTTGACATGTCATCAACCTGCCAGGGACTGCAGATAAAGATCACCCTCCATAGCTACATCTGCCACTTTTACATGATGGACTACATGATGAGTGCTCATGTTGAATCATGTGCATTGTCCCTTCTTAAATAATTATACATTTGAATTATTTGACTTAATCCTACAAACATTTGTTAACCGATACCTGATGCCATTTCATCCAATCAATCCAAATAAGAAGCAGCCTGCAGGAAGAAATTGCTTTTGATAGTTAGTTTAACATCTATGTCAGCGTACCTGTCCTTTCCTGTTGACTCCGATGATGCCGGCAGTTGGCTCATGGGGGGCAGTGACGAAAATGGTCTCCCCGCTGATCCGGTTCATGTAGATACACGTTCCAGTCTCCAGGTCATACAGGTGGATGTAGCCGTATTTGGTGATGAGGAAGACGACGTCTTGCTTGGAGCTGATCTACATGTGCAGAAAGAGAAATCTGGTTAGGAAGTGTAAAGGAGAAATTAAACCAAGGCTAAGTAATGCCAGGTCAGAGAGCGAGGTCACACCCTGAGGGGAGTTTTGTACTGGCCTTTTGGAAAATCTTTTTTGTTTGAAGAAATAACGATAATAAACGGAGAGTTTTGACCCATGTGGCAAATAGTAGTTTGAAAAAAGCTAACAGGCTCTACGTGTCTTCTTGTAAGTGGTTTTGTTACCTGCATGGCCACAGGGAAGTCGTTCTGTGCTTCTGGAGGAAAGAACACATCGACAGCTTTCTTTGGAAACGGCTGGTTCCCAGTGGGCGGGGTCCCTACTTCAATGATATGCAGCTACAAGTAAAAAGAGATGGAGGCAAAAGGAGAAGCAGTCAGGATACAAGAGCCTCTGAAAAGTTCCTTATACACATTTAAAATGAGCGTTATCCTGAGCTCTTTATCTCCGCAGGTGCCAGCGTTTAGTCTCTGCAGTGCTGTCATTACCTTTCCTCCGGCCTGTCCTCGCACAGCGAAGCAGAACAGGGTGGATTCTTCAGTGTTGCCCTCCATTTTAAACTGTGCAAAGCCGGCGGCATGCCCCTCGATGGGCTGAGACACCTTCCTGTCCACAGAGTACAGCTGCATGGCTCCAACCACACGGTTTTGCTAGGAAAAGAAAAAATCCACATTAAGGCGTCTGATTTATTGTTGCATTAAGATAATTTTCAGTTGTATTGATTCTTTAACACCTCTGCTTGCAGCACAAATATTGGTTCTGAATTATAAAGGCATTTTTTTCCTGGTAAAAAACATTCAAATTAAGGATGCACGGTTATCAAGTTTCTAAGCCGGTATTAATGCCGATGTTTATTTTATTTGAATTCTTTCCCTTTTTATGAGCCAGGAAAACAAATATCCGTTTTCATTATCCATTATTACGATAAATTTTTTATGGTAATGAGATATATTTTATACCATTTAAAAAGGTAGGGTAGGTAAGAATGGAGAAACCAGCTTGAGTGCGCTAGAATTTGAAAGTACGCAGCCGAAAAAGATCTGCTCCTTCCTTCAGACTTCCTTACAGAGCCCCTCCTCCAACACACACGAACGCGCACATGACCAATGAGGGCACGAGATAAGTTTGTGCACGAGATGGAAGGCTGACAGGCAGGTAGGCCATCCAGTTATTTTAGCCGGGCCGGCTCAGATGATTGGTCGTGCTTTTTACAGTACCACGGCTTCCACAGATGACATTTTTTTATGGATTTATTGTCAAAGCATTTAATATATTCATTGCTATCGGGATGTTAAGAGCATTCCATGGAATATAACAAAAAGTGTTTCTGAAGTGAATTACCTACCCCACCTTTAATGGATATTCATACAATTAAATGGTTTAATAATAATATAAATCACAAGCTTTTAGTTCATGCATGTACAGATAATGCAGATTAAGGAAGAACAGAGATTGCCCGCTCACTTTTCAAGCTAACAAACAGAGCAGTTGAGAGGTTTTTATCCTACAGTGACAGCGGAGGATACTAAAAACACCAAGTTCAGCGTGAATAAAGACGTATATATGAACAATGCAGTTTTACTAAATTAAGTTTTAATTATAAATATTAATAAACTGTTGCACTGCTATTCTGCTGCAATAAATGTTTGCTGAGGATGAGTATTAAAGGTCCCATGTCATGCTTTTCTGGTTATTACCCGTCCCCTTGTGTGTTATGTAGCTTTTTCTGCATGTAAATGGTCTGCAGTCACAAACCCTCAAAGTACACCCTGTAGCGAGTAAAACTCTATCACAGAAAAGACCTGTCTATGCTGCCCCAGAACGCTTCGTTGGAGATTTCTCTTTTTCCATTGTTTACTTCTTGGGTATAGTGACGTATTTCAGGTATAGTGGTATAGTGACGTTACATAACGGCTCCGCAGATTGGTCCAAATGGACCAATCCGCGGAGCCGCTACTTTACGTCCGCGGAGCCGTTACGTTTGGACCAATCCGCGGACTTCCTCACACACACACACACACACACTCGGCGGGACGTTGCGAGGCTCGCTGCTGCGAGGAGCGGGACACTGTGAGCTGGCTCACTTGTGTGGGGTCGGCGAGACAGCGAGACACCGCAGAACTCAGCCTGGGCACACACACAAACTCCCAGCCAGGCTGCGGGTGTGTGTGTGTGACCAGGCTGAGTTCCGCGGTGTCTCGCTGTCTCGCAGACGGCCACTGGGCTCATAGGGAGGGGGGGGCAGGAGCTCCAACAAGCCGTTTAGGACAGAGAGTGAATACACATACTATACAGAGATGCTGTATGCGAAACCAATGTGAGTTTGGAAAATTGCACAATATAGATTTATTTTAGTATACCTCAACAATGGAATTATGATCAGTAGAAATGGCCATGACATGGGACCTTTAAGTACGTCGATTAACGATATTCAGTCAGAGTGATCACCTGTGCTGAGATGCCGATGAGCAGCAGCCACTTCTGCTTGGCGTCTGTCCGATAGTTGATGATCTGACATCCTGCCAGGCTGGAGTGACGGTCGAACACTTTGATTGGCTGAGAGTCGCCCTCCATGCTCCAATGGTAGACCGCGTTGTCTGTGACCAGGGCGACGGTGTTGAGGGAGATCCACTTCCAGAAGGTCACGTCGTCTGTCATGGTGTGAGCCTTCATCTTGCTCTTCATCTCGATGTTGAAGATCTGCAGGGTCTTTGCCGCTGTGGATATCAGGAGATAAGGTTAACGCAGTGACCCCCACCATAAAAAAAAATGATGATAAAAATAAAATAGAAGCACCACGATCATTAAGTGACTACCACAGAAAAACACACATTACAGCAGACTCTTGGAGTACACACAGGATTCGGGCATACCAACGTCCAATCACTGGATCCATGTGTTAGTCAGGGTTTAGTGACACCGAAGGACCAAACAAGAAGCCAGAACCAGAGTGAAAACAAGAGGCAAGAGCACCAAAAGGGCAGCCACTGTGGGATCTGCATTCAGTTAGGTCTGATGCATTTTACTATGAAAGAACAATAACAAATCTGCATTAAAGAAAATGCAGTTTCCCCTCATATATTTCAATGAGGCCACTGTATTTGCAAAGCAAGCGAGATTTGTGAGCTGCAATGTGAACGGGCCTCTCTACTCTTGACCTGGTAGTCAATGTAATGGACATAAAGAAATGAATGTCAAATTTGGGGTGGGTCTGAATTAGGGCTGAACGATTTTGAATCGAAATCGCGATTTGAAATGATGCGATTATCAAATCGGGCTCAGCTGTGCTCCACATGTACCAGCCATTGTTAACCAATCAGAAGTGGCCCATGATAGAAGGTGATTGACAGATTGATCCAATCACCTGCCAAGTATTTTTGAAAGTGCCTGCCCTTTTCCAAATGGCTTCCAATGGAGCTTTCCTAGATGGTTTGGTGAAACAAACCATCTGAGTCAGGTTAGTAATGCTCCATCACATGTGTTACATCTATTACAGGGTGAATCTTAAACTGAAGCTTGACTTTAAAGCAACCCAACGGAAGTTTCATGTAAGTTTAGTTATTTCACTCGTAGCTCGGGCTGCGGGGGTGCTAGAGACAGGAGCACGTTGATACGACCTTCCTAGCCGGAGATATGGCCGCATTTTACAATAAACTTCCGTTGGGTCGCTTAAAAACAAATATCGCAAATCGAATCGCAATATCTGTCAGAAAAATCGCAATTAGATTATTTCCCCAAATCGTGCAGCCCTAATCTGAATGCAGATTGGCAAAAGACGACCACAAAGCACACAAACAGATGGGATGGGGAAGGACGCATCACACCCATACTACTTGGTAACACTCGAAGAAACACACACCAACTCTTTGTGCCCAAGACATATATTTTAGATGGAATCTAACTAAAACCCATAAGGGCAGTACAGCACATGAGTGACAATGCATACAGTGATATTTTTAAACAAATGCTTTGGTCAAACTGTGTGTGGCTACAGGAAATACAGACAAAAAGTGAAGTGACGATTATTCTCGAGCACAAACACTGTAACTGCACTTATAAATAGAGGTTATTCAACACACACTGAAGAGGTTTTATAAGCCACTGGAGATTACTCCTTTGACATAATGTGAAGAGGAAGGAGGTGAAGATCTTCCAACAGGCCAAAAATGGGGAAAATGACCCCGAAACACACAGAACACATTTGGATTCATCTCTGCAGATTCTCTTTACATGTGGTTGTTATGAGTAACTGTGCATCTCCCTGTCATCTCTGATCGTACCACAAGGGGCACCAAAGCAAGACATGTTCTAATACTCCATACAGTAGATTAACTTCATGTAAAATCTGAATTATATCACAACAAGAGCCAAATTCGGATAAGCATCAATTTGAAGGAGGTAGAGAACCAAACCAACGATGTGCCGGTCAATTTACAAATCTGCAGGACTGTCTGCTAACCAACATAAAACTACTAAGAGTATATTTCATTCTAACAACTCAGGCCAATGGCACTACATTTTAATAATAACAACTAGTGTTTCATTTTTGCTCCACACATAAGGCACATTAAATATCTTTATAGAAACACATCCAAAAGACAGCCAATCCAGTACCTACAGTTAATCAATACATGTCACTGCTTGCTTGATTTTCCCATTGTTTAAATTATCATTTTAAACCATTTTACTGCATACTGTACATTACTACCAACCATTTTCCAGGGCACATAATATTTAAAATGTTTTAATCTAAGAGGTATTTTTGCTTGGTTGAGGGTTTGTCGTCTTTCGATGTTAAATTAAAGATTATTTAAAGACAATTTTCTGGCAGATGATGTAACGGAAGTGCTTTCGTATTGTGACAGGCAGTTTTAAAGTGACGTAGGAACTGTACTATTGAATGCTGACATCCTTTTTCAAATGTATTTATAAAAAGGGCAGCCATTATTTGTTCGGTACAGGCTTTTCTGTTGCCTACGTTTGCCTTCATCTTTTACCTCAAAATAAGTGTTTTCATTCAACTATGTTTTAGAAAATGGTCAGCTGTAATATAAAATATATGTACAGCAAATGGGACAAACACACACACACACAACAAAGAAGTCCTTTAAGCTGCCCTCTTGATTTTGCTATGCTTGCTTTGCACTGTTATTGTAAATCCAAGCATTCATTACAAAATTACCAACTATGCAAAACATCTCAAGAAGACAGTGCAAACAGGAGTACACTTTGACAACTCATGATATGTAAAATTCAACTTACCGTCTGCAAACATAAGAAAGCAGTAGGAAATGAAAAAAGAGCAAAAAACAAGCAAAATAGACAAAGCATTCATGACAGCATGACAGTTTACTCTCTAGTGCTACGGCTACCTTTCCTCAAATATTATTACATTTTAAATTCTTACACTGCATTTCAGTTACCTGACAGACAGTTATGAGGTGGTCTACATATGAACATCAAAATGAAAAGCAGACTGTGACAGCTACGTAACTGACTGACAACACAAACCAAATTTACACAAATGACCCGATGTATTAAAAAAGCACCGTGTGAACGGCCAAAGAAATTACTTCTGAGTTTCCACAAACTTTCCTCTCTAGGTGTCACGTTAAGCTAACAGCGCTAACACGTGCTTTGTAGCATTAGCTTACCTTTAAGGGCAATAACTTTGCTGGCAGGGTTCATGATGGCGCTGTCTGCGGAGATGGGCCGGCGGATGGGGTTGTTGGGGTCGGCCATGTCGATGATGACCACCTGGGCCTGCTCACCCACCTTCTCTCTGATGCAGATGAACTTATCAGACTCCATGGTCAGAGTGCTGAACCCAATGTTGGCCGGGTTGATTCCCAGGTTCTGGAGCTGAGATATGAACACACGACTTGTTTAAAGAAGCAGTCCATGGAAAACACAGTCCTACGCAACAAAATCGTGACAATACTTATTAAAAGGTGTGGTCTTTTAGGTAAATATATTACATATCTTAAAAGGCATCATCCATAGAATGATTTGAAAGCACTTTTTTTTTACAGAAATACATCATACAAATAGATTGGTGCAGTGATGGCGTGCTTTTGAAGGCCGACCTGAAAGATAATATTGCAAGAGTTCCCTCGAAAAAAAGCCAATGGAGAAAATAATCAAACGTTTATGATACTATTAATTAATTTTTGAGGTACAAAGCTAACATTGGGCTTTAAAATAAACGATACATCCTTTGTTTCTGTATTAAAGTGTCTTTGGGTTGCTTAAAATATAATTAATTATTATTATTATAACTCTGGTTTGTTTAAGTTATTCCAACTCTGCAATGGATGTCCACATTGGGGCTCTGGTTTAATAACCATTATGAACTGCAGGTATAGATGTGCAATGCCCTCCTTAAAAACCCTTCTTGTGGTCCCCGTAACAGTTGCAATACATTGATGTGTGTTTCTATTATTTTGTCCATCCCATCTCTATCATTAAGGCTTGGATAAATAACAGAAAAAAACTCTCTCTGTATAAAAATACAAATGTAATAAACTGGAGAATATCGACTTATAGTTAGAGGTCATCCAAGGTGCTGCTTCCTGAATGGTTCATTTCTTACATTTTAGGGAGAACAATAATCACAAATACATCAAGCAGCTGAGATCTTTGATTAAACAGACTATTCCCCATGCCTTGGGACAATTACGGATAACGCTAATTGTGAAGCCGTGTGCAAACGGGGGAACCGGTTTTCGTTTTGATTGAGGAAACTATGAAGATCTTATTTTATTTGTTGAATCTATTTGTATCTTTATCTCCCACAAGGAGCGATTCTCTGAATGAAATTGTTAAATGGTCTAGCAGGCTGCTGGTTGAGTCACAGCTTAACCCAGGGTCCCTCCCTGAACACCACACAGTAATGACCGGCTCTATTTAGATGACTGTTCCCACCCTGTGCACACTGAATTCACTGCTTAGCCCTTCTGATGGAGGTTTAGATTCAGAAAAACTCCCAAATAGTACGTTTTCACTTACACGGAATTTACTTTGGGGTTTGGCACATATAATAAACACATTGTAGAGGATATTTAAATACAGGGAAAGTACACAGTAAAGAACATAAATATTAAGAATACAAATATCCTTTAGAAATATAACAACCATATAACAGTCCCCCAACAAAGAACATATTATTCCAGCAGCCATCACTCGTTGCTGAACATTGCAGATGCTATAAATGAATTTATTTCATGTATTAGAGTTCATGTTTGTTTATTGTCTGCATAAGTTATTTGTTAAATATGTGACGAGATTGATGCCACGTCTACTTCAAACACATCTACCAACTGTTACGAATGCAGTTAGATGCACCTGATCCGGATACAGGTGTTATATGAAATTAGGGGGAGGCTGTAGCTCAGTGGACACAGTGTGCTGGACTTCGAATCAGGGGATAGCAAGTTCGAGTCCCACTGCAGTCAGCATGTCGTTGTGTCCATGGGCAAGACACTTCAACCCAAATTGCTCCTGTGGGGATTGTCCACAGTACTGAATGTATGCAAGTCCCTTTGGATAAAAGCGTCTAACAAATGTAATGTAATCTAATATAATATAAAACATATGCATCAGAGGCGACATGATGTCTTAACTTAACGTCCGACAGCTGGGAAATAAGATAATATATGTTCCAGGTAAAATCCACTACAGGACCCAGTTCAAACGGCCTGTCGTGACACCACATTACTGAATAATGGCATACGCTTAGTTTGCAGCCGACCACAGTTTCACAGCTACTAGTTAGCTTAATATCACATTAGAGATCCCATGTGATATAATGACTTTATAGCGACATGATAATAAAGGTTGAAGAGGTTTCAATCACACATTTACATAAATGTTTCATACTGTGAAAAAGACCCTAGAGAGATTTAAAATTGATATTGACTTTGGGAAAAACGATACAACTTCAGCAGGAGGACACTTTTATAAACTTTAAGGGTGATGGATTTGATACAAATATTGTAACTAATTTTTGACATTCACAAGAAGAAATAGACTGTCTCTAAATCAAATTTTGCAGATTTTTTACTAAGAATTACAAGAATATGGAACCACTATTAAAAAGATAAGAACCACATGTGTATTTGATACATATTTTTACTTGAAATGTGCCCTTTTGTATTTAATCACAATTGTATTTATATGTTCCTATTTTATTTTTTAAGATAGGATAAAAGATAAGTTGTAAAGACTGATACTTTATTGATCACAATTTGGGAAAAGAAAATCACCACAGCAGCATAGATAATACATTGCATAAATTACAGGTAAATAACATAAAATCAACAATAAAGCTAAATATATCCGCAGTAGAAGATAAACAATATACGCCAAACAGTGTATTGTGTACAATATATACATGACAATAATGAAAGATATGCATGTATAGGGTGTATATATATATATATATATATATATATATATATTGAATACACAATATAAATATACACAATATAATGTATCTCTGTACATGTACCCCTGATGTCAATCTGTTATGTGTATATAATGTTTGATGTACATATTTTATATATAAGAAAAGAATAAGAGAGAAAGAGGGAAAATATGACAGCTACATCAGAGCAGATTAGCATTTAGCAGACTGAATACATCTCTAGTGACGTGAATGCAACATCACGACCCATCTACTGTAACGATAGCTAATATACCTAATGTTTGCTAACCTAAATGTAGCCATGTAGATATCAATACCACAAGAACTACACACTGAAGGTCATGGAAGCGTGTTTAATGTAAGTATTATCCCCCTGTCCGTCGATGACAGCTAACCTCGGCTAGCGTAGCAACAGCATCAGTGCAATGAATGAGAGATGCTAGCCGTTAGCTGCTGACTAAACGGGGGAGGGGAGGTCATTCATTTGCTGCGGGTTTTGAACTGAAGATAACTGAATACACCGTTCATCCCTATGAGAGTCGCTCAGTGGCGCATGAAGCCCAAAATAAAACGACTGTAGATTCAGAAGGTACCCGTATGCGGGCCCACAGAGCATGCGCAGTTGAGTTTCCCTCAAGCCCCGCCTCCGATCTCCCTCCCTCTGCCCAGTCAAATGAATGGGGAGAGAAAATAACATTGCATTCAGCTTTAAGCGCATTTTACAACTTTTAGACCCAGGTCATTCAAATGAGAGCTATACAAAAGTTCGTGCTTGGTAGTTTATTTAGCTAAAATAAAATTACACGCTGATTTACAGACGACTCTTTCCCAATATAATTCAATGAGAAAAAGTATTTTTGGGCCGACGTGACGTCAGGGAAGCTGTAGTACCACCGTTTGTCCACTACGACCATTCTAAAAATGGTCTTCAACAGCCGGCGCACTTCCTTCCTGGGGGTTTGGTATTGACGTTAGCTTAGCTAGCTAGCTGTCAAACGGCAGCTAAGCGGGTACAATTAAGATATAACGATAACGTTTGTTATGTGTTCACACATTGCTATAAAGGTTTGCTAACATACCTGCAGGTGCTCCTGGAAGCGGATAGGTAGGATTTGAGCCATGGTGAGGGTTTCCTTTTAGCTTCTCCTCCTCCTGAAATCCTAGCCGTACAGCTAGCTATGCACCGCGCTAGCTTCGACCTCCTCACTGTGTAGGTCGGAGCCAGTCAGTGAAAACAAAAAGACACGATAAAAGGTAAAATACGGTGTTGGTGATCGTGTTTCCGGAATCTGCTACTGGTAAAAAATGTTAGATATGTCCCCCTTCTGTAAGTGCTTCCTGCCCTGCATCGATGGATAGCAGTGGCTGATCTTCTGTCCGAAATCCGCAATGGCGGCGGAAAGAGCCTGCTTCAGTCCGGAAGCATCCAGGGAGCTCTGGTAGGACACTGGTCCCTGAACGCCCCTGGGTTAAGGATGGAGGGGTTTCATAATTTATTATTTTTAACATAAGAATAATAAATACACTATCTGTGTTGTTTCTTATCTTTGTAAGAATGTAACAGTAGTTTATCCTCCTTAAACGAACCACATACATCGCCCATGTGCGTCAGTTCCGTTACAATATAGTACATTACATTAAAAATAAATAAATAAATGGCATCTAGTTATATTACATTACATTAAAATAAATAAATATCATCCAGGAACCTCTGGAAGGACACTGGTCCCTGAACGCCCCTGGATTAAGGATGGAGGGGTTTCATAATTTATTATTTAAAAAAATAAGAATAATAAATACAATTTCTTTGTAGTTTCTTATATTTGTATCTTAACAATTTAGTTTAGCTTCCTTAAAACACACCGCATAAATCGCCTTTGTGTGTCAATTCAGTTACAATTGAATTGAAATAAATAAATAAAAACATGACAGTGTGATGTTTTAAAGCATCAGTCCAACTAATGTTATTAGAAAAAACATTAATTTCATAAAGAAATACATGCATATGATCAAAATCAGTAAAACCACGCCATTCAATTTTAGTCACTTTGATTAGTTTTTACTACTTGTATTTATATTTACACTATTTCTATTTCTATAGTTTTGGTTTACACGTTTGTTCTTCCTAGAGCTGCAACGATAGGTCGATCATAAGTAAAATATGTAACTATTTTGATAATTAATCATTACTAAAAATAAATTATGCAAAGATTACAGAAAATGCTGTTTTTAGGAAACTTCTTACTTAATTTTGAGTTGGTAAAACAAGAAACTTAATGCAGTGGACATTTCATTGACCAAACGAGTTGACCAGATGAATCAATACTGAAAATAATCAGCCCTAATTATTGCACTTTGTTTGCACATAGCTCTGCACCTGAATTGATATATGGATGTTTGCACAATATTGTTCCTCTGCACTGCACTTTATACAGATGTTAATAAAGTCAGTTCAAATTAGTAGTCTTTTAAATCCATGACAGCATGTTGTTAAAGCTACAGGCAACCCTTCTGAGGAAATATTAGTTTGAAAAACACAAACAAGCAAACAGCCAAAGTTAGTGAAACCAGGCAATTAAACGCAAATCACTTTTTTGTCAAGTTATGGGTATTTTTGGGACAATAATACTTTAACATTTCCAATTTAAGGATGTTAAGTCAGTCAGCACATTTTTATTGTCTAGAATTAAGTCATGTGAAACACAGCTGAAATTGTTACAGAAGTTAAAATAAATTTGTTTTGAATCTAACAAAAAAAAACGTGCATATCATTTTTAATCAGTCTTTAATTTAAATGCCTCGCCTTAACAGGAGTTTTCATTTAAGTGCAAGTTTGTGCAGTACAGCCCTCAAATTCATAGAAAATGTATTATAATTCAAAGAAATCTCAAAGCAGGAAGCAAAAGATGACTCAAGACAAAGAAATGCATTTCAAGAAGCAGCTGTATTCGACTATAAAGGTATTTCTAATCCAGTGTCTCTAAGCTGTTTTCTTAATATTTCAGTGTAAAAAGCCTAGACTCTATTAGAAAAAAGAAAACCCAAAATAACATTTCATAAGAAAAACAATCATTGAAAAAAAAGGAAAGAAAAAAATCCCCATTCACCAGTCATTTCAATTAAAATAGAAACACCATTTTATTTTTGCTAACATTTTCCCTCAAAACAAATATATATTTTTCCTTATATATATATATTTATATATTTATTCTCAAGGCAGTTGGTCATGGCCAAATTAATTGACCTCATCATGGCCGTTTGTCATGTTTTTTAAAGTTAGAAAACATAGCTAGAATGGAAGAAAAAGAAACTAGCGGGAGCACAGTGAGGGAAGCACTGCACCGGCCAACATGTATCTCATGTTGAGTGAGAGGGAATAGTCTGTCAAGGCAGCGTGGCACACAGACACACTTCCTCTGGAACAAGTGCAATACATTTCTCACACATCACAAAACTACAACACACTCCTCTTTCACAGCACTCCGTAAGATTCCCTTTGCTTGTCTTCTCCTCGTCCTCTCATTTCTCGCAGCAGTGAAGGCTTGTTGTGCTGTTTTTTTAGTCCACTTTGACGGAGACACACTGCAGCAGTCAGGGAGTCTCTGATCCGTCCTCCATTGTCGTTTTTCACCCTCCAACTACCATTACAGACTAACCACAGACGTCTGATGTGAGCTATCTGCAGCAGTGTTTGAGGTTAGACAATTGTTTGCCAACTGAGAAAAAAAAGGATCCCAGCATCTTGTTATTACAGTAAAAACGTGACTAATACATCGTCCCTGAATACTGAAGACTGCTCTATCAGTAAATGGTGATAGCAGAAGGGAGAAGACACAAGTAGCAGGGTTTCTGCAGAAAAAGAGGGTTATGATGAGTGTACATGATGGCAAAATGTGGCTGTAGCTATGTGCTCTGAATGGGATGAACAGAAAATCACGAGAGGGGACAGGATGAATGAACAGGGGGAGGGGATGGGATGCATGGGACCACCGTCGCAATTTTGTTTAGAGAGGGATGATGAAAAGTGCCGGATGGCGACGTGAGGAAGTTCCCTGGGTTACATGAAGTGAATATGCACGATGCACTTGTAAGCAGGTATGCTCACATGTTTTTGTGTGAGGGAAAAGAGAAGATGTGTAGGAGGAAAGAGAGAAATCCCTGGGCTACATGGGAGGGCGCATTAGAGGAGAGGTCCCCAACTACCTCCATCCATCACACCCTCCCTCACACCTGAACCCCAGCAGGACTATGTGCTTCTCTTCTGCAACTCCTGAACGAAGGCTGGCAGAGAAGAGGAGGAAACAAGTATTTAGTACCCAAAATACTGTATTTTGAAGATAAATAAAAAAAGACTTTTTAATGCAAAGAATTCTTACCTCCGATAATTTCTTCCTTGACTTTTTGTAGTTCTTTCCGCACCTCCTCCAGGATTTCCTGCAAACAAATGGATTGTCAGTCATGGCACAGTTACTAGTGATCTGAGGCCTGTACTACAAAGCCAGTTTAACATACCCTGGATCTCTTTGTGTTATCTGGTTTTAAGGGGCCCTATTAAGATCATGTATATGTTCATATTTGTATTTTGAGCATTTACTGTGACCTGTTTACAGAACATGCTCTTTATTTTTCTCATACTGCCTGTGCTGCAGCACCTCTTTTCACCCTCTGTCTGAAACCAGAGCCCAGTCTGCTCTGATTGGTTAGCTGGCTGGCTCTGTTGTGATTGATCAACCATTAAGAGATGTCCCGCCCCTTAGCCTATCACGTATGTGTTGGAGCGCTAACCAATAGAAGCGTAAGTGTTCTGTGGTGATGACACTATGGGTGTTTCTCAATGTCGAGGAAGGATGCTCCAGAGCCACTATTTCAAGCATACTACGTCATCGAGTGCCGCCGAAGGACTGTTCCAATGTCCAGCATACTTGGAATTCTACCGAGGCCGGCATACTTTGTAGCGGGACATTTTGAGGCTGCACATGTGTAGACTCCGCGGTCTTAAAATCCCCACAATACTTTGCGCACGGACCAATTTCCAAATCTTTGGCGGAAATCGCGCTCCATTTAAGGCGGGGCATATGACTCACACCGGCACACCTGTTAGCCTGTTCCACAATTCTTCGTTTTCCGAGGCTAGGAAGGATTCTTGCCTCGCTTCTGAAGCAAGTGACTCGGAAGACATGTGCTACCAAGCAAGCGTCCTCGACATTGAGAAACACCCTATGTTCCAGAATCAAACAAAGGAGTCCAATGGAGGAGTTTCAGGCAGGGGGGGGGGGGGAGGGAGTGTGTGGGAGAGAAACTGTTGCTAGGCGGATGAGAAACTCACCTGTTTCATTTTCTCTAAATCCGAGTCTTCCATTCCTCCAGCATCGTTACCGTTGTTGCCAGCAGGCTTTGGCCTATTAGAAGACAAGAAACACAGAAAAAGACAAATATTTATTATTATATATATTAAGTTTGTGTTTCAGAAAAACAAGAAGAAGCCAAGACGGTCCATGGCACTGCATTGACAACGAGCACCTCACCAGTAGTAGTAACAGAGGGATGACGGAAAAGTGAGTAGAAAGTTGTCCACAAACCCAGAGATGCCAAGCCTTTCTGAACTGATAGCAATTCAGAAATGAACACCCACGGAAAAAACAGGAGCACAGCATCGACCCCAGCGCTCAGAAGTGACATTAACCATTAATCACACCATCAGGCCGATTTTCCTTTTTCAGCGATGACACGCCCGGCTGGAAAACCTACGAGTCCCCTGGGTGCATGCTACTCTCTGATCCATTAGATGGTGCCATCCTCTCTGGAAAATGCTTATGTCTACTTACCAGCAATGAGAACCCAGAAATGTTGAGTAGTTTTATGTTAGATATGAATAGAAAGAGTCCCCAATACTTAAAAACTGCGAGATGTTAACTTGCATATGTTGGGCAATTTGCACAATTAGCATAGGTTGCGTTACTTAGCATTCATTTAAATAGTGAACAGGATACCTACTGGACTCTGAACAAACTGATGGGCCATGGCATGAGTCGTGTGGCGACCACTGGGTGTAGAGACCTCAAGATCAACATTATTACCTCAACTGTGAACCATTTTTTCAAATAGATAAGCAATATGTCCAATACAAACAGTCCAGCATCCTTTAAAACCTCAAGATGAATCAGAATCAGCCCCTCTGGACTACAAATATGGCAATTTACTGGTTCAATCTGCCATTTTTTTATGCTGAAAATACCAGAAAAGGATTCAGCTTGCTCAATAACCCCCATAACCTCCAATATCGTCCAAATTGGCCAATCCATTTTTGATTGTCCATATAAGCTATAATGCTAATTAACATCCAACATATGCAAAGTAGCAAGCAGCAGTTCCTAAATTCTGTTCACCCGTACTGGACATTTCTAACATGAAACTCATGTAACTCAACATGTCCAGTTTCACAATAGGACTCTTTGAGCGGTCACATAGACAAGATGCTGCGCTAACCTGAAAATAAAAGCACGGGGAGCTAAAGCCATGAGTGAAAAGGGGCAGCATGTATACCTGGAACCTTGGGACAATGAGGGGGTGGAGTCCATGCTCTTGGTGACGGAGTTATTCCTGTTAGTGAGACACACACACTCCTCTTAGAATGAAAATGGAAGACACACAAAAGCTTGACAAAGACGCATGTTCACACACTCGCACAGATGGACTCTCAGGGTGAGAATAAACACCTGACACCTGTGGGGAAAGGATTTACTGCATGGATATATGTAAAGGCTGAATTACCTGATCATAGACGACTTTTCCCAAGGTCTTCTCAGGGTGTCTGGGAAGGATATGCAAAGAAAAGCATGAGTTTTCATGCAAACAAAGGTCAGATTCATTTCCGAAGGAGTGTATGTGGTCTACAATTCATTCCCATTTGTCATTTTGTTTTCTTTGCTTGCATGGACTATGTAGATACAGCTGAATGGAAATGGAAAGCCGTAGGTGTGAATATGTCTGTATAATGAAGCAGCAACTAAAATAAAAATAAAGTGAAAAATAAAATAAATAAAAGGGTTCAGTTCTCACCGCTTTGACCTTGAGGCTCTGAATCATCCTGTAAAAAGAAAAGAAAAAAAACCCTCAGTGTTCAGACTGAGTCATCCTCATCATGCCGCTTCTATTTTATAAATATCAGCTACAGTGTCAGGCTATATCAAAAAACACATTTGTTTAATATTTGCAGGTACAAAAATGAATGCCATCTCTTACATTTTCTTGTGGCTTCGCTGCCGGCTTGTCCAAAGTATCTGTAGCTTTTCTCCTAATGAACAGAGGAATCAATTGAGTTAAAACACCACACAGACTTGGACTATTTTAGAAAAAAATACAATATATACAGCATTTCAGTAGGATTTGTATGCAACAAATAAACAAGTCTTATTTAATCAGTGTGGGCATTGTGTATTTTATCTAACCTTCGTGCTAGGATGGCACTCATTTCTCCCATCAGACCTCCTCCTCCTCCTCCTCCTCCTCCCCCCCCTCCCCCGGAGTTGCTGCCGCGGCTGGAGTCAGCTCGGCCAATCGGAGCTGCAGGAGCTCCGTCCTCCTGCTGAGGGCAGCAAACAGCAGAGAAGAGTTCAGCAGGAGTTGTGTGTGTGTGTGTGTGTGTGTGTGTGTGTGTGTGTGTGTGTGTGTGTGTGTGTGTGTGTGTGTGTGTGTGTGTGTGTGTGTGTGTGTGTGTGTGTGTGTGTGTGTGTGTGTGTGTGTGTGTGTGTGTGTGTGTGTGTGTGTGTGTGTGTGTGTGTGTGTGTGTGTGTGTGTGTGTGTGTGTGTGTGTGTGTGTGTGTGTGTGTGTGGGCATGATGACTCAGTGACTGACTACTGATGGCTGCAGGAATCCTAGCAAAGCAAGTAGGAACAACTCTAGGATTGGATCAATGCAGCAGCAGAAGGCTGTTTGTATTATAGATGAGAGCAGCGCTACTTCACTGCCCGGCTAGATGACGCCACGCCCCCTTTGTTGTGGTAGCAAAGAGTCGACGCCAAGCTGAAAATATGGTTTATCGTGTTGAAAAGCTGCTTTGCTCTGTATTGCACGTCCATTTTTTAAAATATTTTATTATTATTTAAAAAAAGACGATATAAGAAGATATCCGTGGCATCAGGGCTCCATAAAGAGGACGGAGATCGTACACATTGGTTCCCGGTCAGTCAACACACGGGAAACGCTTAATCACAGCTATATTATGATGCTAATGAGGTTAACGTCAATCATCAAAGTAAACATGTGTAATGTTATAAGTCAAAGTAGTGACTGTCGGTGATGCATTCAAATCTGGCTGTGGGCGGCAATTCAGGCGAATAGTCGACTAGTCGTCGCATGTATGGAATATATTATGATACGTTGGCAAACATGACAGCAGATATTTTCACCCTAAAAGGGGCGGGACCATGACGTAGATGGAAATGTCCCGTATAAGTTGCTCTCGTGATTTAGAGAAGCACAAAATAAATGTAATCTTTGTTGCTTCAAGAGAAGCTTAAAGAGTGTCAGGACCGTAAAACCAGCGTACTCACCTTGGAAACTTTGCGCAGTTTAGCTCCTGCTAAGGCAGCCGCTAAACCCCCGGGTCCTCCGAGACCACCACCTCCTCCGCCTCCATCACTGCTGCCACCTCCTCCACCTCCACCTCCTCCTCCTCCACCTCCTCCTCCTCCTCCTCCTCCCCCTCCCATAGTGGGTAGGGGTGGTGCTGGCGGAGGACCTGTGGGAGGTGGTCCCGGTGGAGGAGGGATGCCAGAACTAGGTGGAGGTCCAGGAGCCGGAGGAGGGCCGGGGGGTGGAGGAGGAGCCGGTGGAGGGGGGGGGCCTCCAGTGGCTGGCGGGGGAGCAGGAGGTATAGGGACTAAAAAACAGAAAGGCACCATCAGTATCATTTACCACAATATTATAATATATTTGAATCTTCAGACGGTGAGAAACGACATTTCAGTCTCCCTGTTTGTACCACACACTCGGAGATATTGACAAAGACTTTTGACTAAACATACAGAACATCTGGTAGTTTATGCATTTATAAAAAGGTGCTCATCAATCACCCTCATGTTGATCAGTCATTTTTAACTGATCTGTTGGGCGTCGTAGCTTTAGCATGTTGCCCACCCGTGCTCTGCGCCTGTACATTTGCTAACAAACCCTGGTTACTCCTATCGTAGTGAGGTGCAGTTGTTTAGGTGTGTGTTGATCAGTTATTTGTAATCGATTAGGTGTGTGCTGATCAGTCTGTGTGTTTCCTGACCTGCAGCAGCTTGTCGTTCTCTCTCCAGTCTCTCGTTCTCCAGTCTCTCGTTCTCCAGTCTCTCTCTCTCCTGCTGCTCCAGCCTCTGCTGCTCCAACCTGCACATCAACAAACATCTGTCACCAACACACATCTGTAAACATGCTAAATAAATAAATAAATGTCATCAACGGGACGGATAAATGAAGCAGAAACGTATTATCTCACACATGCATTTGCACGTGTACAATTTATTTGAAGGTTTGTATTCCTACAGTTTTATATTATATACATATTTTATTTATTTGTGTTATTATATCGGGCCGTTGTAGAGCATTTGTACATGAAGGCCACCATAGAAACCAGTTTGTGAAGCCTAATCTCCTGAACTGAGGACTACTGTTCAACAAGAACACACTTCAGTGGAGGGCAGCCAGCCATACCTACTAACCCTATCCAACATCTATTGCTTTCAAACAACTCCAAATCTCTAAATGTAGTACTTGGCACAGTGTTGAGCTATAATCAGCTTTTATTTTCAATATTTTTGAAAGAAAGTGGATTTTACTGCTTCTGATTAGCCTACCGCTAAAAAAAGTCCACAGCTGGACAGGGTGGCCTAATTCCAGCCGCCTCAGTCACTACAGCCCTCCCCCCTCCGCCCTCCTCCTCACATCTGCCACTCACAACAGCTGTATACACAACAACACACACACCAACAAGTTCAGAGGTCCATACACACACACAAGTGAGAGTCGCTGAGATTTACAGCTGATCCACTTAGGCGGAGTGCACAGGAGGGGGGGGAGAAGGAGCGTTTATTTATTTCTACTGGTGAATATTGTGAATGTATCAGAGCTGAAAGCATTCATGTGATGTAGCACCACTTGCAGCCATGCTAGATTTATAACGTGTTAAAGGCTCGCTAACCAGCCAACAGGGAAGGGAGGGTTACTTTTAAATGTAATCTGTTATGTATACGAGTTGCCTGTAGAAAAATGTGAACTAATCCAAGTATCACAATTAGGGTTGCAAAATTCCGGGAATTTTCTAAATTGAGGGTTGGCTCTTCGTAGGGAACTTAAATATAGTTGGGGAAAGTATATTCGAGCATAATCTTGACTAAAACAAACAGATGCCATTCAAGTACACTTGAATATCCATGCCATTCCTCAATCACATGCACATAGCACACTGCTTACTGCATGGCTATTGAGACCACACCCCCTACAGGCACTGTGCATTCCTCCATCACATGCACAGAGGATTTATTGTGGGGATTTTTGGATGGGGGGGGGCATTTTTGTTCATTTTTGAATGAGTGGTGTTGGGGGGGATGAGTAATATTTAACTCAACATTCATGTTTTTGTTCTTCAATTAAACAAATGATTGTTCAATAAAAATCATTAAAACTTGTTCTGTTCTACTTACAAATCAATCTGTTGAAATGTCATGTTTTTTAATGAATAATTTTGCATGGATGTTTTCTTATGACAAAACAAAATGTTTATATTTATGCTTGGATATGATACAATCTGATTACATTACCTTGAATTCCCAGTTAGTTCCCATTAATTCCCATGGAAAGTTGCCAATATGGAATATTTCCAAAATTCCCCAGCTTAACTTCCCATGGTAATTTACCGGAAATGTACCGGAAATGTTCCGCCCCTTTGCAAACCTAATCACAATATAAAAGTAATGTTCCCGGATTACTTTATTTTAAATTACCTCAATATCAAATGTAATGCAGATACATCAAAGAGAAAATAAATATCAATAAGATGCCTTTAACTTTGTGTATTATGTAAGACAACAGAACAATGTGACCTTAGAAAAGAAGAAGCCAAGATATTTAGGATAAAAAATGTGTCCTCTGCTCATGGTTAACCTGCAAGGAAAACCTGCCTTTCATTAATCATATTCAGGCAGTAGCCTATACACTTATAATGAAACGCATGAGCACATACTACAGTTTAAAAAAAATCTGAAATAAGATCTGAGCTGAAAATGCACTGTTTTAGTTTAATACACACAGTTAAGATCAAACACACTATTTTATGAACATAGAAGTTCACCTACCTAATTAAAAACAGAACAAATGAACCAAAGAAAGTGAAACCATGAAGCCGAGTCAGGCAGTAGGCGAATAGATTCACACTTGAAGTATTACCCTACAGAACAGTACAGCTTACAGAGAAGAAATAGAGTCTGATCCTTTTACAACAAACACTATCTGCTCTTTTTAGGTTTTTACTACATTTTAATCCTTCTAGTAATCCACAATCTTTAGAAATGTAATCTGATTACATTTTGTTTTATGTAACTGTAAGGGAATACTTTTTGTTGTATCCTGATTACATATTCCTTTTACATGTAATCCATTGCTCCTGAAGCCTGGTCATCAGCCGCTGGGTTTAATAGAAACTTGACAAGACAGTCCTCGTAGCCAATCACAAAGCCTCCCCTGCTGTGCAACATATTACCTTTTGGTCTAAATGAGATTAAAACGTTAATCCTGCGGCGTGCATGGCATCGCTGCGAGTCTCTATCCCACAGATAGATGGCGGCGGGACTGATGGGAGGTGTGCGCCTTGCTGTCTTTCTAACCTTTAACCCTAAGGGGGCTGAGGGAGGGTTTAGCACTGTCACACACTAATGCCATCAAATCCTCTACATATGTGTGTGCGTGTGTGTGTGTGTGTGTGTGTGTGTGTGTGTGTGTGTGTGTGTGTGTGCAAAACAGGACTACCGCAAAGCCAAGACAGCTTGACTTGCTATTGATTGTTATGCAACTAAAACCCAGAGGGTAGTTTGCTTAGAAACATGAACTTCACATGGCCGCACAGAACAGCAAACAGTGAGTCTGCACGGTGAAACAACTTGCTTCTGCTTTTTTAACAAATACTGACACTGCTTCTTTTTTTGTGCTGAACACAGCCTGCAGACACAGAAGAAACCGGGCAGTATTGTGAAGGTGCATACACTAGGGGGGCACAGTGTGGATAAAAGCAACTATAGAGTGGTGCAGTGATTAAGTATTTGTGTAGGCTGTGCACGGGTTAGCATCATAAGGGCTCCCCAAGAGTTTGGATTATTGCAAAAAATAATCTGTGGCAAATCGTTGTTCAGTAGGAACACCTCCACATATTACCACGACTCTATGATATACTTTATTTGTCTCATACTGCCTGTGCTGCAGCACCTCTTTTCACCCTCTGTCTGAAACCAGAGCCCAGTCTGCTCTGATTGGATTCCCGAATAAAAAGTGGCTCGTGGTTTATTGAAATTAGAAAAAAATAAGTAAAGTTTGGTAAAATTACCTTCGCTGTTCCAGCTCTTCTGGAGTGGGTCCATTTGACACTGGACGGGGGAGAGTTGCGTAGCCTGGCAAAGTACAGAAAACATTACTAATTTAAAAGGAAAAAGTGGAACATTGTTGTGAATGATTTGAAACATTCTTGAACAGTTTATGATTTGTATTTTATGACACTCTTTGAATTGTATCCAGCTGTTTATGTGCTTTTTTCGAGGTACACACCTTCTTCTACCCATTCAGATGAGTGTGCAACCTCTGTAGACAGCCGTCATATAACAGAAGGGGCAGAAGAGGGTTTTATGGTGTTTAATTGCACTAGGTTTGCCACACTGTTCAATTGTTTCAACAGTAACACTTTTGCAACGGTTCAAATTTGATCTAATGACCCAGAATAAAACAGATATAACAAAACAGTGCAGTTCAAATCACATTTTTGCACAAAGAGATCTGCAGAAAACCTTGGAAAATGTTTCCAACAGCTGGATTATGGCAGGATAATGTTACGGTGTTATGTAGGGAAACAAGTCTATTATTCGAGACAATAATTGTGAGTCCAGTCGTTGGTTTGATTTAAAGGTCCCCTATTATACTGTTTTTCATCAATATATTATAGGTCTCAGATATATACAGAACATGTCTCTGAAGTGTTTGTCTCCAAATACCAAACAGATCATTGCAGCGTCCGATACTTTAGATGAAAATAAGGAGCCCCTCCCCACGCCCCTCTGAGAGATATTTGGTTAAAAAGAACACAATGGTGCTCTAGGAGGAGATTCAGGTGATAAGGTGTGGGGGGGGGGGGGTTACCTTGGTTGGTGATTGGCTAATGGTTGCACAAGCCCAAAAATCGTTATGACATCATAAAGTGGCCAAAATCTGATCAGCTCATTTTCAGACAGGTTTTTATATAAATGGATCAGGATAAAAAGTGAGAGAATCTTTTTTCCTGAAACTTTCAGAATCTCTTTACACAGAGGGGACACATGTTTATGTATAAAAGACATGACAAAGTGGATTTTGCATAATAGGTGACCTTTAATATGTAAGCGTGTTATAAGGGGGATAATGTGCAGCGAGGCAGTTCTTATTGTGTTTTGTGCCCAACGGTTGCTGGTGAATCTTGCGACGTGTTTATTTACCTGCATCTGCCATGGAGGTGATCACCTCCAGAGCGTGAGACATGCCGCTGGCGAACAGAGTGGCGTCCTCTTTGCTGCCGAAGTTCAGCCCCCACACCTGCCGGGCATCTCTCCACTGGTGGAAGTTGGGCGTGGCCTGGTTATACTTGAGCCCTTTCACTATTGGACAGTTAATAACCACCTGGGGAGCGAACAGACAATAAATGCAAGGGTAAGAGCTGCACATGTTTATCATTTTATTGAGATTAAATTCTGCATTTCCAAAGACAACAATACAATACAAGGACAATGGTGTTGCACATAAAAGGACAATTGAATAAGGGGTGGGGAGGAATTACAGCGTCAATTTATCTTATGCATCTGTATCCATTTAATACGTAGTGTAATCGTAGGTAGACATGCATGCACATTCATGCACATTTATTCCACTAACGTTGATTATTTGTGAACGATATGCATTCGTATATCAGCATCTTTCTCCACAGAGGAATTTACTTTCTGAAAACTCTATAACCTGCTGTCTGGGAACAGTGTTGATGTACGGCTGATGTTTCTTGTGTTGTATATTGTGTGAAGAAACTCAATAAAGTCTAAGTGGGAAAAATGATATCTTCTGCTTTATTTGTGTTGGCCTGTGTTGGTTTGTTTTGCACCCAGCAGGTGGCGTGAAGCCGTGAGCCAGCAGGGGGAAATGCTCTGGGTTTGAGTGAATGTGCTGACTCGCCATTTCACTATTTGTTTAACAGCCGCTGGATTCCACAGAGCAGACGGGAGGAGAGGAGACCCAACACAAATGACCAACAATCGTTTAATAAAGATCAGAACCTCTCCTCTCCAGATCTAAGGGAACTTTTTTATTTGATTAACAAGATTTACCCTTGTAATCATCACCAAAGATTTCATTTAGATTGAAATATATTTACCTTCAGTCATTCAAAAACGTATTTTCTTGTCGTAAATTAAACATGCTTGTGATTTCCAAACATATAATATGCACAAATGAATTGCACCTGCACATATGCATGTACAGTTGAGGCCTAAATGATTAGCCCCCCAGGAGTTATGGAACATTTTCCTAAAATTCTTCCCAATGTTTCCAGCATTGATAAAACTTAATATAATCAAACATTCACCAGTGCTTTTGGTACATTTTGGAAAATAAAATAAGTTTTTAGGCTTGCTTTATATCAAATATAGTGAAAAATGGGTTGGTCAAAAATATTAGCCCCCCCCCATGTGAATTTTTGCTTTCAAAACACACCTAATCAACCAATCAGCTTTCAAACCACACCTAATCAACCAATCGGCTTTCAAGCCACACCTGAGCATTCGATCAGCATAAAAGGACTCTAAGAAACAGGCACTCTGATACCTTATTGAGAGGGACTATACTACTACTCCCACTCACCATGCCAAAGACAAAGGAAATCAGTCTTGAGCTCAGAAAGAAGATAGTGGAGGCTCATGATAAGGGGGAAGGCTATACTGCTATTTCCAAGCGCTTCACAGTGTCTAGAACTGCTGTATGTTGCATCATTGCGAAGTACAAGGAGACACATTCTGTAAGAAACAAACCTAGGCGTGGTCGAAAGCGCAAGATTTCAAGAACTCTGGAGAGGAAAATAGTCAGAGATGTCAGCAAGAATCCCCGGACATCTGCCAAGATGATTGTTGCTGACCTGGCCTCTTCTGGAGTTGATGTTTCAAGGAACACAGTTGTGAGGGCTCTTCATCGTGGTGGGCTTCAGGGCCATCGTCCCAGAAGAACCCCTTTACTCAAAGAGTGACACATCAGAGCCAGACTGAGGTTTGCCCGTGAACATTCGAAAGGTAAAGATGAGTTTTGTAAGTCTGTGCTTTGGTCTGATGAGATTAAACTGGAACTGTTTGGGCACATGGATGTTGCTTATGTTTGGCGAAGAAAGGGAGAGGCCTTCAACCCTAAGAACACATCATGCTGTGGGGCTGTTTTGCAGCCTCAGGCACAGGGAGCCTTGTTCGGGTGCAAGGCATCATGAACAATTAAAATTATGTTGACATTTTGAGGGATAATATGAAAAAATCTGCTCTTTGCTTAGGTCGTCGCTGGGTCTTCCAACAAGACCCAAAGCACACATCAAAATTGGTCCAACAGTTCCTAAAGGACACCAAAACCAAGGTGCTGGAGTGGCCCGCACATAGCCCAGATCTTAATCCTATTGAGAATCTGTGGCGGGTGCTCAAAGTGAATGTCCATGCTCGGAAACCACGCAATTTGGACCAGCTGGAACAATTTGCAATGGAAGAATGGGCCAAAATCCCTCAAGAGACCTGTGCCAACCTAGTCAAGAACTACTCTAAGAGGTTGTTGTCAGTTGTGGCTCAGAAAGGGTACACTATTGACTATTAATGGCCTGGGGGCTAATATTTTTTGACCAACCCATTTTTCACTATATTTGATATAAAGCAAGCCTAAAAACTTATTTTATTTTCCAAAATGTACCAAAAGCTACTAAATAGCACTGGTGAATGTTTGATTATATCAAGTTTTATCAATGCTGGAAACATTGGGAAGAATTTTAGGAAAATGTTCCATAACTCCTGGGGGGCTAATCATTTAGGCCTCAACTGTATATATATTTAACTATCTTCCCCTCATATCTGTATACTGTATATGAAGATACAGCTCTTTCTCTAATAAGAGATTCTTATTCTCTTTATTTATTTTTCTTTCTAGCTTCTCGTTTCTGCTTATAATTGCCTCAGTTTGATTTGACTATATGAGCATGGATGGGATGGGCCTTTTTCTGAGGTTGTTGTTGTTGAAACTGTTGTTCAATCAAGTTTGGGGGGAAAAACATGCACTGAAAAGAGAGGGTAGCAAGTGACCAGAAACACATCACAATTAGGATTAAAGGGGGCATATTATGTTATTTCTTAAGTTAAAGAAGGCAGTGTGTTCAAAAAGCCGTAATGCCGGTAGAAAAACATTTACACACCGGTCCTAGTGATCATAAAAATGGGCTGGGACTCAAATCAACAAAAATGTACTCTTCATAACGACAATCAAAGGCAGTAGGAGACATGGTAGTACATAGAAAATACAGCCCCTTATATTCTCTCCACTGTGCTCTCATCCTAAACCAGATTGCATGTCTCCATTAGACACATATAGAGTCCTTATTGGGTGTCATGCTACTTCCTAAATTGTTGCAGGAAACGGAAGAACAAGCTAACTATCTGAGGAAACATAATCCACTTTAAGGCCCGTCTCTGGGGAACACGCTCGCTCCTGAATGTTTAAAGGAGGAGAAACAGCAGTCGGGAATAGACCCACCCGGCGATATCTGGTGAGTCATAGCGTGTTGATAAGGAAACTTTTGTTCCCCTTTGACATGACAGGTTCACCGGACGGTCTCTCTTCTTATTATGCCAACGTCACGCCCAAAGATAACACTAGATGCTCCACAAAATCACCTTAGTGTGTTTTATAGGTTTGTGTGCATGTAAATGGTCTGTAAAGGCTAGAACTCTCCCCCCGCCCCCAACTGAAACTCCTCCATTGGACTCCTTTGTTTACTTCTGGTATATAATGACGCGTGAATCCACGTTTTGACTGATAAGAAATGTACCATGTTAAACCATAACGGGAAGTTTTACTCAATAAAAACATGAAACTCATCTGTAAGCTTGGTATTGTGTTCTCGCTTCCTCTCGAGCATTTGCAGAAGTGTTCACATAAAAACACACACCGTTACTACGGCTACTGGCAAGATTAAACTAGTAAACAAGAGTGTGCAGAGATTTGGCAATAAATCCAAATAAGATGAATTGTATCAGTAGAGGTGATACCAGTGCAGTTGTTCACCTGTTATCAGTTGTACTGTAGCGGGTACACAGTCCAGGCTGTCATTATGCAAAGTACATTATCGCCAAATAATGCACTTAAAATAAGCAATAAAATGGGAGTGATTGACAATAATGTGTTCTTAGGTATTGTTAAATGATCATAAAGGATATCTATGAAGTCACCTAGGTCTTGGTGCAGGAATGAGTCTTAAATCCCGGGAATGAGTCAGCATTTTAGCCTTAATGGTTTTTTGAATGTGTTTTTGGTTGTTCGCCTGAAATAGGGTCAAACTGAAGACCTTTTTGTTCTACGACGTCAGTTAATACCCCACTGGTGAATTCAAAAAACAGCGGTCGCTAAGAAGTGTATAAATGAGAGGAATAAACGCCATCACGCCCAACATTAGCCGCCTTAAGCTTAGCGGTGATGATGTGAAGTCATGTGACCGTGATGTAGTTCCTTTATAGCCTAATGTCAGTTTTTTACTTCAGAAATCACAAAGTGGTGTTAACATGTGGAGATTATCCTGCTGAACGAAACGTGTGGGTATCATAAACGTTTGTTTGCCAAAGAGATCGTTTTCTACAGTCATTTTTTGTGCAGGGAAACAGGGAGATGCTGCCTTCAGGGTCCAACATAGAAATATGACATCACTGCACCACAGTGTGTACCAGATGTAAGGTTATAAAACGAATGCTGGCCTAGAAGCTGCTACACACACCTGCTGGTCCGTCTGCATCTTGCGCCCCACTATCCTGAAGGCGTTGGTGGTGGGGTTGTGATAGATCTGGACTCGGCTGAAGGCCTGAGGCCCCGCGCCCGCCGGCAGCCACTTCTTGTTGCCATCGTCATAGATCATCACAGTGGCCCGAGCCTGGCAAATACTCGACTCACTGCAACACAGAGGGAAAGACAGAAAGAAACGTTAATTTGATGCAGTGTACAGATTTGAGATTTGATTTGTTGCCTGGCAGTGAAAAGGCAAAGATAGCAGAGGAATCAGCACAAGAGACATGTGTTACACTGACTGGAGACCACTGGAGATCAGTAAGAACCATCACTACCTCCATCATAACTACCACCATGCACTGGTTCATCATTTGAAAACAGAGGAAAAGCCTTTAGCTGAACCATGCTCCAGTTTATTGAAGTGTCACAGCAGTGTGAGATAGTGGACAGGGTCACCACTGTAGGAACAGATAGTGCTGCAGTATGATAGCAGCAGAGATAATATGCCCTGTGTAGCTCACATTATACAGAGGGGGATCACTGAGGCTCTCCCTCACAAAGGCTTGGTTCATGCTTTAGCTAAAAACTAAAAAGTCGGACTTCACATCAATAATTCAGAAATCAGGTTATAATAATAAAATAAAAAACCCTCTGATTTCTCTCACCAGTTTGTCATGACTTTCTTTATCATAAAACCACACATGTTTAGACATACTGTATATACAAAAGGGAGAGAATGAAGGACTCAGCGATAGATTGCAGAAAAAGTGTTGATCTGAGAGGAGAGAGAAAGAGTGTGATGCCAAGCGAGATGGGAGGCGAGACAACAATGGAAGCTGACAAAGACGGGAAGTTGAAAATCTTCCACCTGCAACACATCAACCTCCACCTCCACACACTCCTCCACCAGCAAACATGTGCTGTGAGATCAGCGACAAAACATTTATTTATAGTCTCACACACGAGTTACAACACATCCAGGAATGCATGCACATTTTGCAAGTTTAGCAAGCAGTATTAGTGGGTGCAGAGTGTGATGAGGAAATGCATTGTACTGTCGAGAGGAATACCACAGAAAATAAGTATGAGGCCTAAACAAATGTAGTACAGGAAGTAGAACACAGGAAGAAATGGTGGCTGACTGTAATTTCCCCCTTTTCTCCTCATTTTGCCCCCCTTTGCTCTCCCAACATCCCCTAATCCAAGTCCTCTCCCCCTCTACCTCCATCTGTCCGTGATACAATCTGCTACTTCCTGTGACACAGCAGCAAAGCCACAACCCACTTCCTGCTGCCAACACTGCCTAAAAAGGACTGTCTCAGAATGAACAATCCATACACACACACACACACAAGGTAGTTGACATTTGAAAAACACATAACATATCTCTGGGGTTGCTGTCAATCATAGGAAAGTGTGTTATATAAAATTGCCTTCCTGTGATTGTGTTATTCAGCACACGTCATAGTAATTGTGCCCACAGTGAATGTCAGGCCAATCTTTCATAGGAGCTTCCTGTCCTCTACGCTATGTGGCCACCTGTAGCTGTAGAGATTGTTGCTGAATTGACTTTCATCTCCTTTTAAAGTCATTTGTAAGTCTACATTTCACATTTTAAATGACAAACACTGTATCATTTGTTGGGGGCACCTGGAAGATTGTTGAAAGAGGATGATGATGCTAATGTTTAGGTTCATGTTTCTATGAACCTCTACTGTGACATGTCTCCATGCTTTAATGTTAGAAAAAGGTCTTAATTGTGTTGTGATTGGTCAACAGCTTAGAGACGTCCCGCCCCATAGCCTATCACGTACAATGTGTTGGAGCACTAGCCAATAGAAGCATAAGTGTTACATACAGGGTATATGCAGGAATCCTGAAGTCAAATGTAAGACCTTTTAAGACCCTTTCCATACATTTTAAGACCTCATTCAATTCAATTCAACAACTTTATTAATCCCGCAAGGGGCAATTGGTTATGAGCAGCAGCTTATGTCATGTACACAGGCAGGAACATACAAGAAGAAAACACACACAGATACACCCGGGAGCACAGATGTGGATAATTCCAATTTACACTATAAATAGTTCATAGCATCACAATAATAAATAAATAAATAATCAAGTTAAAAGCCTTTCAAGAATTTAAAAGGTTGAGTGCAGAAGGATTCTAACCGGTTAGATTGGCGACACACTTTACTATATACAGTATTGATTGTCCTTCCTCCTTATCTTCCAACCATTTGGACGCAGACTTGCATTTCCCCATAACGATGTTGTTTAACAACCGGCGTAAACGGACCTTCGCGCGCTATCAAGCAGTGAGCGCGCGATGTCCTGTTCAGATGACGTCAAATCCAACGGGAAGCCATAAATAAACTACACAGAATCACACTACACACCTACGCAATGATTACATTCAGGCAGACTTTAGAATACAACCTCTTTGGACAATTCATATACTTATTGAAAACAAGCTACAACATGTAATACCTTGGAAAATGCCGTTTAATACTTTTTAATACTTTTTAATAGCCTTAATTTTCGCTAAATTGATTTATCAACTTTTAATACTTTTTAAGACCCCGCGGTAGTGATGTCACTATGTTGCAGAATTAAACAAAGGAGTCCAATGGAGGCGTTTCAGGTAGGGGGAGAAATACAGGGATTTTTGCACTTGAAAAACAATGACATGCTCAAAAACCTTTAGAACACACCAAAGGAAAGGGGAACACCCCCAAAAGCCTGTTTAATTTAAAAGTGCAACATCTATTGCACATCTGTCCTGGGAGAGGGATCCTCCTCTGTTGCTCTCCCTGAGGTTACAAATATTTCTCTCTGCTAACTGTGGAGTTCCTTTGGGAGTTTTTCCTGCGAGGGTCTAAAGACAGAGGGCTTTCCAGCAGAAAACATTCCTAAAGAAAACGTCAGAACTATAAGGAAAGCGCTATCTAATCTTGAACAGTATTTGGACAGTTTAGAAGTGTTGCTGAGTGAGAAAGCGCTCCTAATATAAACATGTAAAAATACAGATAGTGATGCAATGTGAGTCTGGATGAAGAAGGAACCTAAACATCAGAGAGGTTCATTTAAAGGCAATGCTAAATACAAAGAAATTGGTCATGAATATTTATTGGATCCACACATTTTAGGACAGTCCTAAAATGCTATCATACTGTAAGGAGCCCTTACTTTAAATGTATATCTATACGATGCATTTATGTCGACATATCGTTATAGGATGGATGTTTGTAACTCATATATCTTTAAATTGACGAGCTCAAATCCAACATAGTTTAAACTCTTATGCTCATACAATAGTTTAAAAACATTCTCATGGACTTGGATTGAATTTGTATTCTCAGTTTGACAAATAAAGTGGATGTACATGTAATATCCTGGTTTTGTGATGTTAATCTTGGATCATAAAGGGGACCTATCATGCAAAATGCACTTTCTGATGTCTTTTATACATAAATATGTGTCCCCGGTGTGTCAGGGAACTCACCAAGTGTCAGAAAACAAAACCCTCTCTCTTTTCCTCCGTACCCACATCTCAAAAAAAAGAAAAAGGGGGGTGCTAACAAGCAGATCCAGAATTTTCGCTCCTATAACGTCATTGGCGACATCCGGCCGACGTGACACGTCCCAACCTATATTCTCCGGCACACGTGACACGTCCCAACCAGTGTTTCCGCCAGACCAGGGCTGAGAGGGCGTCCACCCCGCGAGGAGGGGGGGTGGGGGGTTGAATTTTGACTTGAGCCGTCCCTTATAGATACTGTCTTTTTACGATAGTGAGCCGGATCATTTGGCTCGGCTCTCTTAAAAGCGCCGGCTGTTTCGGCTCCCAAACGGCTCTTCATGTTACCACAGTTTACCACGGAGCCTCAGTTTCGCCGCTGCGAGGCTCTGGTGCTCGGAACGTGCACAATTTGGACGCGATGAGTGGTGCTAGTGGAGCACGCACGTGAGCTGCGAGCACCACTAGCACCGCTCATCGTGTCCAAATCGTGCACGTTCCGTGTTGTCCTGTAGCAGGCACCGCCGATGTCGGGGAAATGATCTTCAATACTCCGAAAAGAATCCCACCAGACTCCTTTGCCCCTCCAACAGAGGGATGTCCTTGTCCTTTTTCCTTTTCGTTATTTCAAGCGATACAAACTCTCGATCTTCTCTCGAATTATTAATATCTTTGGACGCCCTCGGCTGGAGTTCAGGGCGTCCCGAGCTGAATAAGGGCGTCAAATGACGGCAAGACGCCCCCCTGGCGGAAACGCTGGTCCCAACCTATCGTCTCCATATACAGTCGCAGCTGTGTGTCTGTGTATTCAGCAGGATGTCTGCTGGAGGCTTAGAGTAAAGTCGTTATATTGTATAATACATATAATGGCGGTAAACACTTAAGAAAGAACATGTCAAGCTATGTGCTGTATCAGAAACAATGCGCGGCGTCTTTTGGGAGTAATATGCTGTGTGTTTACATTAGCAAGCATGCTAACAATCAGAGCTAGCCATGGAGCTAACGCTGTAGGCTACTGGAGAGAATATGTGTAACGTAATGTCCTTGTGGTAAACCCAGCGAGAGAGAAAGGTTTGAGCTCCATACTGTTTCAGAAATAAAGCTTGGAGTGGTTAGGAGCATACTATGGCATTTAATCACCGCAGCGTTTAGCTGAGCTTCTCCCGGTAGAAATCTCTAGCAGGGGAAAGCTGCGTGACGCTACAAAGGCTAGCTGAATCAGCCTGTTTGCAACAGGGCTGCAAAAGAGCGATATGAGCAGTATGAGGCATAGCTACAATGGGTGATCTGTTTGGTATTTTAAGCAAAAAACTTCACAGACATGTTTTGTATAGGTATGGCCCTACAATATATTTTTCCAATATAGCATAATGGGTCCACTTTAAATGAAAGGCAATCAATAGGATGCTAAATCATTATTTTTACAACAGTGGGAGAAAGGATTTTTACAAGGAAGAGAAGTGGGCTAAAACCAATAGGCTCAATGCCCGTCTGTCACTTAGGCAGGTGAACTCGGGATGTATAAATACTGCAGCGCTCTCTGATCTGCATCAAGCCTTCTGCTGCTGATGGGAACTGGGAGGGGACGGAGACTTCGGACTGGGAAACAGATGCATATTTAATGTGAGAGAAAGCGAAGGGCTCAGGAGTGCGACTGAGAGTGAGCACATTAATTATTGATAGAACTACGGACACAGATGCTAAAAGCACGAGTGGCAGAAACACACCGAGACGGAGCCTCACACCTGTCATCTGACAACACAGGAACTCACAGCTGGGATGACTGGACAGATATTAAAGAGGCATATTATGATTTGGGGGGGGTTCCCCTTTCCTGTGGTGTGTTATATAGGTTTGTGTGTATGTAAATGGTCTGCAAACGCTAAAATCCCTGAGTTTCTCTCCCACACACCCCCCCCCTGCATGAAACGCCTCAATTGGACTCTCATTGGACACATTTGTTTGTTACAGATCCTCTAAAACCACACCATGATCATTTTAATATACTATCCAATGATGCCAAAATAATCAATCCTCCCACATTTCTGAAAATAATTGCAACAAGTTACTTTTTCCAAATCGCGCAGCCCCAATAGACGCAGACTCTGGTTGTGTTGCTCACTTAGTTAGGGTAAGTGTTTTTCTCTTAAGCACAAAGAGGTCACGGCCTGATGCTGTGTGGAGGGATCTGAGCCCCCAAATACCTCGAGCAAATGGCCTGACAACAGGAAGTGATCACCATGATGATATTCAAATTGTGCTTTGGCTAAAAACACTTAAAAAAAACGGAACGAGGTCTTCATCACAGGCAGTGAGTTCCTCCTCTCTTTGTGGTTTCTTGGTCAGCGAGGGGTTAACAGGAAACCGCAGGGGCTCATGCTCTCTTGGAAATGTCTGTATAAGGCTTTGCTCTGGGAACTTTCCCCCAAATGTGTTGGCAAGTACAGTCAGGCCCAGTGGCTCTGTCTCCTCCTCTCTTCACCTGACCCTCCCACAGCGCTGCTCCTCCCCCCATCCCTCACTAGTTCCTCAAACATATAACCAAGATCTGTCGAGAGATGTCTCTTCTGTGGCATTCACGAGAGTCGGGACAAAATAAACACTTTTCAGTCGTTTAAGAAGATAAAAACGTTACAGACAGAAACAGTTTTTCATTGTCATCGTCCACTCTTATGTCTTTTCTGTGAAAACCAAGAGCTGTTTTGTCAAATCCAGAACACATTTGGTACAGTTTAAGTTGTGCATTGTTATTTTAAACCTGTTAGTCGGGACGATTGTAACACAATGTTATGAGCTGTCCTGTCCTTGTTTATATTGTCTATGCAAGCACATTACATCATTTATCTTAGCCAGACATTAGGATATTAATGGCATCTCTGCCTGTGCTGCACCTCTCACATACATGTGTCTTTGAGAAAAACCTATGCTCTACTGCAGGTCAACCTGACTTCTCTCAGTCTTTGTTAACCTCTTTCTCCAATTCCATTTGTTCAATATGAAACATGTGTTTGTTAAGTTCTGTTACATCGACAATGTGACCGCATTAGCAGCAGAGCCAGCGTTTCTGCCAGGGGGGCGTCTTGCCATCATTTGACGCCCTTATTCAGCTCAGAACGCTCTGAACTCGAGCCGAGGGCGTCCAAAAAAATTAATAATTCTAGAGAAGATCGAGAGTTTTTATAGCTTGAAATGACGAAAAGGAAAAAGGACAAGGACATCGCTCTGTTGGAGGGGCAAAGGAGTCTGGTGGGATTCTTTTCGCCGCCAGCAAAGCGTGTTCCTGTGACGGAAAGTGTACTGCCGGCGAGCCTTGACGGGGGGTGCTAGTGGAGCACGCGCATGAACTGCGAGCGCCGGAGCCTCGCAGCGGCGAAACTGAGGCTCCGTGGTAAACTGTGGTAAAATGAAGAGCCGTTTAGGAGCCGAAAGAGCCGGCTCTTCTTAGTGAGCCGAGTCAAATGATCCGGCTCACTAAGAAGAGCCGGAATTCCCATCACTAATACGTAAAGAGATAGTATCTATAAGGGACGTCTCAATTCAAAATTCAAGTCACGAAGAAACACTGACTCCTGACAGTTAAACCTGACCTGCTCCTAAACTGAAAAACTCCAACATGGCGAACCTTGGGATGTAATAAAGTACTAATCAAATTATCATAATTATGACATATGAAACAACAAACTAAACCAACATCTTAATTCAACAAGATGTACTGCTTGTGTGAATTGAATTCCTGCAATCAAAAACAGCTTCTCTGGTGTATCGAAAACAATGTTGTATATCTTGCAGTCAGTTCTGCGTGATGAACATGCGGACGATAGGCATGATAAAGTTGGATGGGCTCGGAGAGAACTATCCCACGTCACTTTTGTCTTTCGTCCCGCATTCGTCCTTCATCTGCGTTACTTTCCTCCCGAGTTAGGTCTGCCTTTCGTCCCACAATATTTGCACATTTTGTCTCACATTACTTTCGGCCAACAATACTTTTATCACGTGTTACTTTGGTAATTTGTCCGGCAAAATATTTAGCTTTCATCCCACATTATTTTAGTCTTTTGTGCCGCATAACTTTTGACCTGCGTTACTATCGTCCCGTGTTACTTTCATCTAGCTTTACTTTTGTCTTTCGCCTGCGTAACTTTCATCCTGCTTAACCTTTGTCCCAAGTTACCTTCGACCCGCGTTCAAGTTTACTTTTGTCTTTTGTCCAGTGTTACTTTTTGTCCTGGGTTACTTATGTATATATTACTTTCATCCCATTTGACTTGTGTCTCTCGTCCCACCTCCCCCTTACTGCATTCCATATTTATATTTGGTGCAGGGATAAGAAGTCCTCACATACAGTGAAATGGATAGGAGTACATTCATCCTGAGTATCATCATGAGACTGTTTTACTGAGCACACATGACATCATCCGTGAGACACTGGAGGTTCTCAGTAATGTCTAAACACTGAGAGAAGTAATACCATTTGTCTCCGCGTCCATTTCTGGTTCACTGTCCCTCCTAATCCGTCAGACTTATCTTTCTCCTCCAGGAATTCATATAATACCACTTTATGAAAGCCTTTTCTGCCCCCTATACTACAGACAAATATCATTTTTTTATGATGCTCAGGCTTTTTGAGTCAGTCTTGCCTCAAGGAATAAGTGTCTTTCTCTGTTTTTAGGATAAAAGAAAGACAGCAGGTAAGACTAAAACCTGCGTTGTGCAAAATCTAGTGCAATGCATGCATGCAGCTTTATGCCTCATCAATAGGAGTGTTGGTTTGATACTTGATTCACACACATTCAGAGCCAAATGTGAACATAGGTGAGAAACAGATGTTATTTTCTGTTATAAACCACAGGTCGCCGCGCTGCACCTTAGATGAACAAACAATGATTCATTTCAAATTTCTACGCTTCCCCTTCAGTTATACTTCACGTTTAAAACCAGACAGAGAACAATAAGTCACTAAATAGTGTCTGAGTCTAACCAAACCACTTCCTCCTTCTGCTTCACAGCATGATAAAAATACAGACCACAGCTGTCTTTTTTCGTGATGAAGATTATCATGAGAAACACACCACCTTTATGCCTCTTTATAGTTGGTAGAACATTGTTATATACTATTTTAACCATTCAAAATATATTTACTGCAGCTCAAAAACATGTAGTTACTCCATCAGATTCATTTAGAAAATATCACAAAATAAAGAACCTTGAATTTTTTTTATTTCAGCTTTTGTAAGGTTTAAATATGTTATGCGGGATATTTACAGTAAAAGTCAATAGCTACAACTCATTCATAAGTAAAGAAGGAAACATTCCCTTTCAACCACATAGCGAAGTTAAAACTGGCACACATCGGAAAGTCACGTTCGAGACAGACAAGCAATGTGTGAGAAAAGGGAAGTGAAAGAGGCTACGTGTGAAATCAAATGTGCCATCAGGTGATTAACTAGTTGCAAGAGAGAGACTGAACTTCCGTTTGAATAAAATGTGGGTGCATCATAGTTCAGTGAGGACGTATTTTTGCAGGCCGACCCTGAAGACAGCATCTCCCCGTTTCCCTGGACAACAATCCTATGGAATATCTCCATGTGAACACACCTTTATGATACTTACACCACTTTATGATGTTTGAAGTAAAAAGCTAACGTTAGGCTGTAAAGGAACTACAGCAGGGTCACATGACTTCCCCTTACCACCGCTAAGCTAAATGCGGCTAATGTTGGGCCTGATGATGTTTAGTCGTCTCATTTAGACACTTGTTAGCAACCGCCGTTTTTTAAATTCACCATTGGGGTATTTACTGACTTGTGTTTTGCTCTAGAACAAAACTTTTAAATATCTTCAGCTTGTGTTAACCACAGACCTTATTTCAGGCCAACAGCCAAAAACACATTCAGAAAAACCACTGACCTCCAGACCAGGGGACAGGAAGGGTTTTAGGACTCATACTCTATTGCACAATCTGCAATGAGGTCATGGTGAAGTACTTGACCTCTGATTCAGACTTAGGACGTCCACACAATAGCTTGTTGACGCTGGCCCGCTCATCTGACACTACGCTATCCTCGATCCTCCCTCAGGCAACGTAAACGGCTGTTAGTGAAGTTCAGCCGGGCCCACATGACTCAGAGTCCACAACACACATCTTATGAAACTTTGTTTGTATCTATCAGAGCTGTAAAGTACGTGCGAGAAAAGCTTTCCAACTGCAAGGTGTACTTCCTGTTTAGATGTTAGAGCCAGCTGTCCCATAGATGTTAATGTAGGCAGACGCACAAAATCCAGAAGAAAATCCCCTTCAGTATAAAGTGTGTGAATTGGCCGAAAACCTTCAAATTCAATGCATATGATTTATTACATTGCATCTTTTGGATACTGTAACAAGGTTATATATTGCAATTCCATAAAGAAAAACTGTCATAATGTACAATCTAGCCCAAACTTTTGTGTAATCATTGCCACTGTCTGCAACAAACCTTTGCATATTAACCATCAAATAAAATCAATAGTGTTTTTTATAATCCCAAAACATAGTAATGAAAATCTAATATATTTTCTTACAACCCGTGGTAACATTTTAGCGTATTTTCTTCAAATAGGAAACACAGACAAAAGTATTGATTACTCTAAGTTAGAAAACTGCAGTGTTTTCATGACTACATAAAAAATCATGAGGTTATTATGGCAAAAAATGAAATCTCTATCAGCTGTTATTCGTCTGCTATCTTCACTCCCCGTGTCTCAATCATTCCCTTCATGCCTGTTTCTCTTCACACAGGTCTTAGCATGACACACACACACACACACACACACACACACACACACACACACACACACACACTTCTGCCTGTTACTCGAGTCAAATCACACAGAAACAGCCCTGCTATGTCAGCTATACACTTCTAAATATCTTTGTTTGACTCGTCTACTCCGAGAACCTCTCAGCATTCTTTAAACGCTGACTCATCGCTTGCCCGGCATAGTTTATCCCGCATTGTGGAAAAAAGGTTTGGCCAAGAACTTTTTTTTCTTTCTGTTGTGTGACCACTTCAAGAGTGGAGATGAATTCCTTCCTGCTTCAGAGGCTGTGTGTGTGGCTGTGTGTGGCTGTGTGTGTGGCTGTGTGTGTGGGGGGGGGGGGGGACTACTGGCAAGCTTAATGCCCATATTTGGAACCATCTCACCTCTGTCCTCCTCACCGAGCTCAATTCCTTTTACAGGTTGGAGCACATCCTCCTCGGCTCGGCTCAAGGAGACGGGTCTACTTTTCTGAGGAAGAACAATTCACTAAACAAAAACTCCCCCCCCTTTTACCTCCCCTGACTTCACACTCTTTCTTTAACAAGACTTGTTTCCACAAAGGTGAGAAAAGACCAAGCAGAAAATAACACAAGGCAACACCTAATCATATTTCCTGCTTTCCGTTGAGTGTGCAGACTTTGACCCTACGTTAGTCTCCTTTGCCGATACTGGCCGTTTTGATAATAACTGTATAATGTTGTACGCCTTCAAAGCAGAACACCAAGTTTGCGATGGTATACAAACTTAAAGAAAAGAGTTTCAGTGCTCTTGAAGATCTTGACTACTAGTTTTTCTTCTAACGCAGGTCTTCAGGGACTGGTCAGCTTTCTGTCCCCAGAGTCAGAACTAAACATGGAGAAGCAGCGTTCAGTTATTATGCTCCAAATATCTGGAACAAACTCCCAGAAACCTGCTGGTCCGCTGCAACTCTAACTACTTTTAAATCCAGGCTGAGGACTTTTCTTTTTGCCGCTGCTTTTAATTGAACTATTCACATCTTAAACTGCACTGTAACTTTTATCCATGTATTTTTTCTTTTAATGTTTATTTTATTATCTTTTCTTTTTAATGACTGATTTTAAATGCCATTTTATTAATGTCTTTCATTTTTTGTAAAGCACTTTGAATTGCCTTGTGTTGAAAGGTGCTATATAAATAAACTTGCCTTGCCTAACATGAAAAATTGCAGTCAATGAGAAATGGTGGCTTGAACACTCAGCTGATTATTTGCACTACACAAGCATAAGGACAGTATCAATTTGCGGCACAGCTATGTAAACCCTGTTACTGACTGAACAAAACAAAACCGCACAGGTAACATTCAGGCCAATGTTCACCCATGACTGAGCATCGAGGATTAACTATTTTAGCAAACACATCTTTAACAAGAGAACAATCCCCTCAAATGACGACAACATAAAGTCCCCAAAAGAACTTCTTATAGACTAGACGCTTGGAGAGAATGGTCAGAAAGAGACGGGTTACAATTATGAAGTATTAAGGAAGTTAGCATCACAAAGTAGGGCTGCTCGATTATGGCAAAAATCATAATCTCGATTATTTGGGTCAATAATTGATATCACGATTATTAAAAACGATTATCCATTTACTTTGAAACATCAATTTATTGGAGACATTTTTTTTGAACAGTATGTTTTTAACAGTTGATTACCCTGAACTTTAAGTATAATTCAATTACAAAAAGTAATTAAAAAAGAAAAAAAAGAAAAGTAATAATAATAATAAAGAAATTATCGTTTTATTTCGATTACGTTGTTTTCGTAATCGTTGCAAGCCATAAACGTAATTGCGATTAAAATACGATTAATTGAGCAGCCCTATCACAAAGGGGTTTTTCGATTGGATTACTGAAGAAAATAACTTCTGTGGCAAACAAACGTTTTGTTCAGCAGGATAATCTCCACATATTAACACCACTTTATGATTTTTGAAGTAAAAAGCCAACGCTAGGCTATAAAGGAACTAGATTTCAGGTAACCTAATGTTGGGCGTGATGATGTTTAGTCGTCTCATTTAGACACATGAGAAGAACAAAACGTTCAAATATCTTGTGTTAACCACAGACCTCATTTCAGTTTGACAACCAAAAACAAATTCAGAAAGCCATTGCTTCCTGCAGCTTCAAGGGCGGCAACAACTGTCTCTGTAAACAAGTTGAAATGATCGGCTGATCAAGAAAAAACACTTAAGTGTCATCCATGCAGAAAATTATGATTTGACTGAACTTATTCAAAACAGGTTCTCATTTTTCTAAACAACAGCGCCGAGTGTAAGTGTTGCCAAACAGAAAAATGAAAGCTGTCATCTGCAACCTATACAGTTTTATCTGATGCAACCTTTGTGTATCAGCAATCACCATCATCCCAGATAAGTGAGGTTGGACCTAAACGATAGAAATGTTTAGGATGGCTGACAGCAGGAATCTGTTTTATACTAACTGGCATCCATTAAGCAGCGGGCCTCAGATGAACCTGATGTCTCTTTGTGTCCATTAGCTGTGCTGACCATACAATACATCACTACAGCGTTTCTGCCCACAACAATCTTAGGTTTCACTACAGAGTTATACTCAGACTCCCCATCAGCTAGATGATGTCACTCGGTCTGTCTAATGCAGAGACACCACAGGGTTTGTAGATGTGTCTTTAACTTCATTTGGCCACTTTAGCCATTTCTTCTGCTCCACTTTACATTTGCAATGGCCTGCCCTAGTGCTCTTTCACATTGCCTTCGTTTTGTGTTGGTACTCCCTTAGAGGGTGATTGCCATTACATTGCAAGCTTTGTCAACCTTTAGAAAACTGATTTTAAGCTTTTGAACAAACTCTTATTTAGTAATAACGTATTTTAAAGCCAAAAACCAAAAAAATATAGATTACCACTATGTGATTGGTTTATCCAAATAGGGCATATTTTGGAATTTAAAGTTGATGCTTGGAGCCAATGTAGCCACACAAAACACACCAAACGGAGAGCATTACAGCACAATAAAAGAACAAAAACACCAGCCACAAATAAGAAAACTGCATTTGTCGCCAAGTAGACAACAGAAGGTTTTGTATGTTGAGCAACCTCTGTGGCTAATCCAAGCGGCATAATGGCCTATTTATGAGTATGAGGGGTGGGAGGGGTAAATTGGTTCAGGGGAGGGGGCTGCAGTGTTTGGGTGTGATGCAGGAGACAAACTCACAAGACTGGTTTAATAACGGAGTGTGTGGAGGGATCATTTAGACACACTGTCACACCGACTCTACCGTCTTTAGGAGGGCATATCAACATGCAACTCTTTATGATGCATGAGATAAACCCATTATTCGAAATGTATTATAGAAAATAACTCCCACAAGCTCTTTCCAATTATCTCAAATTGTTATTGCTTCTAGGGCGCAGGGTTAGTGTGGGTCTTAGGGGGTGTTTGGTTGAACAACGAAATTAAAAGTGCAGACATTTCAAGTATGCAGGATGTCTCTAATGTATGTTTGCAAGATAAGGTGAATCCTTAACAAATAGCTCTACCAACACACTTAAGTGTCCTTTGATAGAATTGTATTATTTAGTTTCATTGAATGCATGCAGGCGTAAATTCTGATAATGCTTTGCCACTGACATCAAACTTCAAAAGAAAACGGAAGAAACACTTTTCAGAGGAATTAGAAGAACAAGTAGAGACATGAAACACGCAGCATCCAACACATCACACAAATGTGAACATTACACAACACTAAGGCATGAACACGCAACTACCGCAACCCCAGTGAGTTTCATCTTGTTATCCTTACATGGACATGAACACAGCAATACTGCGAAGTGTCTTAAATTACAGTTACTAGCAGCCTGTTGGGACACGAGGTCAAGAGCATTTTGATAGAGGAAGAGGATGCGACAGCAAAACGGCTGCAAAGATCACCGTAAGAGCTGCATTCCTTTCCAGTTACTGCCAACGCAGAAAGAAAAAAGAAGCTACAGGCGAGACACAAAGGAGTCGGAGGGGGAGGCCACCTCCCTGCTTTTAATGCTGATCAATAAAAAGCTACAGCGAGGAGTGGAGCGGCGTAGCCCAGTTTGGCATCGCTTCCAGGCATGTCCAGTGAGGTTGTGAAAGCAGATGCACTACACCTGTCTACTCACGTCACACAGGTTAAATCTCGAGCCTGAGGCAGCAGCATACTGGTCTTTTAGTCACAGAGACCCAGTCAGTGAGTCATGGTGGGAGACTGGAGTCACCTCTGACAACAACAATGAATCATTATGCAGATGGTGCACTTCCTGTGCCACCTAACCAGAGCATAAAGAAAGTTTGAATATGATGATACAGTGCTGCTAGCATTCATTTCCATTTGGGAGCATTTGCTGGATGTCTCTAGAGTGATGGTGTATTTTTGTTGGCCGGCGTGTTAGCATCGCAAAGTGCTCCCTTGTCAAAAAGTCAACAGGATTTCCCCATTGGATTTTGGATTATCTTTATATTATTTACCGACCTATTTTATCTTGTAGAACAAAAGGTTGCTTTTCTTTAACTTGAACCGGAAGTGGTATAATGTTACGTTATTTCCGGGTTTTAGGATTCCTTTCTGCACCACTCCACTGACTGTAAAATATTTTTAAAAGCCAGCTTAAACTTTGGGAAGAATTTTCTCAACTGGGTCAAATTGTTGAACTTCTGAATGCACGTCTGTGTCAACATGCACATACCACAGGGACAAGTAACAAAGAACATGAGCAGAGCTGCATTCCAGTCTTTACCTATTATACGAGGTCACATCAACGGGTCAGACCACAGAACCGAGATAAAGTGTGACCTGTGATTATCAAGACGGACGTCACTTATCAACAGCTGGGAGAAACCACTAAAAAAGGGCATAATGATAACTGAATTTAAACAAAAAAGCATTGAACTTACTCTGCGTGTCTATTTCCTGCAGGGGTTTATGGTTGGGAAGCATTTTGTGCAGCCATAAAACGGTTTGCTTATTTTATTATATCATAACAATAAAATGGTGAATCATTGATGTCAGTGTGTTGTCATGGGGTTGGCAATAACACGCAGGCATATCTACAACCAAAAAAACCCAGTTCTCCTACTTCCTCCATATTTGGGTTGCTTTGCTAGCTAACAGTCACATTACACTGCCAGTGTGTTCTGCTAAGTATGGTAGCAGTAATCTTTGCTGAGCGTTGCATTAACTTAATTAATGGCCTCATCAGCAGGGCATTTTAAATGCATTACTGTGATTGTGGCAGGATTTCAGGGGGAGCTCAAGTGCCTCCTGTTCCTGCTCTAATCAAAGTTGCCGTGCAGAACTATGTGCAAAACAAATACAAACCCTGGACCAACCCATGTGCAGAGCGGAGGTATATTGTTACACAGCTCTGGAGGTTTGAGATAAAGAACTAGTTTCACAGGTTATCAGCCCTTCGCCGAATTTAACCCGCATCTGTCAGGGTTTCAGGTGACAAAAGCTGCTCCTTGACAGAAGTGGCGTGTTTTAAATGTGAAGAAGTGAGGAAAAAGGCAAAGAGGGCCCAGGCTTCAAAGCATGTAATTGCCCACTGCACAGGCTGTAACAGGATGTGGAATTTGTGGAGCTTTTTCCACTGAGCAGCTTGGTGTCTGTGTTCCCAGAGGGAGCTAAATAGTGTGTTTAATGTCCGGCTGGGGAATGCATGACATGATATAAACAGAAAGTGTATTTGGGGCATTGTGCTGCTGAAGGAGCCCCTTTTATAGAGGGGACCCACCATGCACACTGAACCCCTTTCACATGTTCCTATAAACTGTTGTGAATACACTTATATCCTCCTTGTGTACTGCATGCAGAGTTGGGAGAAGTACTCAAACCTTGTAATTAAGTAAAAGTAGAAATACTCTGCTACAAGTAAAAGCACTGCAACCAAAATGTTACTCAAGTAAAAGTACAAAAGTATTGGCATCTAAATATACTTAAAGTACCAAAAGTTAAAGTAATGATGTGTTTATCAAACTGGTAAAGGTGGAACTTATTTCAACTGTGAATTGAATCAAGGTGTATCAGAAGTCTTTTTTAAGTGTTGAGCTTATTGTTTATCATTATCTGCAAAGTAACTAAAGGTACCACATAAAAGAAGGGGAATAATAGTACAACATGTACATCTGAATTGTAGTAGAGTAGAAGTACAAAGTAGTATCAAATGGAAATAATCAAGTACAAGTACCTCCAAAAAGTAAATGTACTTAGTTACTTAATACCACTGTTTGCATGATAGAGGTTTAGTTATGCACTAAAGCTGCCAACGTGTTTGAAACCGATACAAACTTTGTTTTCGTTATCTGACCAGCTTAACAACCCCAGCCTGGGAATAGTGTTCCCAGAAGAAAGCACACATGAACAGTAGGAGCCTGCTGAGATACTTTCTGATACACTAAAGTAAAGTTCTCCGCCAGCAAAGGTCACACAAACCTGCTACACAGCGTCCCTGTAGTTGAACCACACCACCCACTTATTATCTGTTTAATGTGGAAACTACTTGCTCTTCCCTGGTGTTTAAACCCGCACAAAGAGGTGGCATGGGGTCAGAAACGATCAGCGGTGGCCTTTGTGGAACCCGGTGGCCGAAAAACACAAAATGTAGCAACACAATGCAGATGAAGGGGATCTGAACCGCTTTACCCACCTCATTGTTCGGCCAGAGTGGAGCTCTTCTCCTCAAGTTTGTCCGACTTCAGAGCAGAAGCCCGGCTCGTCAGTAAAAAAAAAGTCCCAAATAAAAAAGAAATCGAGGGGAAAAGGGCGCATCTACCCCCGCAGACGGGGCAGCAGGAGCGGCGTTAGAGAAAGCACACCTCGACGATTTCCTGGTTGTGTGGAGAGGAGGGGTGGGGGGGATACAGTAGCTTGTCAACTCAAATCACTCTCCCACATTGGGTTAGTGCGAGATAAAGAGTGGCACGCCGAGAGGAAGCGGGATGTATCCGAATAAATCAAAAAGAGGAAGTTCTCTTATTACACTTTGCGCAGCTTTGCGGTTCTGTTTGCGCAGATTAACGCCGAGTGTTTGCGCCCGGACTTTTCTCCCCGCTTTCTTTCTTTCTGTCGGTCGGTCGGTCAGTCGGTCTGTAGATTCACCCAGTCTGGCCCAACCCGCCAGCTTCAAAGCAGCCTACAATCCCGTGCTGCGTTCACGTGTGCCTCCGAAAAATCAGAAGGATAAGAATTCCCAAGGGGTGTATTTGGATAACATAAAATAACATAAATTATAACATAAAATGATGCTAAATTAAACAAATAATAATAACATAAAATGAAAAAATAATAAAATACAAATAATAACATATAATCAAATACATGATAAATAAAATCAATAAATAATGAAATAACATAAAAATAAAATAATAGTAAAATAAAATAATATTAAAAGATAGAATACAATAAAAGTTTGAAGACCTCTAAATTGCTCTCTATACAAAAAAAAAGTATATAAAAAGTATTTATACAACAATCAGAATTTAAGGCTACAATCCCGTGTTGTGTTCAGGTGTGCCTTGGAAAAATCAGAAGAATAAATATATTGGATTACATTAAATAAATAATAACATTAAATAAAAGATACAATTAAATAAAAGTTTGAGGACCTCTAAAAAGTGCTTTAAAACATTAATAATAATAATTGTTGTTATTAGTATTATTATTATTATTATTATTAATATAAGTAGTTTGAAGTCTACAATCCCATGATGCGTTCAAGTGTGCCTCGTAAAAATTAGAAGCATCAGGATAAGAATTTCCTAGGGGTATAATGGATCAAATAAAATGTAAATGTTTTTATAATTTATTTCAGAATGTTTACATGAAGTTATAAAGTGTCTTTAAGTACCTTTTAAAATCGATTTATAAATAAAATATTTTATTATAATTATTTATAACAAAATTGAATGAAATAATATTATATTATAATAATAGTATATCTATACAACAATAATTATTTAAAGTTTACGTGCACATTGTATACAACATATATAACATATAACAACACAAATTATGTAAAATATGTTTATTACAACAGCATGAGTGAAGATGCACAAATTATTGCTCAAAAACAACCTTCAGGAGTGTGAGCGGTTCTCCTGTTTCATCGGCTGTTAGAGTGAACTAAAACAATCTCTGTATGTTTACTATGGAAACTGGGCCAACAACTAAATTATAGGAACTTAACACTTTGTTGTATGTATTGAAGGTGATGGGTTGACAAAATATTGTTTTTTGAACTAAATAATTGTGTATATTTTATTTTCATTTCATTTTAAAATCCCCTTTTAATAGTATTTGTATTCTTTCATAGATTAAATGTTACTTGTAATAAGTGTGTTAAAAATACTAACAGTACCAAAAGTAAAACTACTTCAGAATCATGTATATTACATTACTGGATTATTATGATTATTGATGCATTAATGTTTGTTTTTCCTTTGGTAGTTTTAATTTCCTACATCAATTGAAGGCAGCACCACCTCCACGCCAGGGGCCTCCGCCCTGCTGGATGTCTGGGTTACTTCAGGTTCCTTCTCTGGCTTTGCTCCAGACAGACTTTCTGGAGCATGTAGGAGACATAATAAAATACTTACTCAGATTACTGTTACATTTCTAGACATTGTGTATCACCAGCAGGATCACAGTGTTAGTAAAACACTAAAAATAGCATATATTGTTTGTTGTAAAAGGATCAGATGTTATTTTCTTTTTGCAAGATGTACTGTCCTGTAGGATAATACTTTAAGTGTGAATCTATACGCCTACAGCCTGAATCTGCTTCATGGTTTTCACTTTCTTTGGTTCATTTGTTCTGTTTTTAATTCAGTAGGTGAACTTATATGTTCATAAAATAGTGTGTGTGAGCTTAACCGTGTATGAAACTAAAATGGAGTATTTTCTGTCAGCTCAGATTTTATTTCTGCTTCTTTAAACTGTAGTAGGCCTATGTGCTCATGTGTTTTATTGTTGGTGTATAGGCTACCGCCTGAATATACTTAATGAAAGGCAGATTTTCCTATGAATAAAAGACACATTTTTGATCCTAAATATCTTGCTTTCTTATATTGTGATACTCAGATAAGGATTACATTTTTGAAGTAACCGTCCCATCTTTCGGCGCTCTGTAAGAGCTCCTCCTGACGGGGACAGAAGTGGAAGAGAGGAATGCATTACGTCGGCCTGGCATGTGTAAACATCCAGAAAGCCAATATGCCTTCAGTCTCACAACACACACACACTTACACACACAAGCTGACATCTCTGAGCAACTGTTAGTTAGTCTGCTATTTCTTTTTTAACCATGTGTCCCCTGTTAACAGTGGTACTCTTGTTAGACTTTTGAATGCAACACTTTTACTTGTAACAGAATATTTTTACACTTTGGTTTAGCTACTTTTACATAAGTTAAAGAAACAGTGCATCAGAAGTTGTGTTTTTTGGAAACTGTGTTTATTAAAGGGGCCATATTCTGCTCATGTTCCATATTTGTATTTAGTGCCTCTTGTTTAAAGCAGCAATCATAACATCTTTGTCCCCATTTACCAAAATGATTGTAACTGTTATTTCATTTCTTTTTTGTTGCAAAACATTTTATAATGCAATATTTATAAGTTTTATATAAACTTAATGTTTCTAAAAAGTAATGTATTTAATTCTTATTTTTTATCACTTTAGTTTTAGTAAAACCATTTTCTTTCATATTAAATATCTTTATATATATATTTTTAAGTCACTTTTGATGTTTTATATTATTATTTTATTTAATCTATTTCATAAATAATAGGAATTATCAGATTCACGTCCCTCTGAATCACGCACAGAAATGAATAAATATTTAAATGTTTCTTCTTGTGTTTATTTTTTTCACATTTATACATTTTTTTATTCCTGTATTTATTCTGTATTTATTCATTTATTTATGTTTTACTTATGTCGTGTTCTGTCCTCCATACCTGTGTGCTCGTTGTGTGCACAAAGGTACAAATTCACTCAAAATCAAATCACAGCAACACGTATAGTTGGGCGTTCATTGTTTTAAAAACACATCGGTGGTCCAGAGGTATATGCATTTGTTTTTCATGAAGGTGCTTGAGGTTCAACACCCAGGGGGGGGGGGATATCTTTTCTCTTCTGCTATGCTGATGTTAAATCTGGAGAAATTGCCCCCACCACTTTTTCTAACAAAGTGACGCCCATGCATCCTGGAGTATCTCTGATTATTGTGTCTCCAAGTGTCCTCCATGTTTTCTCTCTGCGGCTGGCGCTGACCGACTGACGTCAAGCTGTGGAAATAAAGCTGTGTTTCAGTGTGCAACCTACAATTACTGCATGACTGCTGCTGAATCTTTACGAGCTACTTTCTGGGAAAACTTTTTGAGACTGAGCCTCCACACGTGTTTGACGTTCATCCAATATCTGGAGTTAATATCTGCAGTAAGTGCACACTCAGCAGTTGAGGGTAAAAAAAATCGGTTTACTGGAGCTTCAGTTCAGCAGAGTCAACAGGAAGTGAGTACTCAGATCCTTTACTTCAGTGAAAGTAGCAGTAATACATTGGACAAGTACTCAATCACAAGTCAAAGTGCTGCATTCAAAATCTTACTGCAAAAGTACATTTCCCGCTGAGCGATGGATAAAGGCTTTCTGATTCTGAAATACTCAGATAAAGAATCTTCAATTGCACAGTACTTCAGTTTTGAACCTCACCACTGGTTTGTAGGGAGGCTGTTATGTAAACAGACTGCACTCATGTCAGAGACTTGTTGAAGCATGCAGTCCTGAGGCAGCGTCAGAAAGCCTCCGCTGAATAAAGAGAGTATAGAATAAAGAGAATTACACAACTGAGGCTCAGTCGAGGAAAAAAAGGCTGGATCTGAAGTATGCAGTATTTATAACCAGCAGGGATAAGAGCTGACTCTGTAAACGATTCCAGATGTTATTTAAGTAGAATAAAAAAGGAACACAAAAATATATATAAATAAGAATGAAAATGGAGTAAAATAAGGAAAATAAATGTGAATAAACTAAATAAAGCAGGAATACATTGTGAATAAAATGAAATAAGATATAATAATAATATTACAAAATAAAAGTATAATTAAATAAGAACAAAATAAATATAAAAAAGAATACATTTAAAATAAAATCGTGGGTTTTGTGTTTTAAAGTACAAACACTGTCAAAGCTACGCTCTGATTCAAATACGACCCCAAAGTTCTTAAGTTCAATTTTGAGTCTTTGAGCTTTTTGTGGTCTTCCCTCTCCTGTAGTGTGTTATATAGGTTTGTGTGCATGTAAATGGTCTGCAAAGGCTAAAATCCCTGGGTGTTTCTCAATGTCGAGTAAAGCTGCTCCAGAGCCACTATTACAAGCATACTACGTCATCGAGTGCCGCCGAAGTACTGTTCCAATGTCCAGCATACTTGGAATTCTACCGAGACCGGGGTACTTCGTAGCGAGAAATTTCGAGGCTGCACATGTGTAGACTCCGCGGTCTTAAAATCCCCACAATGCTTTGCGCACGGACCAATTTCCCCAAATCTGTGGCGGAAAATGTAAGGCAGGGCCTCTCATATGACGCACACCTGCACACTTGCTCGCCTGTTCCACTCTTTCTTGCCTCGCTTCTGAAGCAAGTGACTCGGAAGACATGTGCTACCAAGCAAGCGTACTCGACATTGAGAAGCACCCCCTGTGTTCCCTCCAGAGGGAGTTTCTCTCCCACAGACACATTGCACGTGATAGGCTAAGGGGCGGGACATCTCTAAGTGGTTGACCAATCACAACAGAGCCGGCCAGCTAACCAATCAGAGCAGACTGGGCTCTGGTTTCAGACAGAGGGTGAAAAGAGGTGCTGCAGCACAGGCAGTATGAGAAAAATAAAGAGCTTTTTGAACATCAAAGCATGGAAACATGTCACAGTAGAGGCACAAAATACTAATATGAACCTGAAAATGTGCAGAATATGTCTATAAAAAGGGCATCGAACTGAAATATTTCTCTCTCCATTTCTGTTTGACGGGAGGGAGTGTGACTGGAGTCTGTAGAGGAGCGAGACTCAGCTTAGAGGTCTGGGCTGGAGGCCAGTTTACGGCCACAGAAGGATTTTAGAGGGAGTCCAAGTGACGTGACCTGAAATGTAGGCCCTGAACTCATCATGGGGTCAAATCCAGTCGTTACACTCTGAGGAAGTACTTGGCCTATTTGTGGCTACAGTACAGTAGTAGTATTTTAATTAAGTAAAACTGTTAAGTACTCTGTTACAAGTACAAGTCCTGCATTTCAAAATGTTACTGAAGTCAAATTAAAAAAAAGTATCATCGCAATATACTTAAAGTACCAAAAGTAAAAGTACTTTTTATGCAGAATCATATATGTTAAATGACAGGATTATGATTATTGATGCATTAATGTGTTCATCACAGCTGGTAAAGATGGAGCTAATTTTAATTACTTTATATACTGCTGCTGTATATCTGAACCTATGTTGCTTTTATTTATTAGCTGATTTATATGTTGTATTAGCTGAATCTAGAAAAAAGCTATCAGATGAATAGTGGAGTAAAAAGTATGAAGTAGCATAAAATGAAAAATAACTTTGTGTGCATCTGAAAACAGGATGCTTCAAAGGTCAATTAAATGTGTTCCAGTTTTTAGGACATGCTATAATTAAATCAAAAAAGGCTTTGTCACTCAAGCTAAGTGATGGTCTTTTTTAAAACTAGGTGCACTGTATTTACAATCCACTAGAGGGCAACATCATCTTAGATACAGTACTTCCCTTTGGAAAAGTTCCTGTTGTGTTTCTGTATTTTCTAATGTTGTGTAATGTCTTCTTTTATGGTTAGCCAATGTTTCTGTGTTAGTCAACTCTTCTTGAAAGTGCATCTTCACATCAGTCCAACTGCAGTCAGCGTGTCATTGTGTCCCTGGGCGAGACACTTCACCCCAAATGTCTCCTGTGCCCACAGTACCGAACTTATGGAAGTCGCTTTGGATAAAAGCGTCTAACAAGTGACATGTAATGTAATTTTTTAAGCTGCATCTGGATCAATTGCAAATATGTCATCAGGTAATCTGAGAAACATGTAAATACATTACATTATCCTAAATGCATTTTAGATATATTAGACAGTTTCTATACTTCATAAACATAACAAAACGATTTGTGTTGTTTTTATAACATTACATTATTCTATTACTGTTAATCCCTCCTGGACTAGGGGTACAAAGGGAAGTAACAAAATATAAAAATAACCGGGAGAGAGAAAAAAGAGAGAGGAAACTGATTTCTGAAGCCACAAGGTGATGTTTTAATTAACCAAAAAGTAAAGAGAGCTCACCAGCCAATTTGCAAAGTAAACTAATGATAAACAAAAAACAACTTTCTTATTAAAGAAAGTGACTCAAGTACACAAGATACTAAGGTACACTGGAGCACATCTCCTAACAATTAACAAAACACAGGTTAAACTCCAAGGTCTCACACAGAGACACCACACATGCTGCCCAGAGGAGAAGGGGGGAGACTGCAGCCTTCCTCAGGTCCTTTATGGAGGCCCTGATTGGGGATTGGGAGCACCTGAGGGAGACACTGGCACCTGGAGGGAGACAATCAGGGGGAGAGGGGGAGAGAGACACACACAAACACAACACGGCACGTAACAATTACGTTCATTTATTTTAAACACTTTGCCTGCTTTTGATGTTCTGATAAGTCCAAAATAAAATGAAAATGTTACTGTTTTTTAGTCAAAACACTGAAACATGTAAGAATTAAAGGGATTTAGTAAAAAAACACAAGACATTCAGGAGGAAATGTCCTAGAAGTGTTCAGTATGTAAAGCTGTATATCTATATTGCAAAGCTGCTGAACAAAGCACCTCTGTAGGAATATATATGTTTTTAAATGTAGCAGGTCAAATCAAGGTCAACTTTATTGTCAATCTTTCAGTTTGTGTGTACAGACAGAGATCGAAATGCCGTTTCCCACAATCCCAAAAACCAAAATACAAATATGTATAAAAATATGTATATCCTATATATACACAATCAACAGAAACATTTATACATATGCACACATTAAGACATGAATAAAAGGTGAACACCGTAGCCGGTGAACACCAGCTTTCCTAAACAAACATGCTGTGCTTGCTTTTAATTCATGTGTTAAACTAAAATAGCATTTGTAAAATAATATATATACTTTAAGAGGACACATTTTTTATCCTAAATGTCTTCTTTTCTAAGGTCACATTGTTCTGTTGTTTTACATACTGTAATACACCAATTACTGAGGTAATTAAGTAAAACACATTTTATTGATATTTATTTTCTCTTAGATTTATTCGGAATGCATTTGATATTGAGGTAATCCAAAAGACAGTAATCGGGTTACATTTCTTTTTTATTGTGATACTCAGAATAATTACATTTATTCAAGTAACAAGTAGATTACAGATTACATTTTTTAAATAGCCCTCAACACTGCTGAAGATACTAAAGGGTTATTGTGCAGACTCATAATAGATCATCTCCAGTAAAACTGTTATTTAAGCTGTCATTTCTAAAGGTCCTGGTGTGAGTTTAGCCAGTGGCGGCTGGCCCATAGGGCGCGATAGGGCGCCGCCCCCCCCCCCTAAACCACACACAAAAACATTATTATTAATAATAATAATAATAATACTAATTAATTATATATATTGTCAATATTTGTGTGTTTAAAATATGGAATGCACCCAGAAATATGTGTAAAATATGATTTTAAAATAATTTGCATATAATATATGCTTTTCCTGTACACTGTATGACTGAAGTTCAGTGCTGGGGCGATGGAGAAATCGCCCCATGGAGGCGGGTCTGTAGCAGGTTAGCCAAATGCTGATTCAAGATATGAACGTGTGTCATAAAATGTAGCCAATCAGGGTCCTCAAAACTACTGGAGGAGCACCTAGCCACCGTTTTTAAAGGCACGTCAAAGACGTACACCACATTGATTTTAAGAATAAGAATAATTATTATTCGTTTGTTACATCTTCTGCTTTTTGTATTACTGTTGATTATACCGTTGTATATTTCCATACATATATATATATTATATACATCATATATATATATACATACATACATACATACATACATACATACATACATACATACATACATACATACATACATACATACATACATGTATGCAAGTATTGCTAATGCCATTGTTTTTACATTTTTGTACATAGTCTTCAGTCTCAAATGCTTAAATCGTTTCTGGAGGCATTGCAATTTAAGACTGGTAAATTAACACTGAAAACTCCTGTTTTTTTTGCATAAGTCATACTGGGATGTTTGCTGAAATTGATTGCATGTGGCACAGCCCTACCTAGAAAATATTCCACCAGCAGCCACTGAGTTTAGCCCACTTCCTGTTTCAGTCCAGTGCTTATTAGTTGTTTGTAAAGAGTCCCGGTGTTGTGTCAAATTATGCACCCCCATCATGAAATGCCCAAGAGGGGCATTCACACCAAGTACTTTTCCCACAGTAGTTCATAAGAACTTTAGTTCATGAGAGCTCTTTTAGTTCTGATGAACTAAAGCAGATCGCGTTCACACCAAAATGAGTTCCTGGGGGTGGATTAGGCAAATGAGCCGCTGACGTCACTTCTTCTTCTGCTTTGGGTTTACTGGCAGGCCGCAAACAACTTCACGGCGAGTACAGTAGGTGGCGGTATGCACCTTAAAGTTGCAATTCGCCAAAAAACCAAGAGAAGAAGAAGAAAAAAAACTTCCGCTTCCGCTGTATGCTTCTGTTTACCTTCCGACCTCAGACACGGTATGGAGTTGACGTTTTGGTGGTCGTGTTCAGAGATGGGGTCGTTACTAAAAAAAAGTAATATATTACATATTACATATTACTTTAAAAAAAAGTAATATATTACACTACTTCGTTACTCTCTACATAAAGTAACTCGTTACTTTACTCGTTACTTTACTCGTTACTTTACTCGCAGGGCCGGCCCGCCCCTCCCTACAGGCAGATCACGCAGACTGCTAAAGTTTCAAATGTTCTCTTTAGTTCAGTTTCCATTGTCGCATAAGACTGATTCAGATAGCTCTGACCATGGCTGTCCTCTGTCTCCTGCTATCTGTATTTTGCGCAGTATATCTCTGAACGATGCGATGGTGATTCCACTGTGCAAATGGGCAACATTACCTCTACTATGAAGGATGCTACAAGCCTGTCCATCTCTGCTTTGGTTACCGGTCCTCCAAATTCTTGCGGCGGCGCACTCACAACATCCTCACTCTGGGTTCGGGGGTCCTTAGCTATTAGCTTCACCTTAGCATGTGTTCTTTGCAGGTGTTTGTTGAGGTTTGACGTGGTGTTTACAGCAGTGGATAACAGCTTCTGGCCTGGACACAGTTTGCACCTCACCGTCACATTCCTGTCTATTCTTCGGACGAACTCAAAATAATGGGCATACCTCCACCCCTCGAAAGTTATCGCTGACTCTGCCATGTTTATGCAGCACTGCATGCGGAGATGTGGACGTGCAAGTCGCGCAGATTACGTACATATAAACCTGCGGCGGAAACCCCTCTTGTCTGTCAGTGTGATTATGACTGATTTTATAAAAGTAACGAAGTAACGCGTGTCGGGGCAATGTTAGTAACTGTAGTGTGATTACTGAATTATAAAAGTAACGCGTTACACTACTCCGTTACCGACAAAAGTAATATTATTACAGTAACGCGTTACTTTGTAACGCGTTACACCCAACTCTGGTCGTGTTATACAGCTTCGTAACTGAGTTATTTAAGCCAATAACTCAGCCACAAATACAAATCGACCATTCAAATGCAATAGAAATGCTGAGTCGGAGGCGAAGGCGGTTAAGAAGCCTTAACAAAAAGATTGGACCACGAAAAGCACACGCTATGGACATGTTTCGCCGTAGGACAGCTGAGCATGATGACCGTTATCACGCCCAAAGAACAGCAATGGTACGTTCATTAAATCACATTAATACTATCTAATGTAGGATTTATGGAGTTATGTAGGGCTAATTTGTGTCTTTGTATGTGTTCCAGATATGCGAATACTACGAAACGCGTCGTGTCCCGTGCTCTCTCTGGGTGAACAATAGAACATCGGCCTGGTGGGAGAAGGTGGTGCCAACGTACACCAATGTGCAGTGGATCAAAGATTTCCGAATGTCCAAGGGCTCTTTTCAACTCCTCTGTATTCGCCTGGAAGCAACGTTGGGGAGACGCAACCTAAAAAAATCGCCGCGGGGCAAGACACGCGCACAGCCCTTATGAGGCATCTGAACAGCATGGAAATTGTAAATTGACAATAAAGCTCATCTTTTGTACAGTACATTTGGTTCTCTCTTTTATTTACCACAGTCAACAGACACAATTACAATAGTGCAGACACACCTTAGTGCAAAGATTAAATGTCAGTACAGTATCAAAACAGTACTCATACTGTATATTTGTATATTAATATGAGTATATTATTATGTTAAATGTGTGTTAAAGACAATGGGATGAGGTTGAAAGCTCTTTAAAAAGCTTTTGTATACCATCTTTACTGTGATAAATGCATACATGTTAAGCATACACACCTGAAGAACTACGTTACACACACACAGGTTAGTCTGTGTACCGCTGCACTGCTGCTGGTTTAAACAAAGACAGTCATGATGCTAGTGCCGTGCATGTAGGTTCTCTTTTATTTATCAGCAGCAGATCAATAAGTGTCAGTAGTATCAAAACAATATAATAACAGTGGCAATATATATATATATATATATATATAATAACAATAGGTAGGCTCAGCAGCAGACACACCTTAGTGCAAAGTTAGGTGTCAGTATTAATAACAGTGGCATATATATATAATCACAATAATACAAAATTAACTGTCCCAGGTGTAGGCAATTTGGGGTGAAGTGTCTTGCCCAGGGACACAACGACATGCTGACTGCAGTGGGGTTTGAACCTGTGCTCCCCTGATCCGAACACCAACGCACCAGACCACTGCACCACACGCCTCCCAACAAGTCATTGTACAGTTTATCAACGACGACAAGTTTTTCTTAATTTTTGTATTGAAGGCCTGTTGGATTTAATCAGCTCGCTTAGCACTGCCAGAAGCCCAGCCTGAAAGGTATTTTGTTGCTCCACCTGGCACCATGAGCAGCTAGTCGTCCGATTCCTGGGCCTTGTGTGAATGCAGCAGCCGTTCGTCGTGCATCTCCTTGGCACGCAGGTCCTCATTCTCCTTGCTGACCATGGCACGGCGGTCCATCGCCATGATGGTGTCAAGGAAGCTGTCATCGCGTGCCCACTTTCCTAAGGTGAAATATGCAAGATACAAGATCAGTTTAATCGCAACAACGAGACAACATTGTCCAACATTGGACATGGTGCAGGCAGGGACAGTGTACAACATTTATTGTTTTGTGCTTAATGTATGCTTGAACTTTGTTTTATAGGGATTAGTGGACATCAGTTAGATGTGTAACCTTCTTTCAAGGCCAGAGTAGTTACAGTGTAAGTGGATTGACATCTAACATAACATGGCTGAGTACAATTATAACAATCAATAAAAAAAAGGAAAAATAAATAGAATTTCAATTACATTTCGACTTAAATGTGCTTCAATATTAGAACATCAGTCTTTGTGGCATGCAGGTAATCAACTGTTTAAGCTTTTACCATTAACATGTAGAATGAATGTTGCAAATTACTTGAAATTATAGCAACTACAATGTATTGTTAGAGGTAGCATTATGTCCAGCTAGCATGCTAATTGCTAACGTTATATTATCGTTTTATCCCGGAGGGGAAAACTAGTTTCTAATCCTGAGAGAAACACCTCGCCTGAAACACACGATTAGTGCCATGAGTTAGTGAAGCAAATTACAGAACATTGCACACTTATTCACAAGTCAAAACGTGTTCATAGCGGGGACGGCTGAGAATAGCTAGCTAGCTAGATGTTGTTAGCCAGCTTGGACCTATAATAGCAAGTTCTAGCATGGCTAGCTCGATCTACTGAGCAAATAAAAGTACATCTAAGACCAGTATTGTGCAGATTAAAACAGTGCAGTGCATGTATTTTATTTTACCTTCGTAGTCGTCCCGACATGACTTTGCCAGGTCTGCTAACTTTGCTGAGCCACGGAAACTGCATTCAGTAGAAGCTTCTGAATGCGGCGCTTCGCGTCTTCCGAGTAAATCGCCAGAAGCGCCGAAACATCCTCATCACTCCACCGCTCCGATGATTTATTTAGTGTTGCTATAATAACTGCTTTCACAAAAGTAATCTCTTCGGGTGCGCTGCCCGAAGCGAGCAAATACAATGGCCGCTTACAAAAAAAAAAAATTCAGAGTCAAACGGGCGTGGTTTGCATTCCGCACAGCCAATCAGACGTACGAACTATTTTCTACCACGACAGTCCCTGCTCTCTAGCAGGGACTGAAAAGCGGGTCAGACGAACTAATTTGAACTACTTTAGTTCCTGGGGCTTTTTGGTGTGAACGCAAATATATCGTAGTTCTGATGAACTATTGTGGGAAAAGTACTCCAAAGTACTCCGGTGTGAACGCGCCTCTTGTCACGGGAACGCGCATTTCTAAATGACACGTTTACACCTTAAAACGATGTTTAAAACGAAAAGTAAACTTTCAGGGTTTTTATTAATGGTAATTTTCAGACTGTGAGTTGTTTAGTGGTAGCTCATATAGTCTTGATTCTTGTGGTTAAACTTTTCGCTCCGTATTTGATGGTAGTGGTGTCGAAATTCATTCGTCACTTCCTTTTCAGTTTTTTTTTTTTTTTATCTTTTTTTTTTTCTTATTATTGTTACGTCCTGTCTGTATACACGTGCTTTAAAATGTATTGTTTAATTTTATATATTTGTCATATAATAATCAAAATATATGTTTACAAATGTTACATAGTCTTTGTCAGCATATTTTTGCCACGTTATGCACCCCTTGCTATCTTACATAATAAAAGTGTCACATTCATGAAACTTGCTCCATTCATTGGTACTAGTCCTACAACTATACCCTGAAAAATGCTTGAGGGTGGGAATAATACAAACATCTTTTTGGGTGGGGTGCATTTTATGACAGGCCTGGTTATCACAATATGCCCCCCCTTGATATCTTACAAAATAAAAGTGTCACATTCATGAAATTTGCTCCATTCATTGGTACTAGTCCTACAACTATACCCTGAAAAATGCTTGAGGGTGAGAATAATACAAACATCTTTTTGGGTGGGGTGCCTGTCATAAAATGCACCCCCCCCAAAAAGATGTTTATATTAATCCCACCCTCAAGCATTTTTCAGGGTATAGTTGTAGGACTAGTACCAATGAATGGAGCAAGTTTCATGAATGTGACACTTTTATTATGCAAGATAGCAAGGGGTGCATAACGTGGCAAAAATATGCTGACAAAGACTATGTAACATTTGTAAACATATATTTTGATTATTATATGACAAATATGTCAAATTAAACAATACATTTTAAAGCACGTGTATACAGACAGGACGTAACAATAATAAGAAAAGAAAAAAAGATAAAAAAAAAAAAAAACTGAAAAGGAAGTGACGAATGAATTTCGACACCACTACCATCAAATACGGAGCGAAAAGTTTAACCACAAGAATCAAGACTATATGAGCTACCACTAAACAACTCACAGTCTGAAAATTACCATTAATAAAAACCCTGAACGTTTACTTTTCGTTTTAAACATCGTTTTAAGGTGTAAACGTGTCATTTAGAAATGCGCGTTCCCGTGACAAGGGGGGCATTTCATTATGGGGGTGCATCATTTGACACAACACCGGCTCTACATGCACCTGATCCCTCTTGTTTTGACTGTGTGTTGCGTTTACTGTCACTTAAAGAGAGATGAGTGTTTGTGTTTACGGAGCTGACACCCGCTCTTCCTCCATCTTCTCCTCCACCTGTGACACCCTGTGCTCCGGTGACCGCCCGGGCCTCGCGGGGTCGATGCCCTGCAGGGTGTCGCGTTGCCCGGAGGCTCGAGTATCGATGCATGGCCGATCGCTATCATAATCACACTTCCCCCCTCTTATCGCTTACCTCGTGAATAAAACATCTGCCTTCCTGCCCATGGATCGCTCACCCCCCAACCCCCCAAAAAGGGAATCTGGCGGGAGGGAGACTTCTTGAAGTGTCTTTGAGATGTAACGGGAGAGCAGCGCACGATGATACCCAACATTTGCGGTCCCCAAAGTTGTTTTTATCTCAGGCATCTCCAAATATACCCGATCTATTTGACAGCGCTGTGTCCCAAGATGATAACTGTGAGGGGCATTCATCGGAGGTGTGATTTCATCCAAAAATAATCTGCAGATAGACTCACTAAACAGCCCTTCAGAGCAAGATTTGCTTAATCTTATTATTACCTAGTTTACTTGAACCGTAAATGTTGAGTACACCAACGTTTTATGTTAGAAATGCTGGATCCCCAGCATTTGGAAAGTACCTAATGCTTCCTTGGTGGTTGTTGGGCAACTTGAATAGTTAGCACAAGTTGCATTAATTAGCATTACTTCGTGGACAGGGTACCTGCTGGAATCTGCACAAACTGACTGGTCATGGCATGAATCGTGTGGCGACCTTTAGGTGTTGTGACCTTTAGGTCAAAGTAATTAACTGGACTGTGGAACTTTTTTTCAAACAAGCAATCTGTCCAATACAAACCATCCAGCGTCCTCAAAAACTTCAAAATTCATCAATATCGACGCACTGGGACTACAACAAATTTCACTTTTTGGTCCCAACTGCCATTTTGGATCCTGAAAACACAACTTATACTAATTGTGCAAATTGCTAAACATATGCAAGTTAGCATGCAGCAGTTTCTATGTGCTGGGGACCCGTAGTACTGTACATTTCTACATAACACTTTAGGGTTCTCAACATTTCAGGTTTCCCAATAGGACCCTGGCAAATAGACTATTAGCGAATTTAGTCACCACAATATTTCTGTATATAGTCTCTATAGGGGCCCCTCATACCTGCGGCTGGCAAAACGTTTCCCGGCTCCTGCAACTCGATCTCTTCAAACTTTGGGTACATGTTAAGATCTGCCTGTAGCAGGAGGCATATGAACCATTAATGTAGTGACAGAGGAGCACCTGAAAGCTGTAAATCAGAGAGACCACACACAGCTGCTGGCCTCGGGCAGGTACGGTCAGCACCAGAGGTGGGAGAAGAACTCAGATTTTGTTCTTAAGTAATAGAAGAAGTACAAATACTATGTTACAAGTAAAAGTCCTGCATTTAAAATGTCACTCAAGTAAAAGTACAAAAATATTAGCATCAAAATATATGTAAAGTACCAAAAGTAGAAGTACTAATTGTGCAGATTGGTGCATTTCAGAATAATATATATGATATGTTATGATTATCATTTTTGATGCATTAACGTGTTGTCAAAGCTGGTAAAGGTGCAGCTAGTTTCAGTCACTTTGTATACTGCAGGGTATTTTGTGAATGTTTCTCCAGGTGTAACTAAAGTCTAATTTAAGTGTATGGGATCATATCGGATTCAATACAGAATTGTACCGTGTCAAACAACGCGTGTCGAATCATATCCTATTAAATTGTTATCATGCCGAGTTGATTTGTGTCTGATGGTATTGTATAAAATGGGATGGTATCGTATGTTATTATATCAGATCAAATCGTATCATAGCATATTGTATGGAAACAAATAATGTATGTTATCGAACCGTATGGTACCGTAACGTGTCTTATTGTAGTGTTTCCAATCGTATCATACCGAAATGTATCGTATCTGCATCGTCCCTTTGCTGAAACAAGGTAAATTCCACCACAGTGGGATGAGTAAAGGATTTTGATAAATTGAAAAAATACAGATACGTTTTTAGTTACACACTCAATCAAACTCCAGGCCACTTGGAACACTAAAATCTGAGCTCACTAAAGAGTGGGAGGTTAGGGGCCGACTGTTAGAGGGGGGTAAGGCGAGAAGAGCTGTTAAGCTATTAGGACAATTAACAAAGTGGTCAGGAGGGGCTGAGCGGGATGAAATGGGAGCGAGGCGAGGGTGTGAAGTGACAGTCAGCACATCTGCTCTCATCAATAATGCAGCGCGCCTTTAAACGGCAGTTTGTCGCATATCGAGCGCTGCCGACTGAAATCAAGCCTGACACCCAAGATGTTGTCAGGGGAGAGTGAAAGGGTGACAGCAGGGGAGGAAGAGGAGAGGGATAATTGAGGAAAATTGAACTTTTTTTCTGAGGCATTCTTTAAAGTGTGCAATAGAGAGAAAAATACTAAAATCAAGTTTACAGAAAGCTAACCCCATTGACTTGAATTCATACCGTCAATTGATTTTAATTTATTAGTTTCTGTAATTATCTTATCCCGTGTTTCACTTTTAATGCCGTTGCACCAGATTTTCCCGACGATGATCATTAAACATACAATGTGTTCGAGGGCTAGCCAATAGGAGCGCAAGTGTTACATAATGATGTCACTATGTTCAGGAAGTAAACAAATGAGTTCAATGGAGGCTTTCAGGCAGGGGGGAGTGTGTGGGAGAGAAACTCCCTCTGGGCGGAACACAGGGATTTTAGCCTTTGCAGACCGTTTACATGCACAAAAACCTATATAACACACTACAGGAAAGGGAAAAGCACAAAAGGGCCCCTTAAATAAAAAACATTTAACCACATTAAAATGATATTTTTAAGCAAGTAGGGTAGGTAAGGATGGAGAAACCAGCTCGAGTGCGCTAGAATTTGAAAGTACACAACCGAAAAAAATCTGCCCCTTCCTTCAGACTTCCTTACAGAGCCCCTCCTCCAACACACACGAACATGACCAATGAGGGCACAAGATAAGTTTGTGCACAGATGGAAGGCTGACAGGCAGGTAGGCCATCCAATTATTTTAGCCGGGCCGGCTCAGATGATTGGTTGTGCTTTTTACAGCACCACGGCTTCCACAGATGAATTTTTTTTAAATGTATTTATTGTCAAAGCATTTAATATATTCATTGCTATCGGGATGTTAAGAGCATTCCATGGAATATAACAAAAAGTGTATCTGAAGTGAATTACCTACCCCACCTTTAAGAGAGAGAAAAAAAACCATCTTTACAACACTTGAATCCAATAATCACTTTTATTATCAAAATGAAAAATACAGAGGACTGAACAGCTCTCCACAAAGTACAGACATCATTTTGACTCCATGTATCTTAACCAATAGCGGCTGCAGTGATCAAACAAAAAAACAAAAAAAGAATGACAGTCCGCCGCCGTTAAACCATTTGAAAAAGAATGAAAAAGAAAGGCTTTGTGAGAGTTCATTTCCCCGTGATGAGAGGGTTCCTCAGCACGATGATGACGGAGTCTCCTCTGAGGAACATTTTAGAAATGTAGCGGTCCTTATTCACCGGCTTCGACTTCTTCTTCCCCTTCCCGCTCTTGGGAACTTCCGTCCACATCTCCTTCACGTTCTCCAAGACCATGTTGCAGTGCCTGAAACGACAGTGAGCACGTTAAACTACTGAAATAACAACAAGCCTCATGCAGAACAAATAATAACACAATCAGATTTCTTCTTAAGAGGCTCAAACGTGTAATTAAAAGGAATTAGCACTTTTTGTTGTAAGTACTAACAAAAATCAGATCTATGAGACAACCACGTTCAGATAAACTACATTGCATCTCAGAGGAAAACCACTACTTTGATTCAAGAATGATATCAGCTTTATCTGAATGGATGTAGAGGTTAAATATAAAACAAGAATAAATACATATAAACAGTGCAACGGTTAAATTCTGTCCACCATATTATCGTCACCATGGTAGAGGGTTTTGTGATTTTAATTGGCATATTCCAGAGCAGCAGCAGTTTTTAGGGAAATTCCCGTTGACAGCTGTCTCGTGTTTTTGATGCAGGTCGGTGTTCACTATGATCCTCTGTTGCTGTAAACTGCGACATTACCTACAGTAGGCTTTAAAATTATCAAATGAAATATTCCTGGGACTGCCACATCCCTCTGACCACCAACAGTAAATCGTTACACCAGATAATTATTTACTATTAACTAATATTATTTCCCTGCATCATTTTTCCCACCCGCTGATTTACAAATGCAGAATTGGAAATTGTCAAGCTTTCTTTTTACTGTTGCGTAACATTTTTTGGTGGGGAAACTTGCCAACATGAGTATTTAAACAAATCCAATTTAACCAAATAGGGTGAATGAGACTAAAGAGTTTTAATAAATGTAAACAGCATTGGTATGCAGCAATTGATTACTGTGACGGCCCGTCCACACAGCAGCGTTAAAAAAATCTTCCAACGCTTCTGCCCATTCACTTTGAATGGGGTGACGTCACTTTGCCTCACTTTTCGCCGAACTGCATTGTGGGAAGCAGAGCGGAGATTTCCAGGCATCTCAGGATTCAAAAGTTGAGCAATGTTCAACTTTTGAAGCTGAGGTGGAAGCGTCAGCCAATCAAATCCTGTTTATGCAAATCTGACAGTTCAAGCGCTAGCCAATCAAACCGCGTGTAAGCTGGGAGAGACATACCGCAGGTCATTTCCGCATATTCCAAAAAATGGAGGAGAAATTAATTATAGCGGTAGGGAATCACCCGGTGCTTTATGACCAGTCCCTATTTACCTACCGGGATACAAACCGGAGGAGCCAGGCATGGAGGGAGGAGGCAGAGACAGTGGTAGGTTTTCGCCTGTTTGGGGAGTTTATATCCAGTTTACTTCTGGCTTTTTTGCTTCGTATGTCGGGGGCGGGAGATTCGTGTGATTGGTCGCGTTGCTCGCAAAGAATCCCCAAGCTTCAGATACGCCCACCTCCAAGATTTTTTTAACGCTGCTGTGTGGACGCTCCGTAACTGTGTCAGACCCAAGATGCTGATATTACACCTATATTAATGCAAGGAGTATTACTTTAGGGACAATTAAATGTTTTTATTATTCAATTATCTTCATGGATTATTGTTATATTTATCTGTTATTTATTATTCCATTTTGAAGTTAATATGTTACTGTATTAATCTACAATCATTGCTTTACCATAATAAATGGTAAAGCTCACTATTAGAGAGTGAGACCAAAGCAATATTGTAACATCAGAATGACCACAATAGTTAATGATCAGTGAAAATACCATTTGAATTAAATATATTATATAATAACCCTAACAGGATAAAATCATGTATAAATAAGATATTATATTCACAAAAAAGGTGAGATTAATCAGAAACCGGTTTATTGCCAAGTAGCTTTACACATATGAGAGATAAAAAGTAAGAAAAACAACCACAAAAAACAAACAATTATAAATGAATATATGAAATCTGGACAAAACTACGTATAGTATACTATAACAAAATACTCAGAATAATACAAATATGATTATAATGTATTATTCTTATACATTTTCTCTCTGTGCTTTTATTTAGGTAATTGGTGTGTAAGCTGAGATATACTTAGATATCTTGCTACATGATTAAGGTGAGAATATTGTCCCCCATGGAGATGTGTTATATGTGCAATAACTATCCTGCACACATTTATGTACATTTATGTACGTATGTACGTGTATGTATGAATGTTTACAAAAATGACAATTAAAAAAAGAGTATAAAAAAAACAAGAATAATAAAAATATGTGCAGTATTGTTAAGATGAGCTGTTCATGAGAACACTGCACATATTTGATTCATTTGGGTCGGAGCCTACCTGTCGAAGGCCTTGACTCTCCCGAGCAGCTTCTTGTTGTTGCGGCAGTTGATGAGGACCTGCGTGTTGTTCTTCACGGACTGAGTGAGCACCGACAGAGGGCCGGTGTTGAACTCCTCTTCCTCGCGTTTCTGCAGCTCCTCTGGAGTCATCTCCGACTTGGGCTTTGTTAACAGACTCCTGATGAAAGACACACAAAACAATACCAATTAAAAAACAATCAGAAAGGGGCACAACACTACATGAAATGAAAAACAATGAACTGTAATTAGCTCTAAATGGATTCTCTTGGTTTGCACTAATGTACATTTCCCAAAGATATTGAAGTGACTGATTTTGTATAGATTGATGTTGTGCTGTTATTTATGTCTTAATGTGTGCATAGTAATATATAATAGATATATATATATGATATATATATATATATATATTATAATATATATAGATATAGATGATATATTATATAGAGATATATATATATATATATGTATATATATGTATATTATCTATATATATGTATATATATATATATATATATATATATATATATATGTATATATATGTATATATATATATATATAATATATATATATATAGAATATATATATATATATTATATATTAATATATATATATATATATATATTTGTATCTTTTTGTATTCGGGATTGTGGGAAACGGTATTTTGATCTCTCTGTCTGTACAGACAAACTGAAAGATTGACAATAAAGTTGACTGACTTATTGGGGTGTCGACCTAGTTGTCTTAAATGCTGAAGGATCCTATTGGCTGTTTATTTTTGTATTGTTACTGCTAATCTCATCATTATTGCGTCCTTTATAGTCTCTTTCCTGTACTAAATAAAAAAACAATACCAATCAATGTGTTGATAAAAAAATATGCCGAGTATTGCTCCTAGTCAGAAAACCATTTCCCCTTTAATATTACACAAAAAAGGCGTTATATTGAATTAGAGGTGGGCTTATTACAACATTGCTTCAGTATATAGATCTGTAGAAAATCGTATGTATTATTATTGGGTCCCATTTTACTGCGTATGTTAGAGGAATGTGTTTCCTGGATTCATTTACCGTATTGACTTGGGGACTTTTGACCAAACAAAATAAGAGTTTACCATTACATTTAGGGTGTTACCACAGAAAGCCTGCTGTCATTATGGTCATGCCAATAAAGCTATTTGAATTTGAAAAGTAAAAAACACAACATTAACCATGACAAGGTAATGCAGTTCACTATGCCTGGGTATGTCACTAATGTGTAACGTTTTAACACAGACAGTTTTGTTCAGTACAAAAGTATTATCAAAAATGCAGATAAAGATTGTATTAGTTTTCCACCAACAACAGCTATAAAAGAAACATACAAATACACCACATATCTAATTATTATCCCTCCAAACTATTTAGATTTTTTTCCCAGTGCAGAGGATTTTAAAACACAAAGAAGTAAACATTTCCAACAACACAAATGTAAACTATGATATTCAGCTTAAGTATTAATTGAAAGTAATTTATTTTACATAAAAGGCGTTAATTCCCATGGTTTAAATGATTTTAAAGGAGTGTGTATATTTGGTTAAATAAAACTTAACAACTAAAATCACCTTCATTATATTTAAAATACACTGATAGTTCCTTCTGATGCGGGTATGGCTCAAGCATTAAAAGCTAAACAGTGTGTTAATGCCCTCAGGGAGAGGGGCTATGAAGGAATCAATTGGAAATATTTGTTTTCTCAATAATAAAGTCAAAGATGTTTCATTCACAACTTAAAGACAAATTAAGAAACAATTCGTCATTTATTTTATCTCTGCTTGTACTCTAGGTGTTGAGTGTTTTCTAAAAGGAAAAACGATACAACTTCAGGATGAGGACATTTTAATAAACTTTAAAAGGTGATGGATTTAATACAAATATTGTACAACAAAATGTATTTTAAGAAATTGACTGATTTTCACAGTTTTTACTTTGACCTACAACAATATGGCACCACTATTAAAAATAATGTCATAAAAAGAAAATGTGTATTTCATAAATATTTTACTTGAAATGTTACCTTTTGTTTTTAACCACCCTTTTCTTTAAATGTCTTTATTTTATTATTTCACTCTGTATATGTCCCCTTGGTGTCACTATTGTGTGCGTGTGAGTGTATGTAATGTTTGATGTACATATATATTTTCTTGAATAAAAAGGAACAACACAAGTCGCATCAACGGTTAACACTGTAGTGCTCGATATTAGCATGTGGCTAACTAGCTCATATCAATGCTTTTGTGTACTACTGAAGTAACTTATCAACTGAACCACAGCAGTATGAAATGAATGAATACAGCATTTTATTTGTATAATGTAAACGTAACCGAGTTGCAGCATAGCTCGGCTGTAGAATATATAGAAGCAAAAATACATTTAAAAAGGATTAATTAACTCCAGTTAACCGGCCTTGGCTAACATGCTAATATTGTTAGCTTAACAACTGTTAGCTTCCGGCTGCTGCGGTTTTAATTTAAGGATCAAAGACCGAAAGTGACCACAAAGCCAAAGAAAGGTTGAGCATTAAAAGTACTTACATGTTTGCAGATTTATAAAAACAGTCTTCTCAGATAGTATTCCGCTCTTCGTCTCCGGAACGATTCAGCAAGACCAGCGTGGATGGAGCTACTTCCGGTTCACCTACTGCGCGCTTAAAAACCTTGGCAATAACTTCCGGGTCACCACTTCATTGAAGAAGAACAGCACACATTTAGTTTCTTCCCTTTATTTATTCAAGAACATTATGAACATCATATATTTTGTATTCAAAAAAGTTGACATCATGGGAAGACATATAAAGAAATAAAAAAATGCATTAAAAGAAAAATACAATGAAAAATATTTCAGATTAAATATTTGTTAAATACACAAAATTAGGTTTAGAGTCAGCCCATCTCGAATGTAACATTTCCCTAAAAATAAAATGATTTACCTGAAATGTACTCTTGTTATCACCTTCTATACTAAATATCTGATTTAGATTCAAATACATGCTCCTTTTGTATAGATATTGAAAAACTAGAAGAGTTTGGGATAAATTCCATTAGCTTACTTTTACAAATATTCAAATTTCAAAATATGATAGCAGAAACATTTGGCCTTCAGATGGAAAGTAAAGGAAACTCAATTTGTATAGGCAAAATATTTCATTAACAAATGTTGTATTCTCAAATGTATCCCTTATTGATTATTTTAATGACATGGTACTATATCAAATGTCAATACAATTTTGCAAAACTAAAAGAAGCATTACATTTTCACAAATATCTTTGTTACTCAATTTTATTAATTCATCTATTTTATTTTAAGAATTATATTATGTTTTACGCCGGGCATTATGCATTGCATTTGCAGGAAATTGTCACAGAAAAAAGGCAGAAGGAGCCGCCAACGTGACACCGCAGACCCAAACAGATAAGTCTTTGTTTTGCTCTTTAACACAACAAGAAACAGGGGAAAGTGTGTGTGTGTGTGTGTGTGTGTGTGTGTGTGTGTGTGTGTGTGTGTGTGTGTGTGTGTGTGTGTGTGTGTGTGTGTGTGTGTGTGTGTGTGTGTGTGTGTGAGAGAAAGAGAGAGAGACGGCAATGTAGGCTACACTATCTACACAGCAGTAGTGAGACATTGAGAGATTGTCTTTCCGGCGAGAGACAGACAGACGCCTGGGGGTGTACAACCCACCCACCTGCTTTCAAAGAGTGGCAGGTCTACCTGTGGAAGCCACTTGCTGAGGATAATGGAGGCCTGTGTGCTGCTGAGAGACCCAAGTGTATAGGATTGATTTCCAGAGCTGTTCTTAATCTTTGTAAGCACACCTAGTTTAGCCAAAATACTTACAACTTAAACTGTGGGCATGTAAAGTGAGCTCAATGTATGTGATGTATGCAATTAGAAGAGCATAAAATCACGTAAAGCAAGTAAATCAAATGGACAGCGAGAAGAAATTACTCTGAAACAACAGAGTGATGTGCAACATGACAAACCCTCTCCTAACTCTCTTGTTCTCCTACAAAATACACTATTCTGTTTTCACATAAAATAAAAAGTTAACAATTCTGCGACTCCCCCTCCTCATTTTACCTTTCGTGCAAATAATGTAGCTATACTGTTTCACTTTACATTGATGTTGGTGGTGAAATCTCACAAAGTGGCCTAAAGTGAACACAATCAAGAACAATGTCAAGAAAAAAACCATCTCATTGGCTTATAGCTGAATACTCAATGCTGATTGTTGCATTTGGACAGGTCTACTCTTTTTCGCCAGCAGACCGTTGTACGTTCAATTTAACGTCAGCTGTGGAAAATAAAACATTCGTTTTCCTTCATCAGGAAACACCAAGGAAGACCAACAGGAAGTAAACACTAACGGGAAAAGCAGAAGAAGAGAGACACGAAGAAAACAGTTGAGGGAACAGCAGTAGAAGACCAACAGGAAGTAAACACTAAAGGGAACAACAGAAGAAGACAGACAAGAAGTAAACACTAAAGGGAACAGCAGTAGAAGACCAACAGGAAGTAAACACTAAAGGGAACAGCAGTAGAAGACCAACAGGAAGTAAACACTAAAGGGAACAGCAGAAGACCAACAGGAAGTAAACACTAACAGGAACAACAGAAGAAGACAGACAAGAAGTAAACACTAAAGTGAACAGCAGAAGATAGATTTGTTCGCCTTACGTTATCCCTTATCAGCTTGTATCACCAAATTGTGTCAGTCCAACTGTCTGTTTGAGTTTTTTTTTTTATAAATCAGTATAGGTTGTGATTATTAGCTCGGAAGTAATCAGTGGAGCTCTCAAAAAGCGATTGTTTATTACTCTAAAAGCAAACAGTATCATCTTACTCCTGCCTCAGGGTATAAAACTATTTTGTGTGCCATAAACCTGTTGATTCAGCTCAGACACAATCACGGATGACAATATTCTTATCTTCGCATCTATCTATATTGAGAGTTTGCCAACAGTGAAGATATCCATTCCCCTTTGCTCAACCACCAGGCATGTTTCAGGTTTGGAGAGGTGACGGGCCGGGGTCTTCTGATATAAAGAGGCCATTGTATCACAGAGGCAGCCGTCCAGAAAGCTGCCTCAATCTGTATCTGCAAACAATAATAATATGCTAGTTTCTTATATGAATGTAGTGAGAGGTGAGGGAAAGGTGAGCAGATCTGCAGGTGAGTCATGTCTACCTGCTGAGGTTATGTCTCAGTCTGTTTCCACATCATGTCTCTTCAGGAAAAGCTTCGGGTGCACATTTGAACTGTTGATCTTTAAAAAGAAAAAATCCAACATTAGATCATATTATATGTATTTATCCCAAATTTGGATTTTTTTTCTTCTAACGGCAGCAGAAAGTTAATAACACATGAGTTACAATATGATAAATATAAATAAAATACAAGTAGTATAAAAAAGGTGAACATAAATATATATCAACAGTAAAAACATGAATAGAATATGTATAGATATATATGTTCTGCTGTTATGTATACATTTAGAGTTTATGATTATCTTTTATTTGATTCATTTTATTATATTTATCATAGAAATATTTTTAAGGAAATTCAATTAAGAAAACAAATGCAACAAATTTAATATCGTAATTTTTCAATCTCAATTATTTTCTTTATTATAAAACAATGTCAACTCCTTCGATTGAACATACATTTAATAGCCATTTTTTGTCTCTTTTCTTTAAATTACAAAAATATAACTATTGTCGTTTTATCAGCACTGCACAGCATTTTAACTCTAGGTCTCATCCTGCGCAAAAATAATAACTTAAGACAGATTCGTTTTTATTTTGATACATTTTTTTATTTTATTTTGCAGATAATTCATGCGCACACACAACTCAATTTCTATACTGACAAGTGCATACCCATATCTGGAAAAAACAAATGTCAGTGAATGAAAAATGACACTTTGTCCTTATTATTATTATGTACATATTTGTTTGCACAATTGTGGAAGATGGCATTTCGAAATCCTCCTCACCTTACTGTTTGTGTGTCAGATATTACTTTGTTAATTTGACACAGATTGCACAACACACGTTATGATGAAATAATACAAGTCAGTGCAAAACATTTCCCATTTTAGTTAATATATATTTGAATTTAACACGGAAATTATTTGGGAAATGTTGTGGGATATTTTTCATTTAAGCAATAAAATCCAGTCTGCAGGCCCTTATAAATGGGCCTTTTTTTTCAATCACACCTCTACAGCAATATTTTAAATCTTTAATGTATTTGACTCTATTTTTCTATATTCCAAGACAAAGAGGGGCTTGAACTGACTTGAGGGCAGTAATTCGGAAAGTCATTGCAGAATCCTCCCAGCTCTGAGTGGCTGCTCTTGGATAAAAACTGTCCCGGAGCAGAAGTCTTGGCCGAGGCGCACTCCTCTGGGCACGGACTGAACGCCGCGGCACAGGGGATCTGGTGAGAGTAAAAGTAGCTGGCTTGTCCAGAGATCATGTTAAAAGAGTAGGGGTCCGACAGAGGCAGGGTGCACGCGGGGATGGACGTGGAGAAAGCGGTGCACGCGGTGCCAATCTGATGGCGTCGAGATTGCGCGCAGCTGAGTCCGATGTAAGACATCTCCTGGTGGGTCTGTAGGAACCGATCTGCATCCGCGGCACTGGACGCACTCAGCCGCTGGGAGACCATGGAGGTGGCGTGGTTTGGGAACCGCGGTGTCAGGTAAGTCCCCGTGCCAAGGTGAGTGCGCACTGGTGTTTGGAGAGGAAGAAACGGTGGCCAGTAAAACGAACCAGCGGCGGCTAAAGTCACACTGGTGGCGGTGCTGGAGGACATCAGGCGACCTCCTCCTCCTCTTTTTAACGCAAGCTTGGTCCTGGATCCAGCCGTGACTCTGCGCCGGAGCTTCCCAGATGTGCCACCAATAAACACGTCCTCGCTGCAGGGGTCCAGCATCCAGTAGTTGCCTTTCCCCGGGTCATCGTAGTGCCGCGGCACTTTAACGAAACACTTGTTCAGGCTCAAGTTATGCCGGATTGAGTTTTGCCACCCCTGTCTGTTCTGTCTGTAATAAGGGAAGTTTTCCATGATGAACTCGTAGATGCCGTTCAGAGTGAGCCGTCGCTCCGGGCTCTGACGGATCGCCATCATGATGAGCGCGTTATAGCTGAAAGGAGGTTTCTCAGGTTTAATGCTTTCTTCTTCTCCTCCTTTCTTCTGAGTCCCCTCACGTTTCCCAGTCGTAGGCAGGGGTTTGCTCCCCCCTTTACCGGTGCTCTCACTGTCAAAGTTTTTCTCTTGGCTGGGTTTCTCCGGAGGTTTCTGGGACGCAGAAGGAGTCTCCTCATCCATCACTCCCTCTCGTCTCAACAGCAGGCTGCTGATGCTGAATGAGGATTTGTGGAAAAATCGGTCAGAAGTTTTCAAGTCCGCCATATCTGTCATAAAGTCCTCAAAGACTTCCAGTGATGAGAGCAGAGCGACTCACTGAACTCTGATGCAAAGTGGTGAGGAGCCAAAGACACAGAGAGAACAAATGCGCATGATCACAGGAGCGTTACAGAAAGTATCTCAAAGTGACACAAGTGGTGCATTCAACAGCCTCTTATTTCAAGGGTTGGGGGGGTTACTTTAAAAATCTGAGTATCACAATATAAAAGAAACCATCTCCAAGTGGTTGACCAATTAGAGCAGAGCGGCTAGCTAACCAATCAGAGCAGACTGGGCTCTGGTTTCAGACAGAGGGTGAAAAGAGGTGCTGCAGCACATTATGAGAAAAATAAACACCCTTTTCAACATTAAAGGAAGCAAACATGTCACAATAGAGGCACAATATACTAATTTGAACCTGAAAATGAGCAGAATATGGCCCCTTTAACCCATTAAAGAAAAACAATCACTTTCAAAAAGGCCTTTAAGTCACTCAATGTCCATTGTCAAAAGAAACACATCCATATAAACTGGATAATACTTGAGTTAAAGAGGCGTTTTTAAAGGATTAAATGCTGTCAATCTGTGTGACTGATCGGTGAACTCTCGGGTTCACTTATAACACTTCCGGGACTCATGAAACTCAACCCTGCACAAGCCTTTCCCTCGGGGCTGGCCTCATCGCGCTCTTTTTTTTCTTCCTGTGCACCTTCTCTGACACCATGATTTGGCAAAATGCCTTTAAAAGTATAAGAAGATGTGTGGCCCAAAAGGATCTCGTAAAGAAGTAAAACGCTTGGAAATATCTGTGAATAGTGCAGGGTAATTCCACTTATTACTAAACATGTTATTGTTTAAAAGAAACTGAAATTACTTGATTAACTTCCCAACATAAACTACAGGTAGAAGAAGTATAGAGATCCAAATGTAAAGTAATAATACCACAAGAAACACTAATCTGTTGAAAGAAAAACTGTCAGTTTGTGAGGTTTATTTATTTAATAATCAATATAAGATAAACCTAACAACCTGACAATTCATTTTTTATTAACACTTACTTATAAATCTCCAATTGTTTTAAATGTGACAGTAATCTGATTACATATTGTTTTATGTAACGGGTAGGGAATCTTTGTTTTTGTATCCTGATTACTCATTACATGCAATCCAATACTCCCCAACATGGAAAAATGGAAACGTTGACTTTAATTAAATGTATTATGTCAACAGATTTCACATTTAAACTAACCTAAAAACAGTTAAATACTGTTCTAAAGTAATCCCCTCCTATGCTGTGTTTGACAGTTCATATGCCAGACATCAAACATGAGGAAGTACACATTTAATCTGTCATCTCCTCTTTAGTTTATTTGAGATGAGTCTTCCTCCATAATCCCCGCGCTACACAAGTGAGCACTTGTTGGGAATGTCTCAGACTCTAAAGCACACCTTGTTTTTCTTAATACCTGTAATCCCCTGGTTTATATTTCTTTGTTTAATATTCAATATCATGTCTTGTGTTGTTTACAGTGATTTCTCATTAGCAGCCTCTATTATGAAACAGACTAAACTCTGCCAACAGTTACAGTTGGACAACTTTATAATCCCTGAATGTCACTAAACCCTCAATTCCGTTATGTTTTGAGTTTCTTGCAGCGTTTTATGCAGCGCTTTTAGTAAACGTTGTACATTGGTGAAGATGTTTCTTAATTTGCACGTGTTTTGGCACATTTCTGTTTTTATATTTGTATTGTCACTGAAGCTGCAATGTGTTTCTCCTAATGGAAATGTTTTAAAATCTGAATTCAAAATCTCAGACACTCAAAATCCAGCACAAGACACTTTTTTTACGCTGCTATGGACAATCTGCAATAAATGCACATTTTATGGACAATCTTGCACCAAAGTTATTGAGATTGAGGTGACTGTTATTTTGTGAATATTGATTGTTGTTGTTTTTTATCTTAATGTGTGCATATGTGTAAATGTGTCTGTTGATTGTGTATATAGGATAGGGCTGCACGATATATCGTGTCGTGACGATAATCGCGATATGCGACGTGCGATTTAAAAAAATGTGTTACGACTTGCGATATTAAATAGGCAAATTAACTCAAACACGTCATGTTACAATTATTTTGCTGCTTGCTACAAAAGGAAAACTTGGGCGGCTCTCATGTCAGGGGTACTTGAGTGAGTGACATGCAGGCTCTGCATGCACAGCAAACCACCAATCACAATCAAATCTCCAAAGCAAACGGACCGGTGATTAAAGGCAAAAACACTGAATAAAGTAGTTTCATGTGTTTCTCCAGGGCAGTTCGGCGCTGCTAACCGAGCTAGCTCAGCTTGTTGCTCTGATAACTTAAGATCCAGACGTCCGTGACTAAAATCCTTCATCCGGTTAAATATAGTTAAACAAATACCAATTGTATAGCATTAAAGTTCAAGAAAGGATGGTTTGCGGACAAAAAAACGTTTTTTCTTCAATTCCTGTATGTTTTCATATCGCAATATATATCGCAGGGGGGAAAGAAATCGCAATGTCAGTTTTTTCCAATATCGTGCAGCTCTAATATAGGATATACATATTTTATACATATCTGTATTACTGTATCATTTTACATTCGGGATTGTTAGAAACGTCATTTCGATCTCTCTGTCTGTAAACACAAACTGAGAAAGATTGACATTAAAGTTGACTTTGACTTGACTTTTCGGCTGTTGTAGCGTGTTTGAACCTGTCGGCCACCGTACAATTGCATTAAAACACAGCTCTATCAAAGACAATTGTTGTAGGCCTCACATTAGTAAAAAAGTAAAATAGTGCAGAAAATATAGCATTTATTTCCAAAATATTTGAATCATAAGCAATATAATCTTTTAAAGTTGAGCCTAATGCCTTGTTATAGAGCAAAGATAACTGAAATGTATTGCCTGCCATGTTAATACTGCACTAAAAAGAAGCATCGGAAAGTTAAAGAATGTGATCAAATTAAAAAAGTTGGTAACACTTTATATTAAGGTACACAAATTCACCATCAACTAGTTGTTAATTAACATGCATATTAGCAGTATATTGGCTCTTTATTAGTCATTATAAAACACTTATTAATGCCTTATTCTACATGACCATATTCTACAAGTAATAAGCCGTTAGTTGAGAGTTTTTCCTCAATAACCCTCTAATTAGTGCTTATTTATTGCAAGTAAGGAAGTTGTTGTACATGAGTTTTGGTCTTAATATGCTCTGCTCAATATGGGCCTAATAAGGCAGTAGTACCACAAGAATAGTAATTCTCCCATAATAACACTTAACAAATATGATCTATTCTTATGTAACAAGACATGAAACTACAAGTGTTAATTGTGTCTAAATAACTCAAAATTAGGTATTTATATCTAAGAATATGTTTTGGGGTATTGACGGTTCAGCTACCAATAGCAAGATGATATTGACCTGTATGTTTCATATTTGCACATTTATATTTTTGTAAAATTTGTACTGAAGGTTAGACAAGAAACCGGGTACAGGAAGTAGGAGAAAGTGAACTGAATAGCATGGCAGTAGACTGCTACTAATTTCCCCTATATTTACCTTGTTTACACTTAGCGGTCCCATGTGTTAATCTGTGTATGTTACACTTGCATGTAAGAGATCATTAAGTGCCTTGTAACTTCTTTTTTTATAGTTTCACTCCGTTTGAATGTCAGTGGACAAATAATTCAATAAAGGAGCATGGCTGCTCATTCCCTGGCTCTCAAAATAGTTTGGCTGGCTGTTTAATCTATGTTCACACTGAGACAGTACAACAAATAGAGAGAAGAGTACACCTAGTGTGTAAGTAAGTACATACAAGCAGGTCACACAGTATGATCACGAATACATACAATCTGTTAAAAATCTGTTTTTATTAAAAAGTAGAAGCTGCCTATGTGTTCTCAGCCTTGGAGAAACTTGACATGTTTTGGTATGTGTCTGAACCTCTCTTTAGTGGTTCATTAATAAAACTGATATGTCAACGTGTGCCTACTTTGTTCATGTACTGTTGAGGTTAATTTCAGTAGTTGTGTGCTATAATGTATTTACAAAGTGTGAAGAGGAGGCAACTTTAGAATAGGGAACCTGTTCAGGTCAATTAGAGTCAAACTACTAGCTTATTGGTTATGAACAAGACTTCACTTTAAAATAGGGAACATATTCTTAGATATAAATACCTAATTTTGAGTTATTTAGACACAATTAACACTTATAGTTTCATGTCTTGTTACATAAGAATAGATCATATTTGTTAAGTGTTATTATGGGAGAATTACTATTCTTGTGGTACTACTGCCTTATTAGGCCCATATTGAGCAGAGCATATTAAGACCAAAACTCATGTACAACAACTTCCTTACTTGCAATAAATAAGCACTAATTAGAGGGTTATTGAGGAAAAACTCTCAACTAATGGCCTATTACTTGTAGAATATGGTCATGTAGAATAAGGCATTAATAAGTGTTTTATAATGACTAATAAAGAGCCAATATACTGCTAATATGCATGTTAATTAACAACTAGTTGATGGTTAATTTGTGTACCTTAATATAAAGTGTTACCCATAAGTCATTGTGAGCAACTTCAAAGTTGAATGAATGAATTGAATATTGTTTGCAGAGCTAAAGCCTGTAGTGGTGGCTCCCCCTGTCTGTCAGCCTGCGAAACATTCCCTTATTACCACTGGTGGAAAGTCACTCATTTACTCAGTTCCTGTACTTGAGTTACATTTTGGAGTACTTTTTTTGAGTATTTCCATTTGATACTACCTTATACTTTTACTCCATTACATTCATTAAACAGCTTTAGTGACTTTTCAGATGTTGAATCAAAAAGCATGTGATAAACTTTGAACATAATGCATCTCTAAAAATGGTACTAGTGGACAAACTGTTTAAGGTACAAGAAAGTAAAAGTTATACAATATATTACAAAAAAGTCATCACATGAATAATGTGTGTATCAAAGCGCTGTTTGTGTACAACAGTAAAATGCTGCTTGATGGTACAATACCAATCTAATAATGTCATATATATAATATTATATCACATATTTATTTCTGCAGTGTTAGTACTTTTACTTTGTATACTTTAAGTACATTTTGCTGACCTGTACTTCAGAGTGTAGGACTTTTAATGGAGTATTTTGACATTAATGCTACTTTTACTTCAGTACAGGATCCGAGTACTTCTTCCACCACGGATCATAATCCAGTCGTTTCATATATATGATCCTGAAATGGACCTTTAGGCATAACCAGTACTTTTACTTTTGGTACTTTAAGTATAATTAGATGCCGATACTCTTGTAACTTAAGTCACTTCTTGAATGCAGGACTTTAGCTTGTAACAGATTACTTTTTCAATTTAGTTTGGTTTCTTTTACTTCATAAAAAAAGAATCGCAGTTCTTAATCCACCTCTGTTTATTTCAGATGATAAAAAAGAAGCACAGAGAAAAAGTTAGGGTTAATGTTTTATTTGAATGATCATGTTTATAGCATTACCACAGACTCTTTGTGAAGCCAGGGAACTGATTGGCCCTTAAAACCTTTAAAGATAAGCCTTATGTGCTCTTCAGTTGTTGCAGCACAGTGTAAAGCTTCGCCCCGGGACATTCAGTGTCTCCCACATCTCTGTGTCCACACAGGCCGAACTGGGGCTTTATGAAGCCCTGAGACACGCCGGACTGCAGCAGCTGCTTGACTGAAGCCAGCGCTTCACAGCTCGGTGCTTCACCTAAAATATAAAAAATGCATCGTCATCATATGTGACATCTTAACACATTACATTTCATGCTTTTATTCAAAGTAACTCACAATAAGTGCAATACACCACAAAGATACAAACCCAGAAATAATTTAATTAATTTAAATTTTAATCCTTATTTTATTCATTTTCTGTTTTTAAATTCCTTTTATTCTTATTTTATTCAGTCCTTCTATATGTTGGCTTTTATTGGTATTCATGTATTTATTAATCATGAAGTTATGTGTGACATGTGGTAGTGTTATTTTTCTCTTTTTGTTTTTGTTGGTGAAGCACTTTGTGTATGAAAAGTGCATTCCATTAAAAAAGGAAATTAAAAGATAACATTTTCTAAATATCCAAGTTGAAGTCGCTTTAATGACCAATGACATATTTCTATTTCCTTGATATTTTCCCTACAAATGATCTCCGTTCATTAGGAAAAAGACAGAACTCATTGACCCGTGAGAACCTTGTCTTTATGTTGCACAATGGATGAAAAGATTAAGAGCACACCTACTTTTAAAGTTGCCCATGAAGGCAATCCCCAGTGAGTCATGATTGTTGCCTTTGGCATGAGCCCCCACCGCGCCCCAGCCACGGCCCTCGAACACCGCCCCGTCTGCTGCCACCAGGAAACTGAAACACAGGCAGAGTTTATGGTTAGAGGGCATATTCTGCTCGTTTCAGTGTGTGGGAGAGAAACTCCGTCTGGAGAGAACACAGGGATTTTAGCCTTTACAGACCATTTACGTGCACACAAACCTATAGAACACACTACAGGGAAGGGGAAATACCAGACACATAATAGGGCCTCTTTAAGGACCTAGGATTGGAAAAAAAGGTCCAAACTAAAGAGAAATAACACATAATTAAGTGTCCCTCCATTACGTCCACATTGTAAACACTGTATGAACATCACTCAGAAACCACATGTCCCTACTCACTTGTACCCGATGTCATCCCATTTTCTCTCAGTCATGTGCCCTCTCTGGATGCTGGCGACGCGGCTCACACACTCGCTGCGGCTGCTGCAGTGTGGGGTGTCCGTGTGGTGGATGATCACTCTCTGAGCACAGGAGATCTTATCCGGCACCTTCTTCGGAGCAGCCGCCCCCCACTGCTGCCTCGACACTATTTCCACTGAGGAGAAATAAAATAAATACTTTTTGAAAATGTCATCAGCAGCAGGGTTGGGAGGATCATGTAATCCTTCTGAGGATCAAAATATGAAAGTTATGTAACCTGGATACTTTATTTTGGATTACCTCAATATCAAATGCAATGAAACACATAAGCACATATACTACGGTTAAAATAAGCAGAAATAAAATCTGAGCTGACAGAAAATGCTGTTTTAGTTAAGACACACAGTTAAGCTCACACACACTATTTTATGAACATATAGGTTTACCTGCTGAATAAAAAAAGAACAAATGAACCAAAGAAAGTGAAAACCATAAAGCAGATTCAGGCAGTAGGCGTAGAGATTCACACTTAAAGTATTAGCCTACTGAACAGTACAGTTTACAGAGAAGAAATCCAATCTGACCTTTATACAACAAACACTCTTTGCTCTTTTTAGTTTGTTACTATCAATGTAATCTTGGTGGTAATACACCATTTTTAGAAATGTAATCTGACAGCGTCTCCCAGTGTAATGTCTGCAGTGTGAGGATGTTACCTGTAGTTGCCATCTCTCCGTCAATATATGGATTCAGCTTGCTGTGCATCGCCTTATCTTGAGTCACTCTCAGGAGGCGTGGTCTCGGGGAAATACACCTTCCTGGTTTCTTGTTGTTTCATGCCAATGCACAAAATACATTCCAACTACTCATCTGACAGAGTAATTATTCTACAGTTGCCAAACAGGCCTTTGGAATATACGTGTGTGGATACAAAAGAGGAAGTTGATTAAGCACTCAATAATTTACATGGTGGCATTTTTTTTCTTCCCACAAATGAGGCAGTAATACACAAGATAATATGTTTTAAGTCACAGGAGTTTTTAGGGGAAATCAGCTGTTTTGCAATATCAGTCATTATGCAAAAATACCCATCAAGCAGAATGTATTATATTTACATCATTTTACTTGAGCATTTCCATTTCATGCTACTTTATAATCCTACTCCACTAGATTTATTTAACACTCAGTTACTTTTTTTATATATAAACACACTATGCTTATATTAATCATATCAATATAACATATCAATCATGTATTCTACAAAGTCTCTGAAATTGGCTCCATATTGAAAAACTACAAGATGAAAAAGTTTGTTCATGTGATAAAAACAGGAACCATTCGGCTACTTTTACTTTGATACTTGAAGTCCATTAGGCTGATAATACTTCTGTACTTAATATTTTTCTGAAATGGGTCATTTTACATGAGTACTTTTTGTTTTTGTTGCACTTTTAGTTTGAATTCTGGATCTTTACATGGAATCGAGTGTTTAAAGACCAGGGGCCTCATTTATAAAGGGATATACGCTCAAAAAATGGCGTACGCCAGTTTCTACGCAATGTTTGCGATTTATAAAATACTAACTTGACGGGAAAATGTGCTGTCCTCCACGCAAACTCTAACCCATGCGTACGCACTAAGCACACAAACGGGAGAGACGAGAAACTGCGACACCGTTGGCAGAAGGAAGAATGGAGAGAAATATGTGGAAATAATACCATAAATAAAATGTTACCTCTCATTTATCAAATATGAAGAATTCATTTTCAAACATTGATTAAAGCCAATCTTAAAATGATTAAACAAACGCCTGTTTGAGACTCCTCAGTGCACACAAAAACATAACTTGGAGAAATATATAAATACAGATATGTTATTTAAAACCACCTCGAATATGTTGTGTTACTGTTATGAAATGTTTTCTCATAAATTATGCGGTAAGCAGGAGGACAGAATTACGTCTAAACTGACGCCGTTTTGCATTTCTATAGGTTGTAGATACGAGCATGGTTTTATATACTATCACGTTTAATCGTGTTTTATGCCGTTTGCCAAGACTTGATAAGTCGCTCGTAAAACACAGGAGGTATGGACACTAAGAACACCATATGTGGTAAATTGTACAGCTAATATAACACAACACAGTTGTATTTCCTTTAACTGGTGGATTATGGATATATAGTTGCTGATCGACAGCTGGAACACAAACCACCAAATACAACAAAATAATTCAGATCCAGTCGTCATGACTCCACTCCGGAGGGATTCCCCGATCATTTCTTACAGTTTCTCATCAAGGGGGTGTCTCCTGTCCCCGGGACAAACACACTGCCTGAGGAAGGTTATGTGTAATTTTTTTGTCATTAACTTTTTTCCGACCACTTATTTATTTATTTTGGTGACGATCCGACCTCCATGCTGCTACTCTGGTTCAAACTGCATCCACCAAACAATATGATTTATCTCCACCTCCCCACAATAACCTAAATCTGACACGGTGTGAGATGTCTTTTTTAGCTGTTCTATCGTCATTTCCTGCGATCTACTTCATGCAGTCAGTCAAAATGAATGAATGAATGGGCGTTTCTTTGACTATTTATAGGCAAATATGGGCGTTACGTGAAGCCTGCAAAAGCTGCGCCGCATTTCGAGTCGATTGTGATTTATAAAGGGAAACAGGCGTAGGAAGTGCCGGTACGCACTTCCCTCGCCGGTACGCAATGTTTTGTGAATCGGAAAATGTCTGAACATTTCTGTACCTATTTTTTTGCTTTGTACTACGTAAGCAACCTTCTCACGTCAATCCTACGCAAGGCGTTATAAATGAGGCCCCAGAGGCCTCATTTATAAAGGGATATACGCTCAAAAAATGGCGTACGCCAGTTTCTACGCAATGTTTGCGATTTATAAAATACTAACTTGACGGGAAAATGTGCTGTCCTCCACGCAAACTCTAACCCATGCGTACGCACTAAGCACACAAACGGGAGAGACGAGAAACTGCGACACCGTTGGCAGAAGGAAGAATGGAGAGAAATATGTGGAAATAATACCATAAATAAAATGTTACCTCTCATTTATCAAATATGAAGAATTCATTTTCAAACATTGATTAAAGCCAATCTTAAAATGATTAAACAAACGCCTGTTTGAGACTCCTCAGTGCACACAAAAACATAACTTGGAGAAATAAATAAATACGGATATGCTATTTAAAACCACCTCGAATATGTTGTGTTAATGTTATGAAATGTTTTCTCATAAATGATGCGGTAAGCAGGAGGACAGAATAACGTCTAAACTGACGCCGTTTTGCATTTCTATAGGTTGTAGATACGAGCATGGTTTTATATACTATCACGTTTAATCGTGTTTTATGCCGTTTGCCAAGACTTGATAAGTCGCTCGTAAAACACAGGAGGTATGGAAACTAAGAACACCATATGTGGTAAATTGTACAGCTAATATAACACAATACATTGTATTTCCTTTAACTGGTGGATTATGGATATATAGTTGCTGATCGACAGCTGGAACACAAACCACCAAATACAACAAAAATAATTCAGATCCAGTCGTCATGACTCCACTCCGGAGGGATTCCCCGATCATTTCTTACAGTTTCTCATCAAGGGGGTGTCTCCTGTCCCCGGGACAAACACACTGCCTGAGGAAGGTTATGTGTATTTGTTTTGTCATTAACTATTTTCGGACCACTTATTTATTTATTTTGGTGACGATCCGACCTCCATGCTGCTACTCTGGTTCAAACTGCATCCACCAAACAATATGATTTATCTCGACCTCCCCACAATAACCAAAATCTGACACGGTGTGAGATGTCTTTTTTAGCTGTTCTATCGTAATTTCCTGCGATCTTCTTCATGCAGTCAGTCAAAAATGAATGAATGAATGGGCGTTTCTTTGACTATGTATAGGCAAATATGGGCGTTACGAGTCGATTGTGATTTTTCAAGGGAAACAGGCGTAGGGAGTGCCGTACGCACTTCCCTCGCCGGTACGCAATGTTTTGTGAATCGGAAAATGGCGGAAAATTTATGTACCTATTTTTGTGCTTTGTACTACGTAAGCAACCTTCCTACGTCAATCCTACGCAAGGCGTTATAAATGAGGCCCCAGAAGTAGAAATACTTTGTCCTAAAATACAAGATAGTTCAAAGATGGAATCCTATCTTGGAGTCCTAATTGACAATTATTTCTCTTTAAGCCCCACATTCAACGACTGGTGTAAAAATTAAGGATTTTTTTTCTTCCTTTGATGCCAAAAAGAGAGTTATTGCTGCAACCTTAATGTCGGTGCTGGACTCCGGTGATGTGGTTGATATAAATGCATCTTCTGCATGCCGACACTCGTTTAATCCCTTCTACCACTGATCATTACAAACCTTAAAACCCTTGAACGCACCATTGCTCCTTGTATGCTCGGGTTGCATGGTCTTCTCTGACCACCCGTAGACAAAACCAGTAGCACACTATATTTATGAGGCTATTCTTTGTGCTCTTCCACCTTATTTTTGCATATTTTCATGTTGGAAAAAAAAAAAGCAAAGAACTAAAAAGGTACCATGGGGTCAGATTAGAATTTTCCAAAGGGGGGTTCGTTTAGCATGACACACTTGAAATAACTAAAGGACAAGTTAAACAAGAAAGTAGAAAGAAAGGGAGGTGATAGAAAACTGTATCTGCTAAAAAGTTAGCAATGATTGAGAGTCAGACCTAAACATTTCAGATGTGTCTCACACTGCACTGTCACTTTTATTCATATATCTTTGCTTTTAAATGCCATTTTATAATATGTTTCTTAATGTCTTTCATTTTTGTAAAGCACTTTGAATTGCCTAAAATAAACTTGCCTTGCCTTGTTGGAAAAAGTGCGAGAACCCATCAGCTCCGTTCTGAGAACTTGTTTTTACTAACGGTCCCTAAAGTCACTTTCATGATGGCTAAACTGTCTCCAGTAAAGAAAAGAAAAAAGAGAACAAGAGAAGGAAAGAGGGTAAAAGACAGTGAGCTGGACGTCAGAGAAAGACCGACAGGAAGTAAACACTAACGGGAAGACAGGTTGGGGTTGAATTGTCCAAAAATTTGCTCCTATCATCTTTTCTTAACCACTATTTCTTAACCTCTGTGAGAAACGTCACTGGGTTAACAAAAGATGATAGGGGGACTCATCGGGATTTAGGAAAAGACAACTGCGGTGGTTTGCGAATCCATCTGCACTTACGCTATGTGATGGTTACACAAGCCAAAAAATCGCTATGACATCATAAAGTGGCCAAAATCTGATCAGCTCATTTTCAGACAGGTTTTTATATAAATGACCCTGAAAACCCATCAGCTCCGTTCTGAGAACTTGTTTTTACTAACGGTCCCTGAAGTCTACACTGTGCGGGGGCAAAGGGCGTTCGGTTCGGCTGCTCCTTCTGCTTTGAACCAGCTGCAACATGACCTGAAACTCAGATTTAACAGATTTATGTGTGCTTCTTAAAGCCTGAGGATTAATAAATAAAATGAGTACACGGTCTGAGTAATTCTTCTTCCTCTGTTTAGTGTGTCTGCTGATGTGAACATTCGTTCCACTTTTTCAATGAAAACTCAGAGACATTAGAAACAATTGATTCTTTTAATCTAACAAAACACACCTGAATGACAACTGTTATATAAAAAATAACTATTAATACAATATATTCACATGATGGAAACTAAAAAGACAAACAAAAACATGGTTTCAGAGTTTACAAACACCAGCAGTTGTGGAAAAGTTAAAAAACAAACTGTTGGAGATTTACTGTAGATAAAATGTCAGACCTCTTCATCATCTGCATCCTTACTCCGTCCATCTGTGTCCACAGTGAGGCGCTGTGCACACGTAGTACAGTCTCATAGCGTCCTGTCAGGAAAACACAATGTATGAGAGCTTTTAATTCAATATCAAATAACAAACGAAAGATGTGCAGACAACAGGATTAAGGTCTTCCTCAATAAAACGTATTCCTCGACAAACAATATCAAGACTTCAGGTCATGCATTGTGTTATATATTCATTCAAAAGCATCATTACCTCAGCCTTCATACTGTGAGACTGGAAGAACACTGCCTCCTTGTGACCACACCTGGGGAGAGACATGGAGAGAGAACAACGTTAAAAACCCCTATAAACACAGCTAGCTGAAAAGTCAATTCTGATTGGTCGATTTGGAAAGTAGCTCTGATTAATGTGCAGAAAGAAGTCTGGTCAATTTAACGTCAGCTGTGGACAACAAACGTTAGTTTCACTCCATCAGAGTCTTTTTGTAAGTTCACTTTTATATTTTTGGAGAGCACGATACTTTCATGATGGCTAAACTGTCTCCAGTAAAGAAAAGAAAAAAGAGAACAAGAGAAGGAAAGAGGGTAAAAGACAGTGAGCTGGACGTCAGAGAAAGACCGACAGGAAGTAAACACTAACGGGAAGAAAAAAAATTAGCTCCCATCATCTTTTCTTAACCACTATTTCTTAACCTCTGTGAGAAACGTCACTGGGTTAACAAAAGATGATAGGGGGACTCATCAGGATTTAGGAAAAGACAACTGCGGTGGTTTGCGAATCCATCTGCACTTACGCTATGTGACATGATGGTTACACAAGCCAAAAAAATCGCTATGACATCATAAAGTGGCCAAAATCTGATCAGCTCATTTTCAGACAGGTTTTTATATAAATGAATCGGGACAAAAAGTGAGAGAATCTCTTTACACAGAGGGGGACACATGTTGATGTACGAAAGACATGAAAAAGTGGATTTTAATTAATGGTTGCTCGCATTCCCACTGCGGTGGACACGTATTAATTCACATGAATCCTAATACATATGATTGTATGAAAACAATTGTATGAAGACAGTTACGTTGCTATCGCCGCGGTTCCAGTCGCTGGTACGCATTGGACCAGACTACCAACAATTATTTAAAGAATATTTATTTGATGCCAAGAATAAATGATGTTGAGTTATGTTGTAAAAACTTACTTGGGGCAGGGGTGGTCCTCTGTCCTGGGTAGTGTCGGATCCTGAGAAATATCAGCGATGATTTGTGTCAGCTCACTGGAGAAAGACAGAAGCAAGATGCTAGATTAGTTACTCACAATTAGCCTTCAAGTGCTTGACATTACACAGGAAAGATGACGAGACTACTAATCGCCAAACATTAGCCGCCTTTAGCTTAGCGGTGGTGGCATGAAGTCATGTGACCGTGATGTAGTTCCTTTATAGCATAACGTTAGCTTTTTACTACAAAAATCATAAAGTGGTGTGAGCATGTGGAGATTATCCTTCTGAACAAAACGTGTAAGTATCATAAACGTTTGTTTGACACAGACAATATTTTCTGCAATAATCCAAAATCCAATTGAAGATCCCATTGCTTTCTGCCAAGCGAACCAGGGAGATGTTGCCTTCAGGGTCAGCTACAGTAACTCAAGATTCAAGACTTTTATTGTCATTCGGACATAGCTACAGTGTAGTTACGTAGATGAAAATCTTAGGTCCCAAAGAGTTGAACGAAGCGGTATAAAAACAGTTTTATCCCAGCAGCTATTGCACAAATTAACACATCATAGGAGCGTCACACAGATGCCTATTTATTTAATTATTTATTTAATTATGAATTTTGAATGTCCATGTTTGTACTAGTGTTTTCCTCCCTTCTTAAATGTTTTTGAAATATTTTGAGATTCGACGGAGCAGGGTGTACTTGTACTTTTTGCTAGTCCTTTTATTAGAGATGTGTCTGTTGTTTGTGTTTGTTTTTACAGTGTGTCAGGATGGATCCCTTGTCTTTTTCTCTGCAAACAAAATCTACCTACGGGTACAAATAAAGAACCTGAACCTCAGGTCCCAGGCTCCTCCAACAGTGCAACACAATAAACAGATAAAATAGTGCAAGTAAATACAATAAAATAAAATAGAAGTAGTGCCATAAAAGTCTATAAACAAGTGATAAATAATTTGTAAGTTGCAAACAGGTGAATGTTATGGATGTTCTTAGTTCAGGTGTTTAACAGTCTTATGGCCCGTGGATATGTCATCACTGCACTACTCTATTATCCTATTGATTGTTAGGACTGCCTAAAAGTGTCTGAGTAATGCATTTCATTTGATGTGTCGATGATCATCTTTTGTGTTGATAAAGTGATGTAGCGGTGACCCAACAAACAGGAAGCAAATTCACACCACAAAGAAATGTTTTAAACACATTTATCAGAGACATAAGAACTGTCTTTTACTTACTCAACCTCGTGGGTGATCTTGTTGACGTAGATGCAGCTGTTGTCCGCCTCTTGTTGGTAGTCACAGTTCCTGCACTGATGGATGAAAATAAACAGCGTATTCAGCGTCTCATTCAAGCTTCAAATAAGTGGAAATGCTACAGCCTCATTTATGAAATCCAACAGAAAAGTGCACATATTGCCTAATTTAGCAGTTGCAACATATGTTTTAGAGCAGTTTCATGATTACCTTTGAAAATACATTTAATGCATTCATTACATTTCATATTATATGTTGATGTCTTAAAGGTAGGGTAGGTAAGTTTGAGAAACCGGCTCGAGATCGCTAGAATTTGAAAATACACAACCGGAGAAAATCTGCCACTTCCTTATAGAGCCCCTCCTCCAACACACACCCACATGACCAATGAGGTCACGAGATAAGTTTGTGCACAGATGGAAGGCTGACAGGCAGGTAGGCCATCCAGTTATTTTAGCCGGGCCGGCTAAATTGATTGGTCGTGCTTTTTACAGTATTACGGCTTCCACAGATGACATTTTTTTATGGATTTTTTGTCAAAGCACTTAAGATATTCATTGCTATCGGGATGTTAAGAGCATTCCATGGAATATAACAAAAAGTGTATCTCGAGCCGGTTTCTCACCTACCCTACCTTTAACACACTTTTATGTGAATCTTTTCCCTTTGCACCGTTCTTTTTGGAGTTTACACTCACTGAGGGGTCTTTCCTTTTTCCTGGGTTTCTCATATAACCGTTATTTAAAAATGTTTTAATACAGTTTTGTTTTATCAGTTCTTAATAGTATGTCTGTTTGCATCTCTCTCTTTGTTGCACTCATACTTTGTCCCACTTCCATTCATAGGTAAATATTGTACTTTTACTCCACTAAATGTGTTGTACCTTTACCTTTCGGTAAATTATTATTACTATTATTAGCATTTGTCTATATTTTGGTTGAAACTAAGCCAGGAAAAAAAAGAAAAACATAAATAATAATAAAAATATATATAAATAAAATCGAATTTTAAAAATAATTTTCGATTATGGAGACTGTAAGGAATATTCGAAAAATCGAATAATCGCTGGCATCCCTAGTATTTAGATGCCAATAGTTATCTTGAGTTACATTTTGAATGCAGCACTTTTACTTGTAACATGTATTCATTCACTCTGGTACTTCTACTTTACTTAAATACAAGATCCGACTACTTCATCCACCTCTGTTTATGCTGCACTCTTGAAGGAGCCTGGGACTTAAAATGTTCACTGTAATTACTGTACATATATGACAATAAAACCTTTACATATTTGACTTGATAGTCTCAACCATTTATATCTGAACCAGACACTTACCGCGTAAAGCAGGATCCGGTTCTCTTTGTCTTCTTTGGGGTACAACATGTTGTTACTGGGAAAACAGTTAATTATTTTACACATTAATACGCAGCGTTATCTTTTCATTAAGACACCGTTGAGTTAACATGCGTTTAGCTTCAGCTAGCTAGTATGACTTATCTAACTTCTATTCAGACACAAACTCACCATTCTTGACAAAACCGGATCCCCACAAACCCCGGCTCGAAGCTCCCAGTTTCCATATCCATTTTGAAAACTTTAGGTTGAAGATAAACACGACAAACTGTGATGTTGCTTCACTTCTGCTACCGATGCTAAGGCTATTCCCACTCGTTTGAAAACAGACCGTTTGCGCATGCGTGAAACGTAATCAGAGCAACAACCAACGAATAGGTAAATTACCGCCACCTAATGGACTGGAGTGTGGAGCAGAAAAAAGAAAACGAAGGCCCAATTCCAAAACACACACTACCCACTCCCCCTCCGTGATGGAGTGAACTCCGTATGTAGGCAAACTCTCAGCTTAATGAGGGTCCCTTCTTTCAGATGGAGGGTGTACATAGAGCAGCAAGCTGTATTTACACCCTCGCTTCTGTATTTACACCCTAGCTTCTTATTGCACTGTATATATATATATCAAGGTTCAAGGTTCTTTATTGTCAATCTGACATAGCTACAGAGTAATTATGTAGTTGAACATCTTATGTCACAGGCTTCTCCAACAATGCAACATAATAACATAATAACAATAAGAGCAAGAGCAATACAAAAAGAAAAATAGTTATAAAATAAAATAAAGTGATGATGTGGAATAGTGCAGTACGAGTCTATATACAAGTTATTGGAATGATATATATATATTAGGTATTAGATACATACTACTGAGTAGTATATATATATGTATATATAATGTGTATATATATATGTATATGTATATATATGTATATATGTATATATATATATGTATATATATATATTTATGTGTATATATATGTATATATATATACAGTGCAATAAGAAGCTACAGGGACGTTAATCTACATCGGTAATATTAACTTTATTTAATACAACATTTACGGTACAAGATTTAATAATACAGCCCATGTAGTATAATATTTTACAAATGATGAATTACAGCAAACATGTGCAATATATCCATTATTACAGCTGGTTGGATCACGCTGCTCATGCTGGCCACCTGGCTGCACTTCAGAGGGTGAGTGGTGTTATACAGAGACACAACTTTCTGACAATTTTTGTATACAGTATAGCACACTGTCCATGCCCATACGTAGACACATGCATACTGAAGTGATCGAAGCCGTCCCGTGGGCAAGTGAAGATCCCAGTGTCGGCCCTGTATCCCCCTCCCTCGTTGATCAGCACCTTGGCAAACTTCAGCACTCCATCGCCAGACGGGTTGCTTTCCTCCACTTTCATCTTGGCAGTGAAGGCCACAGTGTCTAGAGAGTGTGCAATGTAATGATAATAAGAACAAGGCATGCAATCAAAAGCAACAAAACCTTTAACATTGTGCCTGAAAGGGGCCCTATTCCGCTCATTTTCAGGTTCATATTTATATTTTGAGTCTCTGTGACATGTCTCCATGCTTTAATGTTCAAAAAGCTCTTTATTTTTCTCATACTGCCTGTGCTGCAGCACCTCTTTTCACCCTCTGTCTGAAACCAGAGCCCAGTCTGCTCTGATTGGTTAGCTGACTGGCTCTGTTGTGATCAACTGCTTAGAGATGTCCCGCCCCTTAGCCTATCACGTACAATGTGATAGAACACTAGCGAAATATTAGCACGGGTGTTGCATAGTGATGTCACTAGTCCGATGGAGGCGTTTCATGCAGGGTGGGGGAGTGTTTGGGAGAGAAACTCCCTCTGGAGGGAACACAGGGATTTAAGCCTTTGCTAAAGCACCCAGGAGGGGGCGCCCCTGACTTTCTATCGACCTGCTTCCCATCAGAAAGTGTGTTTGATTCTCTGATCTAACCCTTTTACCATGTTCACATTTTGCACCTTTTGGTTCAGTTTGGGTCAGAATGCGCCACGACAATATTTGGGTCTAAAAATACAGAAATATAAATATATCTCTAAAATTCCCAACAATATAGGAAACATTATTCATTGCAAATACTCTCTTTTTCGATCACATTTAACAATGCAATTACTTTGTGATAAAGTTGTTATTTATAGACTTCGGTTGCATATTCACGCTTATCTAGCAAAATACAAATTAAACATTTTTTTTTATTGATGTTTATTATTAAATGTATTTTCTTATAATCAAAGAAAATATAAATATTTGATTCATTATTTAATGGAAGCATTTAAACATGTGCCTCTCCTTCGCTCTGCCACCTCTTCATTAGTGCATGTCCGGTTTGTGCAGGTGTGTGTGTATTTCGGGTAATTGTAGAATAACACCAGAGTAAAAATTGTACTTCTCCTCTGGGATTAATAAAGTTCTCTTTAACAGAAAATAAGCGAAGAGTTTCAGGTTGTAAAAAAATATCATTTGACTATTTCCCTTTCAGTGAACATTTTAAACTGGTAACAATATTAATAATAATGATAATAATAATAATGTTTACATGATGTGGTTGTTTTACCTGATGGACTGATGGTGGGTTCTGTACAATCCATGACCAAAACTGCTGCTGATGATTGGGTGAGTTTTGTATTTTGTAAAAATAATTAAGGTAACACCACAATATCAGTAATTTTATTTTCTGCAAAATTGAATTACAAGATTATAGGCATGTGAGTAAAAGGCATAGCCTATTAGTTTACTGGCTTGGGGAGTAACAAATGACATGTAACTGGATAATTAGGGGGAAAAAAAACAACACCTGTGAGTACAAATCTAAGGGGTCAGATTGTATTTCTTCTCTGTAAACTGCACTGTTCCGTAGGCTAATACCTCAAGTGTGAATCTATACGCCTACTGCCTGAATCTGCTTTATGGGTTTCACTTTCTTTGGTTCATTTGTTGAACCTATATGTTTGTAAAATAGTCTGTGTGAGCTAAACTAAAACGGTAAACTTAGATTGTATTTCTGCTTTTTTAAACTGTAGTGTGTGCTCATGTTTCATTGCATTTGATATTGAGGTAAAAAAAAATACCTAGTATTTTTAAATACCTAAAAATAACTAGTTTTATAGTGATCAAATATACAGCAATGTTCAGAACAATTACTTATTTATTGTTTACATAAAGATGAATGTACCCATGAATTAATATCACGTTATAAGCATAATATGTTACATAGTTTATCTGTTAATTACGGCTGTCTTTTCACACTTATTATGGTCTTGACGTCCTCTACAGTGGACATACTGTAACATTTAAAATTACATTTAAAAAGTCTAAATTGCAAGATGTTTTTTTTAACCCTAAATAGGTAGGAAATAAAAATAAAAATAATTGGAAGACACTAGTACTTCACATAATAAAATACACAACGGCTGCCTGAGATATGCTGTCGGTGCGTAGGTGCGTGTGTGTGCATGTGACAGGTCTCAGTTGGTTGGTTTCCCCTGCTTACTGTTAGTAAATAAAACGTTTGGCCCGTAATTACGTTTTCCCCTTTGTAGCGACCAGAGAGAGGTGAGGGAAATATATCCAGTCTCTGATAGTATTACATTATTATGTGTGCTCTGATACTCGTTTGATTCTGAAATAATATATATATATCCAAATCTGCAGCCTGTTGTTGTCTCATTATACCACATTGTGAATGAATTGAAAGTACATATTTTTGGTGAAACATAGTTATGCCCATCAGACTGACTGCTGCTGTGCCTCCTTTCATCTTTAACGGACGTTGCTTTAAAACGCCTGTTATTTCCACTCCTCTCTCCTCGATTTCTCTCCTCGATTTCGCTCCTCGACTCCACCGATCGCATCTCCTGTGGGCGGGACTAAGACGCGAGGAGTCGAGGAGGGGGAAATGAGAATTATGAGAAAGGGATATTGACTGTATAGAGTGGCGAAGTCACGCCCACTTACTTCCGGGTAATGGGACCTTATTTCGGAAAAATTATGCAATAAAGTCAATGGGGAGAGAAAACGTATCTTTCGATCCCGTTTGAATTGTGCCATGAATTACACATATGATGTTTGTCAATCTTAAAAAATCATTTCCATGTCAAAAAAGTCACAGTTTATCGTAAAACTGTTGAAATATAAGACTATGAAAAATACGCAACTAGAAAGACTACAAATCCCAGAGTCGCGTAAGTGATGTCACAATTGAGACACTACGATATACGTATAATACCGTATATATACGATCAGCGCCATATAGATAGAATCTATCTATATGGCGCTGGCTAAGATAAGATAACTTTCACAAGATGCCTGTGTGCTTAGTACCAGGTTGTTATTATACCAGCAATGGGTCTTGCTCGTTCTTTCGCTTCCCGTCTGATGAAAGAGAAGTGTGTGGATCAAGTTAGCTACCTAGCTAGTAGCTAGCACGTTAGTTAGCATTACAGCCTTGTCATTTTTATTAGCCTTAACATGAAGTAACATTAAGTAACCCAAAATGTTAAACAGTAAGAGTAGTAGTCATATTTCGTGAACCCTTTGAATAGTACTGTCACCGGTGTGATCATTCTATAATACACCATTTAAGCCCGGGGGAGAAATGCTAACGCTAACGTTAGCATCGGCGATCTTCTCTACTTCATGCTATCTGCACAAATGGTTGACATTAAACATTAAAACGACCAGGCAGTTCAGAGAGAATCAAAGGAAGGCAGGCAGGCAGCTTTGCATGACATTCTTCAGGACGTGTTTCATTGTGGTGATAGTGAGGGTCGTTGTGTTGACAAGACAGTAGTGACGGCCATCTTGGTGACGTGTGTTGTTGACGAGAGATGTAGTTCATTGAGCGTTTCACACAAACAAATGTGTTACTTCACAGTTTTACGACACATTTTTTTTTTTTGACTTGCAAAATTATCTTTTAAATTGACAAACATCATATGTGTAATTCGTGGCACAATTCAAACGGGATCGAAAGATAATCTTTCTCTCTCCATTGACTTCAATGCATAACTTTTCCGAAATAAGGTCCCATGGGGCTCAACCGGAAGGGGAGGGACTTCGCCACTCTATGGTGTAGTCTAAAATTACTCGGACTGTGTTTTGAAAAGTGTGGTTTGCATCAAAGAGGAGGTAGAAAGAATGAAGTCCCACTCTGTCAGAATAAAAGTGCATCAAACATCAGCGAAATCAAAGTGAACTCGACAAATAGAACTCACAGTAGATCTACATACAGCTCTGGAGACCACTGCAGCATTTTCAGTTTCTCTGGTTTTACTATGTAGGCTACTGTATAGGTATGTGTTTGAGTAAAATGATTTTAAAGACAAGCAGAAGTTAAATAGCTTTTTTATTAATTGCTAACAGAGAAAAAGAAAGAGGAACCTTCACTAACGTTAAACACACAGTAGCTGCATTCAATATCCATTAACCTGTTAAACCCTGAGCCTGTTTTTCAGGCCTCAGGCTCGAAAATGACATGCCCAGAACAAATGACTATATCTTCACTTCTAAGAGGGGTAAATTAATAATCTTTTTTCTCAAAGCAATTATACTTATTATTATAATTATAATTCAGATTGAACATAGTAAAAAAAAAGTAAATGATAGTTTCCGTCTAAAAATAAAACATTACTTATAGCTGAGTTTCTTCCCGCCGGCGGGGGCAATCGGGCTTAAGTGGTTAAGAAGGTCTGAGACAACAAAATACACAGAAAGAAAAAAGAAAACATTCACCCTATTTTTTTATCAATTTGCCTGTAATCGATAAATAGGGGCCAGAGCAACACCTTACTAAATGAAGTTAACTTGTTAACATAGGTTCAGGAGCATGGCCACGCCTCAACCCCGTCTCTAATCACGGCCATCTCTAATTATTCCCGGCCAAACATCCGGCCATAGCTTGTCTCCATCCTCTCAACCCACCCTCCCCCTACCATCTACCCATACGGTTCCCCTTCTACCTCATACTGAGCGATACACCTCTACATCCATTCATCCCTCAATCCTTACATCCCGTCATCCAGACATCCCTTCATCCCTTCATCCATTCATCCCTCCCTTCCCTCATCCCGTCATCCCTCAACCCAACATCCCTTCATCCCTTCATCCCTTCATCCCTACATCCTTTCATCCCTCCGTTCCCTCATGCCTTCATCCCTACATCCCAACATCCTCTGCCTGTCACCATTCATATTTAACTTGTGTATATTTTAAAATATCTAATTATAGGAATTGTCTGGGGGCCCGTAATCAGTCCGTGCAGATCATGCCGGAGACGGAACCCCCACTCTGAGTCTCCCACAGCACGTCCTCCCAGACCAGAATATCTCATCACCCCCTCCATAACAATTCATTTGTCACTTCTTGCAATAAAACTACAAACATCACACTTTTTTGGCGTGGTCCCTGCTAGTGAATTATCCATTACACCTCATCTATCTGCCCAGCTTTTATACAGTATGTATTATATTAAAAGTCTAACTGACCTCCCAGCATGTAAAATAGGTGATGAGAAATACATGGATACAATCGCAGATCTGCTTAAATAGAAACACTGTTCTCTATCTCTGCAGGGTCCAGGTATGTGTAGGGTAGTTCAAGATGTGAGTTTCTTGTTGTTATTGCTTCACTGAGGTACGACAATTCTTCTTGGAATTCCTTTATCATCTGCTTAGGCTCAGGCTCATCAAATCGTTCCTCTGGGTATGTTCCCAAGGGAATCTGCCAGAAGGACAACATCGGAAAGGAAAGTTTGTGGTAAAAAAGAAGAATACATCAGGATAGGACATCCTTCTGTAAGTATTTATGACGCCAAACTTACATAGCCTGAGTATCTCTCTGAAAGCAACCAAAACAATGCTGCTGATCTGACTGTCTCGCCAACATTTGGGAGGGTCTCCAGGACCGTCTTCATGCTTGAATGCCCCTTGGTGGTTGGAAGAGGTTTGCGCAGACGGAACGTGCCGTTGGGGGCCCAGGAGTTGTAGTCATACTAAATGATGAAAAAAAACATTATAGAAAAAAAGGCAACCTTTACTCCATTGTAATGCTCAGCTAATGTCCTGCAGAATGGTTATTGTAAAGGAAACGAAAGCAGTTGGCTGGTCTGCAAACTTATACTTGATCAATACATATTCTAATGCCCCAACTATTTACCTGTCCACTGTTTACGGGAGCATGTTGAACCTTTTGCCTCACACTCATTTTTATGTCTCTCCCAGGAGGAATCCAAGGCCTTCCACACTCCCAAGACCAGCCAGGCCTCTCCACCCTGGAACAACTGTTTCCCACTGCTGCCATAACCAACCTCCACTCCCAGCTCCCCATTTCTAATAAACAAATGTTACTTTCACCAGCTGATTCCGATTCATCCTTTTACATGTGTTAATAGTCAAATTCCAATAGTTAAGTAAACTATCAAAATCATCCTAATGACCACAGTGGTCAGTCCACTTACCCAGGAATTTTGAGTTGAACAATTACAGGAATATTATGTCTTTATGTTCTAATAATGTAAAAATATTTTAGTAAATTGTTACCACAGAACATTTGCATAATGTTTTAAACATAAAGCCTGTTATCCTCTAAAATAATAACATTCTGGCAACATAAACAAATCTAACTTGCAGCTGAAAACATTTTAAGAACAGTAGGGCATAATTTTATTTTTTTATTTTTTTATTTAACCTTTATTTAACCAGATAAAAACATTGAGATAAAATCTCATTTTCAATGCTGACCTGGCCAAGAAGGCAGCAACGTTACACATAACACATAACACATAACACAAACATATAAAATACAGAGAACATAACTAAGAAAACAAAAGACAAAAAAGCAGTCACTACATTGTGCACATTAGGACAGTAAGAAAAGTACACTACTTGTTACTGCAAGAGCAGCTGGTGGTGAGGACTTCAGACAACTTCAATTTAAAACATGCTATAGAGACATGTGCCATCAGTTTTAGGCTTGATTGAAGGTCATTCCAAGACCAAGGACCATAATAAAAAAGACTCCTTTTTCCAGCCTCAGTCCGCACAGCAGGTACCTGGAACCGTATCCAGGCACTGGATCTGAGGTTGTAACGGACCGTCTCCACAGCAGCGTTAAAAAAATCTTGGAGGTGGGCGTATCTGAGGCTTGGGGATTTTTTTGCGATCAACCAATCACATGAATCTCCCGCCCGCGACATACGAAGCCAAAAAGCCAGAAGTAAACTGGATATAAACTCCCCAAAACAGGCGAAAACATACCACTGTCTCTGCCACCTCCCTCCATGCCTGGCTCCTCCGGTTTATATCCCGGTAGGTCTGGTCATAAAGCACCGGGTGATTGATTCGCTACCGCTAATTTCTCCTCCATTTTTTGGAATATGAGGAAATGACCTGCGGTATGTCTCTCCCAGCATACACGCTGTTTGATTGGCTAGAGCTTGAACTGCCAGATTTGCGTACACGGGATTTGATTGGCTGCCGCTTCCACCTCAGCTTCAAAAGTTGAACATTGTTCAACTTTGAATCTTGAAAATCCTGAGAATCTCCGCTCGCCTGCCCACAATGCATTTCGGCGAAAAGTGAGGGAAAGTGACGTCACCCCATTCAAAGTGAATGGGCAGAAGCGTTTCAAGATTTTTTAACGCTGCTGTGGAGACGGCCCGTAAGAGTCACAAACTGGGGCAAATCTGGCACATATGTAAAGTGGAAGCTTACCTAAAATGGCTTTATACATTAATAAAAACCAATGCTGCATCCTACGCATAGTAAGTGAGGACCATCCAGACCATGTATGAGGTGTGATTTGTGCCAATGCATATGAGGTGTGATTTGTGCCAAAGAACAGATAACTAAGCTAACTGAGCGGAGAACTGACGTGTCAACGTGCGCCAACGCCTCCATTAATTGTGAATGGGTTGACGTAGAATACAGGCGACGTCACGACGATGTCAGACGTCAGACGTCACAGCGACGTACCATAGGTGCGCTCAAAGTACGCGCTCAAAGTACGCGCTCACGTAGCGGCGGCGTAGCTTAGAAAGCACTATCTTAGATAAGCGTGTTGATAACGTACCTGTGGATAAGCGCGTGAATAACGTACGTGTCGCCTCCGTTAACATTGTATAGCATTATCCTATATTATATTTTTCGAATGATTCCGCTCCTAGTTTGGAGAGTGTTACAGGTAGCCTACACTTTCTCATCGGCACAGTATTGGTATCAGAAGAGAGGGGAATAATAATTAATAATCATTAGTATGAGAATATTTGCTGGTGTTGTACTCGAGACCGGTCTCCAGACCACTTTTTAACGGTATTGGTCTCGGAATCGACTGCATTTGGTTTCGTATTGTCTCTGTATCGGACCTATAGGACTCGAGATTTTATGTCAAGACCGGTTAAGACCACGGCTGTGGCTGGGGATGTGATGAGGGTCGGGAACCGAAATCCGGTTCCGATTTGGAACAAATAACAATTGTCCGGTACGGGGATTAATAAGAGTTGTGTCTAGCAGCTCTCTCTCTCTCTCTCTCTCTGCTCGGGAACAGCTGATTGCTGCACGGCGATCAGCTGTCCCTCCCTCCCTCAAGGTGTGTGTGGGTGTGTCTGTGTCTGTGTGTCTCATTCACTGTCCCTCAGGTTGTAGCATGTTTCAATTGCCAGTTTGTGGCTTGTATGTCTTGTGAACACAACGCTGGCATGATGTGGCCTGCTGACATGGCCTCTAATAAACACACAGGACTAAAATAATACGTGTTTAATTCAGCCCAGATGCGGTGACTGCAGGCCAAATCAATGAATGCGGCATATATTGAAGGTGTTCAAAGTTTCACCGGTATGAAGCGCAGTGAGAACCACGCACCTGTCAGACCAGACCAAAGTTTATAAATACAGTCTATGTGTCAGACTAGCGAATGGGCACATTTACATTTCAGGAGAATAATGAAGATGTGATTGGTTGTTCCACTCTCCGTTTCTCACGAGACCAGCGCGCTGCTGTTTACATTAGTGTGGACTGGACCGACTGAAACTGACGGCAAGATTAATTATTGTGGAAGGATGGACCCCCATCCTGCAAAAAAAGGCAGCGAAATGTCAACAAAACAGTTTCTCAGTCCAATGCTAAGTTAGTGGCAGGCCCTGTGTGACTGGAGACTATAAGGCTACACGAAACCCAAACATGTCCTTAATGTTACTCAAGGCAAATATATGTAATATAACCATTAGACTGCAGCTAACTGTGGGGCTACAAACCCCTCATACTGTGAGTGAATAACTTGAGATGGTTATGTTGTCTAAAGGGGAGACAATCATTATGGTATTAGGCCATGCAAATACAGGGTCAACTAAGTGATAAAATAAGTGTTGCATAATATATGTTCTTGAATAATGTTATTTCATAAATAGTTGTTAATGTAATGATTACATGTTCTCCTTATTCAGTTCCACTATCAGATGATGCTGATGGTGATGGCCCTGAGGGAGAGATGCAGGCAGAGCTCAGTGGACAGAACTGGCAGGTACAGAGGAAACTTTCAATTGGCTATGTCTATGAAAACACTGAACAAAACAAAGGAAATGTAATGACAACGGTATAAGCAAGCTATGTTCATGTTCTCTCAATAAGTTACTATAGTTATTGATCAGAGTTTAATCCATTTGAGGTCCACCCCCAAATAAAACATGTTCACATGGAAAGGTTCCCAAATACATATGCACACTTTTTTTTAACAATATCCTATGTCCATATGTTTCTATTTAAGTAGTAGATTCAAACTGTAGGGCTATCACTAAGGGCAGCAACGTTGTAAATATTGACGATACATCCAGCAAAACGCCCCCAAACAAAACTGGTAGTGGCCTGGCTGGGTGTATAATTCCCGGCCTGCTATGGTCCCAGTCCGGCCCTGCTGACACATCACACACCCGTACACTACACACATTACTGATTAACTGATATCACAATTGAGTTACTCTCTTTAAATAAATATACTGTAATTGGAAAATAATCATGTGTGGTGTCCTTGTTTTGTCCGTCCTTGAGCCAGGGCTCCCTATTGTTGTATGTAGGTTATTCTTGGTTTTAGAATGAATTCAGTAATGGTGTGTGTGTAACACAAACATAATAAATCATTGGATAGTGTTTCTATATAATAGAAATAAAGTAATGTATTAAGACCAAGCGGCAAATCTGGGGAAGAGCCGGGACGCCAATACGGAAGTGCCACAAACTGCAGTTCATATATTGGCCGATAGGCGATGACTGCAGAAAGGAGCAATTTCCATAGACCCCCATGTTAAAATGCCCAATTTCACAGCAGAAAAAAAACGTTTCTAGCCCTGGATGCAATAAATATTATTATGTATATAGTTAGATTCCACCTTCATGATTATGAATTTGTGAGTGAATTGTTTTCTAACATGACCCTTTTATTTATATTAGGTCTTAAAGTTTTTGCATAAATTAGGGCGTGGTCACATTGAGTGACAGCTCTGTCAAGTGACTGCTGCTGTTAGCTTCTTGTCTCTCTGCTAGCTGCTCCGTCTCCGTGAAGCTACAGCGACTCTGCCTGGTCAGTTCATCCAGGGAACACAACTTGACCCCGGCCGTGTTTGTTTGTTCTTCATGCTTATATATGGGACTATTGTGACTCGCTCTGCGGTTAAAACAGACGGTGCATGAATGCCGTTTTGCGATAAGTGAAATTCGAGTACTTTATTTATGTGTTTATGATTTCAATCAGCTACGTAATGAATGTTAAGGCTTGGGTTAGCGTGTAAGCGAGTGGTAGCTACAGCGGTGCTAACGATGCTAATCTTAGCCTCCAAGTTAACTTAAAACCATAGACTGTATATATAAAGGTTAAAACGAAATAGACAATTGTTAAGCGTTAAGTGGGATAATACTGTAGAACAAAAGGCTTCTGTTTGAGGTTGATAAAATAAGGTCATCCTTGTAACTTAGAGAGATATTTTATTATGTAGGTAGGAACTTTATGCATCGCTTAGGTTAATTTAAATTGGCTATGCTCAAGTATGTAGACAAGCTAACGTCGAAGTAGTGTATGTGAAATCAACCTCACAATAAGATGTGTGTATATTACAATTATTAATGTCATATTTCAAGATGATTACTTAGATATTACAATATGGTTGGTTGAGCTGGAGTTCATTATTGAGCTTACACGTTAACGTCACAGTCATCTGAAGAACGAACCCAAACCTTGTTGTTTTTATTAATTGCATTACCAAATTGATATCAAATAAACAGTAAGCATTGGTAACACAACTTCCAAAGTTACAGTAAAATAAAAAGGACCCTGACTCGGGCAATACACAATCCAACATGTTCAACAGAAGATAATAAGTTATATTGTTTGTACACATGGTTCTTTACATATATATCTGTTTGTTTAAAGTGTCCAGGTGATTCGACAGGCTGGACCAGAGAGTGAGAGACAGAACTGGACTCCTCACAGCAGTGAACTTCAGCACAGGTACAAATACTCTTTTTTCATACTGTACAAAGAATCAAGAAAGATATTGGTTTAAATAAATGAAGTATTGACTTTAATACACTGCTATACATTCCATTAAACAATACTAAATACTAGATCACCTACACATCAGTGAAGTTGAGGGTTTTTTCCATGCAAAGGGTTACATTTAGATGTTAACAAGCAATATGACTGTCAGCTTTCTAATTTAAGGTATTGAAGGCAAAGATATTTAACGCATAGTGAGAACTGCTATTTATCTCTCAATATTGTCTGTAAAAACGTGGTAAAAGTTATTCTTTCAGTGAGACAACAGAGCAAGCTTGTTTTAATAACAGTTAAATATTATTTTGATAATAAAATAAATTTCAATGTTGATGAATTTCATACTGTTCATTCATAATCTGATTGTCTTTGTAGCTCACTGTTGAAATAAAAAAAAACATTACAATTACAAAATAATTATATCTACAGCCCCTAAACACAAACACACCTCTTTCATAAATAACATACTTGTTCTGCAATAATATGCTTTATGTTTCCTGTAATTTTTGTTAGGAAAGGACATGCCTGAAAGACACGACTCAGCATCTCCTCTTTCTCCGAGGGTCAAGAAAAACATCCAATAGGAAAATTAAAAGCTGATGTTATGAGATGTTAAGACCAGTACAGGACATTCACTAAGAAACCATTTTTATTGTGAAAACACAGTCAGCTGATCGAATGCACCTATTTCCACATCTACACTCCATCAGCTGATTATTTCTATTTGCCTCACTTCATGAGCTTCACAACATGTACCTTGTACCGCAGAGTTTTCAACGCAAATAAATGGGGCCAATCTTCAGTCAGATGTGAATGTGTAATCTAACATTTTCAGTAAGAATAATGGACAAAAGGAGTGCAAATACAAATTAAATGTATTGAAATGTGAACCAAAAGTTAATCAAACATGTTTTAAATAAAAAGCACATATGGACAGAAGGTGTAAACCTATTAAATGTATAAGTAAACACATTTAGTCAAATAAAGTGACAGACTAGGCCTGATCAGGTGGTATCAGCTATGCCCAGCATGGGCTCCTCCATCAGGCCTGGTCCTCCTCGCAGAGGAAAGACCCTCAGTCCTCTCCAAACCAACAGACAGGACGTCCATCACACGGAGGTTTCTCCCTGAAGTCTCTGCAGCTCTCTGGACACCACGCTGTCTCAATCCATCCACACTGAATATGAGAGGGGAAAAATGAAAATAATAAATGCTTTAGACAATAAGAAATATAAAGTTGACTGTTGAGTTGCTCAGTTTTTTTAGATTGTCAATACTATTACTGTATAACTAATATCTCAGGTTAAGAGGCACCTTCAAATAAAGATTGGTCTTTAAATACATTTTGTCTTTTGAATTGTTTGTCTAAAGTCAAGGATCTAGAACTGGTACTTGTAGTTTTAATGATACAGTCTGGTTATAATGCTGTTTGGAGGAGGCCTCACAGGTAAGAGCACTAACTAGCTATCATCACATGTACCTTAGCTTAACTTAAATGTATTAAACGTATAATTAAGTGATGGCAAAATATAAATAACTAATGTCATGCAAACATATTAATATTTGCTTGATTCCAGTGTTTAATTTAGCACATTGCATACAAACGTTAAGGGATTTTAAGATTCTGAAGTATTATGCTAAAAACTCAACTTAGATTATTATTTATAGTTTTGCTGAATAGTCTCATGTCCGCTTACCTTAGAAACGTAAAATGCGACGGCTACTCTGCAGATGGTGAGCATGTTAGCTTAGCTTGGTAGCTTCAGCTAGCTCTGTTACTTCCAGCTCGGAGGCAGCAGGTCCCGCCTCGACTCCGCCTCTTTGCCCTTATTTGGAGCAGGCTGGAGCAGGCGGGAGTGGAACTCTGACGCCACTGTCGAGCCGTTAGTGGCCGACTCCGACTACTAAGGGCTTCTCGGCAACTCTGCAGAATCCTATGGGTGACGTCACGGACCCTACGTCCATTTATATATACAGTCTATGATTAAGACTCAGTGCGAGTTATTACTTTCTTCCTTTACTTGGCATTCTTCAAAAATACACAGACATTGCAGCACATCGTTTCATGTCTTTGTACTTTCTCAGCATTAAAGTGCAATGTGTTGGCCAACCTTTGTTTCCTCCTGACAGCTCACTTAAAGGTATACTCAATTCAATTCAATAGCTTTATTAGCATGACCTCAGTTACATATAGTATTGCCAAAGCTCTGTATAGTTGCAACATCTATACAAAATATATATATATACAATATATATATACTCCCCCTTGTGGCCAAAGGGGGACACAACTCTTGTCTTCAGATGTATGCTTGAGTGCAGCAAAATGTAGCACAGTGACTATTTTGTCAACTAAACATCATAAAACAATACATATTTTAGTAAACGGGACATTATAATCTCCGCACATTAACTCTATATTTGCCTCTGCCATGGTGCCAAAATAAAATGAAATAAAATAAACAATATATAGGGGTTGCCTCTTCTCTGAACTTCTATGTATAGCCTATACTGCATCCCTCCAAATCAAATAAACCATAAACAAATAGGAAGTCGTGTTCACTGCAGCGATCTATTTCACACACAAAACTATGAGAACTTGGTGATATACAGTGGCGTTTTCTCCTGGAGACCAAAGGAAGACAGGCTTCTCCTGTTTTTTCAGCCTTTGTTATCATTTTGATAATTAAAAATATATATTCTTGTCTGTGGTTGTTTTTGCATTCAGGGCATACAAGAGGTGTAACATTATTTTAATACCAAAACTATATTGAAATAGAGTCTAGTTTGAACAGCAATGTAGCTGTAACATTACTTGGTTATTTGGTGATAACTACCAAAGTAAAGTAACTTCAGACGCAGACGTCACGTAGCTTCTCAGACGAGAGGGGTGGCGACGAGAGTGTCACGTTACTTCTCTCGCGGCATAGTTCACGGCATGGTAGGCGACGATCGACACGATTGTCTGCTCAGTGAGTTCGTTCATTGGCACAAATCACACCTCATACAATTCACACCTCATACCTGGTGCTGCACTTCTCAGAGGCGGAGTATACGTCCCGCTGTATATATTATGATAAAATATTTTTATATATTTATAATTCTGCAAATATTACGATAAACTCACAGCTATTTCACGGCCCGGCAGGTTGGGAACCCCTGCAGTAGGCTATGTTTATATGAGGGGTCAAAATCCCGTCTGGCGGTTATACAGTAGGTATAAATGCTCATATATTTTTTCTCTTCATTCCCCACGCCCCAAAATAAATAAATAAATATACCAATTTTTGGAAAAGTAACGAAATTTGAGCAGTGTGGGTTTTATATTAATAGAGTTACACATATTTCAAAACGTGAAGTGTAATAACTGCAGGTGCCTCCCTGTCACCGAGAATGACAAAGATCCTCAGTGAAGCACAAGCACATGTTTCTCACTAAATTGTAAGTACAACTTATTAAAAAGATCAGTTCAATGCAACTAATGTCATCTTAGTGTTATGGCATGATGTTAAAATTGGTTTGCCATGAATTTAGTGATGGATTGTAAACATTTGAAATGTAGCATTTAAGTGTTTCTCAGTTACAAGGTTGTTGTTTTAATAAATCAGACACTGATGGTGCAGCGCTGTACTGTACCTCTTTATATAGGCATTTTGTCCCTAACAAATAGTTTTTGTGCTGATCAGGGGGTACTTGGCTGACATTGTTTTTCAAAGGGGGTACATTATTGAAAAAAGTTTGAGAACCACTGATATAGAGAACAGAGATGCTGTGGGTCATTGTGCAATCATTACCAGTCATATTCCAAGGAAAATGATACTGAATTCATGCTAAAACAGTCACCAAAGCCCAATGAGTCCACACATCACGTGTGTTTATGGGTGTGAGTGTTTTTATCAGTTTTGTGGAAGTCACACACCCTGACAGGGTGACGGTTTCATTGGAAGAACATTGAGAAAGAACTTTGGTGCAAGAAGTAAAAAAAGCAGAAATGTACAACACACACACACACACACACACACACACACACACACACACACACACACACACACACACACACACACACACACACACACACACACACACACACACACACACACACACACACACACACACACAGCCCCCTACTTTCTACAAACTTAAAGTGGACCTATCATGCTATATTATAATAATATAGTGTAGGACCATAAATATATAAGACATATTTATACTTTTTTTTTTTCAAAATACCAAACAGATCATGCATTTTAGCCATGCCTCATTTCGCTCAATTTGCACTTTTAAACCCATGTTTTTGCAAGGGCTGATTCTGTGAGAACAGATGTCAGGAAAGTGTTCAAATCTGTATCAGTTTTTATCAGATCCGTTGCAGCCCCTTTTTTAGAGATTTGGGTATGGAGGAAAATAGAGAGGGTTGTGTTTTCTGACACTTGGTGAGTTCCCTGGAACACCGGGGACACATATTCATGTATAAAAGACGTACAAAAGTGCATTTTGCATGATAGGTCCCCTTTAAATATGAAAAGGTTCAACTATATGGGCTCAGAACTATGGGCTCAGAACAGTCTCATAATACACACATGCACACAGAAGGATTCACACTTGTATTTCATGATCCGCAAAAGGATTCACACTTGTATTTCCGGATCCACACTTGTGTTTTTCAATGCACACACAAATGTTCCGTTTCATATACTGTACATGTAAATAAAATCCAAATACAGAAAAAAGTTTTACATATGTATTTTTGATCCTCACATATTTGTTTTCCGTTTAAAACCGCTGCACCTACAAACACAAACCGCTTTCTGTGCATGGATCGCTGTGCATTCGTGTGTGGGTTTTTTGAGACTCCCCTGACGGTCACCCGATTCGTACTTGTAATTTTTTCTATCTATAGCCAATCAGATGTCTCCTTCATTCTAAGCCAATCACATGAGCGCGTCCCCACGAGGGTATGATTTATTGCGTTCATGACACTTCATATACGCATTTTGCGGTGTCCGGAGCAAGGTTTCCGCGGACAGAATTTATTTTACCGGCCAAATTTGAAACTTACCGGTCATGTTTCAATAATAATAATAATAATAATAATAATAATAATAATAATAATAATAATAATAAGAATTGTGTAGCAGAGTTTCCGTTAGCAGGTAATTACCGGACTATGACCGGATATGGCGGGAGTAAGGATCATCTCTTTTTTCCTCTCTCCCTCCCTCTCTCCTGACAGCCCGTCAGTTTCTCATGCAGCTCGCTAAAACTTCACTCGCGTTTATGTCCATATCGATCAGATCCAGCTCTCCTGATCGGCCTTTATAGAGAGCACCGATCAAACTATTAAGAGTGAATATCGGCCGATAATGACCGGCGGGGCTCCCCCCGTTGACAGTTCACTGTCTAGCACTGGCTTCGTAGTGCACTGATCGATTAGGCTAAGCTAACCTGTAGCTGCTCCCTCCACACTCACAACAACTTCATACAGACATAAATAAAGCAGCTGTATTCGCCATACAGGAAACACACATTTAAAACGGTTTTGCCTGCCGTTTTGGTGTACACAAGCATTCATTAATGGTTCGGAAAGTGGCACTGTACCTTAATAATATAAAGGCTTGTATTTGCATGCATTTCCTGCTCGGAAAGTGGCAATGTACTGAGAGTGGAAGTGTCCTGAGATTAGCGCCTGCAGGCAGGCTCCATGGACCTGTCAGCTCCGGACAGCGCAAAATGCGTACATGAAGCGCGACGTCATGAACGCAAGAAATCTACCCTCGTGGGGGCGCACTCATGTGATTGGCTTAGAATTGAGGAGACATCTGATTGGCTATAGATAGAACAAATTACAAGTTACAAGTTAACTTAAAACCATAGACTGTATATATAAAGGTTAAAACGAAATAGACAAGTGTTAAGCGTTAAGTGGGATAATACTGTAGAACAAAAGGCTTCTGTTTGAGGTTGATAAAATAAGGTCATCCTTGTAACGTAGAGAGATATTTTATTATGTAGGTAGGAACTTTATGCATCGCTTAGGTTAATTTAAATTGGCTATGCTCAAGTATGTAGACAAGCTAACGTTGAAGCAGTGTATGTGAAATCAACCTCACAATAAGATGTGTGTATATTACAATTATTAATGTCATATTTCAAGATGATTACTTCGATATTACAATATGGTTGGTTGAGCTGGAGTTCATTATTGAGCTTACACGTTAACGTCACAGTCATCTGAAGAACGAACCCAAACCTTGTTGTTTTTATTAATTGCATTACCAAATTGGTATCAAATAAACAGTAAGCATTGGTAACACAACTTCCAAAGTTACAGTAAAATAAAAAGGACCCTGACTCGGGCAATACACAATCCAACATGTTCAACAGAAGATAATAAGTTATATTGTTTGTACACATGGTTCTTTACATATATATCTGTTTGTTTAAAGTGTCCAGGTGATTCGACAGGCTGGACCAGAGAGTGAGAGACAGAACTGGACTCCTCACAGCAGTGAACTTCAGCACAGGTACAAATACTCTTTTTTCATACTGTACAAAGAATCAAGAAAGATATTGGTTTAAATAAATGAAGTATTGACTTTAATACACTGATATACATTCCATTAAACAATACTAAATACTAGATCACCTACACATCAGTGAAGTTGAGGGTTTTTTCCATGCAAAGGGTTACATTTAGATGTTAACAAGCAATATGACTGTCAGCTTTCTAATTTAAGGTATTGAAGGCAAAGATATTTAACGCATAGTGAGAACTGCTATTTATCTCTCAATATTGTCTGTAAAAACGTGGTAAAAGTTTTTCTTTCAGTGAGACAACAGAGCAAGCTTGTTTTAATAACAGTTAAATATTATTTTGATAATAAAATAAATTTCAATGTTGATGAATTTCATACTGTTCATTCATAATCTGATTGTCTTTGTAGCTCACTGTTGAAATAAAAAAAAACATTACAATTACAAAATAATTATATCTACAGCCCCTAAACACAAACACACCTCTTTCATAAATAACACACTTGTTCTGCAATAATATGCTTTATGTTTCCTGTCATTTTTGTTAGGAAAGGACATGCCTGAAAGACACGACTCAGCATCTCCTCTTTCTCCGAGGGTCAAGAAAAACATCCAATAGGAAAATTAAAAGCTGATGTTATAAGATGTTAAGACCAGTACAGGACATTCACTAAGAAACCATTTTTATTGTGAAAACACAGTCAGCTGATCGAATGCACCTATTTCCACATCTACACCCCATCAGCTGATTATTTCTATTTGCCTCACTTCATGAGCTTCACAACATGTACCTTGTACCACAGAGTTTGCAACGCAAATAAATGGGGCCAATCTTCAGTCGGATGTGAATGTGTAATCTAACATTTTCAGTAAGAATAATGGACAAAAGGAGTGCAAATACAAATTAAATGTATTGAAATGTGAACCAAAAGTTAATCAAACATGTTTTAAATAAAAAGCACATATGGACAGAAGGTGTAAACCTATTAAATGTATAAGTAAACACATTTAGTCAAATAAAGTGACAGACTAGGCCTGATCAGGTGGTATCAGCTATGCATGGGCTCCTCCATCAGGCCTGGTCCTCCTCGCTGAGGAAAGACCCTCAGTCTTCTCCAAACCAACAGACAGGACGTCCATCACACGGAGGTTTCTCCCTGAAGTCTCTGCAGCTCTCTGGACACCACGCTGTCTCAATCCATCCACACTGAATATGAGAGGGGAAAAATGAAAATAATAAATGCTTTAGACAATAAGAAATATAAAGTTGACTGTTGAGTTGCTCAGTTTTTTTAGATTGTCAATACTATTACTGTATAACTAATATCTCAGGTTAAGAGGCACCTTCAAATAAAGATTGGTCTTTAAATACATTTTGTCTTTTGAATTGTTTGTCTAAAGTCAAGGATCTAGAACTGGTACTTGTAGTTTTAATGATACAGTCTGGTTATAATGCGGTTTGGAGGAGGCCTCACAGGTAAGAGCACTAACTAGCTATCATCACATGTACCTTAGCTTAACTTAAATGTATTAAACGTATAATTAAGTGATGGCAAAATATAAATAACTAATGTCATGCAAACATATTAATATTTGCTTGATTCCAGTGTTTAATTTAGCACATTGCATACAAACGTTAAGGGATTTTAAGATTCTGAAGTATTATGCTAAAAACTCAACTTAGATTATTATTTATAGTTTTGCTGAATAGTCTCATGTCCGCTTACCTTAGAAACGTAAAATGCGACGGCAACTCTGCAGATGGTGAGCATGTTAGCTTAGCTTGGTAGCTTCAGCTAGCTCTGTTACTTCCAGCTCGGAGGCAGCAGGTCCCGCCTCGACTCCGCCTCTTTGCCCTTATTTGGAGCAGGCTGGAGCAGGCGGGAGTGGAACTCTGACGCCACTGTCGAGCCGTTAGTGGCCGACTCCGACTACTAAGGGCTTCTCGGCAACTCTGCAGAATCCTATGGGTGACGTCACGGACCCTACGTCCATTTATATATACAGTCTATGATTAAGACTCAGTGCGAGTTATTACTTTCTTCCTTTACTTGGCATTCTTCAAAAATACACAGACATTGCAGCACATCGTTTCATGTCTTTGTACTTTCTCAGCATTAAAGTGCAATGTGTTGGCCAACCTTTGTTTCCTCCTGACAGCTCACTTAAAGGTATACTCAATTCAATTCAATAGCTTTATTAGCATGACCTCAGTTACATATAGTATTGCCAAAGCTCTGTATAGTTGCAACATCTATACAAAATATATATATATACAATATATATATACTCCCCCTTGTGGCCAAAGGGGGACACAACTCTTGTCTTCAGATGTATGCTTGAGTGCAGCAAAATGTAGCACAGTGACTATTTTGTCAACTAAACATCATAAAACAATACATATTTTAGTAAACGGGACATTATAATCTCCGCACATTAACTCTATATTTGCCTCTGCCATGGTGCCAAAATAAAATGAAATAAAATAAACAATATATAGGGGTTGCCTCTTCTCTGAACTTCTATGTATAGCCTATACTGCATCCCTCCAAATCAAATAAACCATAAACAAATAGGAAGTCGTGTTCACTGCAGCGATCTATTTCACACACAAAACTATGAGAACTTGGTGATATACAGTGGCGTTTTCTCCTGGAGACCAAAGGAAGACAGGCTTCTCCTGTTTTTTCAGCCTTTGTTATCATTTTGATAATTAAAAATATATATTCTTGTCTGTGGTTGTTTTTGCATTCAGGGCATACAAGAGGTGTAACATTATTTTAATACCAAAACTATATTGAAATAGAGTCTAGTTTGAACAGCAATGTAGCTGTAACATTACTTGGTTATTTGGTGATAACTACCAAAGTAAAGTAACTTCAGACGCAGACGTCACGTAGCTTCTCAGACGAGAGGGGTGGCGACGAGAGTGTCACGTTACTTCTCTCGCGGCATAGTTCACGGCATGGTAGGCGACGATCGACACGATTGTCTGCTCAGTGAGTTCGTTCATTGGCACAAATCACACCTCATACAATTCACACCTCATACCTGGTGCTGCACTTCTCAGAGGCGGAGTATACGTCCCGCTGTATATATTATGATAAAATATTTTTATATATTTATAATTCTGCAAATATTACGATAAACTCACAGCTATTTCACGGCCCGGCAGGTTGGGAACCCCTGCAGTAGGCTATGTTTATATGAGGGGTCAAAATCCCGTCTGGCGGTTATACAGTAGGTATAAATGCTCATATATTTTTTCTCTTCATTCCCCACGCCCCAAAATAAATAAATAAATATACCAATTTTTGGAAAAGTAACGAAGTTTGAGCAGTGTGGGTTTTATATTAATAGAGTTACACATATTTCAAAACGTGAAGTGTAATAACTGCAGGTGCCTCCCTGTCACCGAGAATGACAAAGATCCTCAGTGAAGCACAAGCACATGTTTCTCACTATAAGTACAACTTATTAAAAAGATCAGTTCAATGCAACTAATGTCATCTTAGTGTTATGGCATGATGTTAAAATTGGTTTGCCATGAATTTAGTGATGGATTGTAAACATTTGAAATGTAGCATTTAAGTGTTTCTCAGTTACAAGGTTGTTGTTTTAATAAATCAGACACTGATGGTGCAGCGCTGTACTGTACCTCTTTATATAGGCATTTTGTCCCTAACAAATAGTTTTTGTGCTGATCAGGGGGGTACTTGGCTGACATTGTTTTTCAAAGGGGGTACATTATTGAAAAAAGTTTGAGAACCACTGATATAGAGAACAGAGATGCTGTGGGTCATTGTGCAATCATTACCAGTCATATTCCAAGGAAAATGATACTGAATTCATGCTAAAACAGTCACCAAAGCCCAATGAGTCCACACATCACGTGTGTTTATGGGTGTGAGTGTTTTTATCAGTTTTGTGGAAGTCACACACCCTGACAGGGTGACGGTTTCATTGGAAGAACATTGAGAAAGAACTTTGGTGCAAGAAGTAAAAAAAGCAGAAATGTACAACACACACACACACACACACACACACACACACACACACACACACACACACACACACACACACACACACACACACACACACACACACACACACAGCCCCCTACTTTCTACAAACTTAAAGTGGACCTATCATGCTATATTATAATAATATAGTGTAGGACCATAAATATATAAGACATATTTATACTTTTTTTTTTTCAAAATACCAAACAGATCATGCATTTTAGCCATGCCTCATTTCGCTCAATTTGCACTTTTAAACCCATGTTTTTGCAAGGGCTGATTCTGTGAGAACAGATGTCAGGAAAGTGTTCAAATCTGTATCAGTTTTTATCAGATCCGTTGCAGCCCCTTTTTTAGAGATTTGGGTATGGAGGAAAATAGAGAGGGTTGTGTTTTCTGACACTTGGTGAGTTCCCTGGAACACCGGGGACACATATTCATGTATAAAAGACGTACAAAAGTGCATTTTGCATGATAGGTCCCCTTTAAATATGAAAAGGTTCAACTATATGGGCTCAGAACTATGGGCTCAGAACAGTCTCATAATACACACATGCACACAGAAGGATTCACACTTGTATTTCATGATCCGCAAAAGGATTCACACTTGTATTTCCGGATCCACACTTGTGTTTTTCAATGCACACACAAATGTTCCGTTTCATATACTGTACATGTAAATAAAATCCAAATACAGAAAAAAGTTTTACATATGTATTTTTGATCCTCACATATTTGTTTTCCGTTTAAAACCGCTGCACCTACAAACACAAACCGCTTTCTGTGCATGGATCGCTGTGCATTCGTGTGTGGGTTTTTTGAGACTCCCCTGACGGTCACCCGATTCGTACTTGTAATATTTTCTATCTATAGCCAATCAGATGTCTCCTTCATTCTAAGCCAATCACATGAGCGCGTCCCCACGAGGGTATGATTTATTGCGTTCATGACACTTCATATACGCATTTTGCGGTGTCCGGAGCAAGGTTTCCGCGGACAGAATTTATTTTACCGGCCAAATTTGAAACTTACCGGTCATGTTTCAATAATAATAATAATAATAATAATAATAAGAATTGTGTAGCAGAGTTTCCGTTAGCAGGTAATTACCGGACTATGACCGGATATGGCGGGAGTAAGGATCATCTCTTTTTTCCTCTCTCCCTCCCTCTCTCCTGACAGCCCGTCAGTTTCTCATGCAGCTCGCTAAAACTTCACTCGCGTTTATGTCCATATCGATCAGATCCAGCTCTCCTGATCGGCCTTTATAGAGAGCACCGATCAAACTATTAAGAGTGAATATCGGCCGATAATGACCGGCGGGGCTCCCCCCGTTGACAGTTCACTGTCTAGCACTGGCTTCGTAGTGCACTGATCGATTAGGCTAAGCTAACCTGTAGCTGCTCCCTCCACACTCACAACAACTTCATACAGACATAAATAAAGCAGCTGTATTCGCCATACAGGAAACACACATTTAAAACGGTTTTGCCTGCCGTTTTGGTGTACACAAGCATTCATTAATGGTTCGGAAAGTGGCACTGTACCTTAATAATATAAAGGCTTGTATTTGCATGCATTTCCTGCTCGGAAAGTGGCAATGTACTGAGAGTGGAAGTGTCCTGAGATTAGCGCCTGCAGGCAGGCTCCATGGACCTGTCAGCTCCGGACAGCGCAAAATGCGTACATGAAGCGCGACGTCATGAACGCAAGAAATCTACCTTCGTGGGGGCGCACTCATGTGATTGGCTTAGAATTGAGGAGACATCTGATTGGCTATAGATAGAACAAATTACAAGTTACAAGTTAACTTAAAACCATAGACTGTATATATAAAGGTTAAAACGAAATAGACAAGTGTTAAGCGTTAAGTGGGATAATACTGTAGAACAAAAGGCTTCTGTTTGAGGTTGATAAAATAAGGTCATCCTTGTAACTTAGAGAGATATTTTATTATGTAGGTAGGAATTTTATGCATCGCTTAGGTTAATTTAAATTGGCTATGCTCAAGTATGTAGACAAGCTAACGTTGAAGCAGTGTATGTGAAATCAACCTCACAATAAGATGTGTGTATATTACAATTATTAATGTCATATTTCAAGATGATTACTTCGATATTACAATATGGTTGGTTGAGCTGGAGTTCATTATTGAGCTTACACGTTAACGTCACAGTCATCTGAAGAACGAACCCAAACCTTGTTGTTTTTATTAATTGCATTACCAAATTGGTATCAAATAAACAGTAAGCATTGGTAACACAACTTCCAAAGTTACAGTAAAATAAAAAGGACCCTGACTCGGGCAATACACAATCCAACATGTTCAACAGAAGATAATAAGTTATATTGTTTGTACACATGGTTCTTTACATATATATCTGTTTGTTTAAAGTGTCCAGGTGATTCGACAGGCTGGACCAGAGAGTGAGAGACAGAACTGGACTCCTCACAGCAGTGAACTTCAGCACAGGTACAAATACTCTTTTTTCATACTGTACAAAGAATCAAGAAAGATATTGGTTTAAATAAATGAAGTATTGACTTTAATACACTGCTATACATTCCATTAAACAATGCTAAATACTAGATCACCTACACATCAGTGAAGTTGAGGGTTTTTTCCATGCAAAGGGTTACATTTAGATGTTAACAAGCAATATGACTGTCAGCTTTCTAATTTAAGGTATTGAAGGCAAAGATATTTAACGCATAGTGAGAACTGCTATTTATCTCTCAATATTGTCTGTAAAAACGTGGTAAAAGTTATTCTTTCAGTGAGACAACAGAGCAAGCTTGTTTTAATAACAGTTAAATATTATTTTGATAATAAAATAAATTTCAATGTTGATGAATTTCATACTGTTCATTCATAATCTGATTGTCTTTGTAGCTCACTGTTGAAATAAAAAAAAACATTACAATTACAAAATAATTATATCTACAGCCCCTAAACACAAACACACCTCTTTCATAAATAACACACTTGTTCTGCAATAATATGCTTTATGTTTCCTGTCATTTTTGTTAGGAAAGGACATGCCTGAAAGACACGACTCAGCATCTCCTCTTTCTCCGAGGGTCAAGAAAAACATCCAATAGGAAAATTAAAAGCTGATGTTATGAGATGTTAAGACCAGTACAGGACATTCACTAAGAAACCATTTTTATTGTGAAAACACAGTCAGCTGATCGAATGCACCTATTTCCACATCTACACTCCATCAGCTGATTATTTCTATTTGCCTCACTTCATGAGCTTCACAACATGTACCTTGTACCACAGAGTTTGCAACGCAAATAAATGGGGCCAATCTTCAGTCGGATGTGAATGTGTAATCTAACATTTTCAGTAAGAATAATGGACAAAAGGAGTGCAAATACAAATTAAATGTATTGAAATGTGAACCAAAAGTTAATCAAACATGTTTTAAATAAAAAGCACATATGGACAGAAGGTGTAAACCTATTAAATGTATAAGTAAACACATTTAGTCAAATAAAGTGACAGACTAGGCCTGATCAGGTGGTATCAGCTATGCATGGGCTCCTCCATCAGGCCTGGTCCTCCTCGCTGAGGAAAGACCCTCAGTCTTCTCCAAACCAACAGACAGGACGTCCATCACACGGAGGTTTCTCCCTGAAGTCTCTGCAGCTCTCTGGACACCACGCTGTCTCAATCCATCCACACTGAATATGAGAGGGGAAAAATGAAAATAATAAATGCTTTAGACAATAAGAAATATAAAGTTGACTGTTGAGTTGCTCAGTTTTTTTAGATTGTCAATACTATTACTGTATAACTAATATCTCAGGTTAAGAGGCACCTTCAAATAAAGATTGGTCTTTAAATACATTTTGTCTTTTGAATTGTTTGTCTAAAGTCAAGGATCTAGAACTGGTACTTGTAGTTTTAATGATACAGTCTGGTTATAATGCTGTTTGGAGGAGGCCTCACAGGTAAGAGCACTAACTAGCTATCATCACATGTACCTTAGCTTAACTTAAATGTATTAAACGTATAATTAAGTGATGGCAAAATATAAATAACTAATGTCATGCAAACATATTAATATTTTGCTTGATTCCAGTGTTTAATTTAGCACATTGCATACAAACGTTAAGGGATTTTAAGATTCTGAAGTATTATGCTAAAAACTCAACTTAGATTATTATTTATAGTTTTGCTGAATAGTCTCATGTCCGCTTACCTTAGAAACGTAAAATGCGACGGCAACTCTGCAGATGGTGAGCATGTTAGCTTAGCTTGGTAGCTTCAGCTAGCTCTGTTACTTCCAGCCCAGAGGCAGCAGGTCCCGCCTCGTCTCCGCCTCTTTGCCCTTATTTGGAGCAGGCTGGAGCAGGCGGGAGTGGAACTCTGACGCCACTGTCGAGCCGTTAGTGGCCGACTCCGCCTACTAAGGGCTTCTCGGCAACTCTGCAGAATCCTATGGGTGACGTCACGGACCCTACGTCCATTTATATATACAGTCTATGATTGACACATGCATTATTTGTGATTAAAATAATGGTATTTGGTAATGTATTAGCGACCCCCACAGATGTATGATTTCACTGTGTCCGTGGGAGCTCAGACCCTCCTTAAGGGAGCTCAGCTCCCATTGGCTCACACATAACTCAAACCCTGATTTGGCGGCAGGTCAGCCTTTAGTCAGCCACTAATGTCGCGGTTTTTACGGGGGGTCAGGAGGCTGCGCCCAGTAATGCACGCCTCCGCCCCGCAGTGGGACCTGCCGCTGGTGCTCGAGGCTCTGGTCACAGAACCATTTGAGCCTCTGGAGCTCTCCTCCCTGAAAGCACTGTCGTGGAAGACAGCGTTGCTACTTGCCTTAACGTCAGCCAAGAGAGTGTCCGAGTTAACCGCTCTATCGGTGCACCCGAGTTGCTTGTTGATCGGGGGTGACCGGAGCGGGGCGACACTCAGACCAGATCTGTTTGGTATTTTGAAAAAAAAAAAAGTATAAATATGCCTTATATAGGTATGGTCCTACACTATATTATTCAAATATAGCATGATAGGTCCACTTTAAAGAAAGCCCTCAGGATTATAAAAGACCCCCATCACCCCAGCCACAAACTGTTCTGTCTGCTGCCGTCTGGCAGGCGGTACCGCAGCATCCGGACTAAAACCACCAGACTCAGGGACAGCTTCATCCCACAGGCCATCAGACTATTAAACACCTGAACTTTGAAACAACATCCATAACATTCATCTGGCTGCTACTTAGAAATTATTTATCTAATATATCATATTCCAATCACTTGTATATAGACTCTTATTGCACTATTTCACTTTTTACTATTTTACTATTTTTCTTTTTGTATTTACTTGGTAGGACAGTTCGATTCCTGTTTTGGATAGTGTCCCGTCGATGGGTTTCATTCCATTTCAAAGTGCTTTTTGACACTTCGTGTAAACTTTGTGCACTGCCACTCCAACATCCAATCACAGAGCTTGAGGACTGATCATGGGGTTTGTCAAGCTAAGCACATGGTGTAGTCCCAAACGATAGCGGAGGATTCTGGGTAGTGTAGTGTCTTCTGCCATCCAAAAACTCCGAAAAAATATTAGTTTTACCGAATCGAAAGGGGAAAATACAAAAGCATTGTACACAATTTAAACCAATCAATGTTGTGTAATTAAGAAGGATAATCTGGTGTTTTTGAGTTGATGAGTAGTGCAGATATCACTGTAAAATCAATCGACAGTAAGGAGAATACTTACTTCCGGGTGTAAAATCCTCCGTTATCCAATGGGAATGGACGCTCACATTGCTCTTTGCGTCCGTAATACAATAAAGGGGACATGATCAAATAGGAATATAATTATCTTTTAAATAACGTTAACTAAAGGGAACAATCTATTTGACACAGCTGAAGCTCTGGCCTTCCTTAAAAACGAACTAATTCAATAAAAATCACAGTTGTATTACACACAATGCACTGTTTTTTGAGAACAAAAATTCGTAACTAATGTAATTTTTACATTCTGACGAAAAATATAAATTATTATGAATACAAATAAAATAAAAGAAGCCTCCCGTGAGTTACTACAAGCTATAAAGTCGATTTTAAAAACGTTTTACAGAATAAAAGCTCACTGCGGGACGTTGTAGAAATGCGTGTGTGCACCACGACAAAGGAGCCTCATTCACTTTACATTGGGGTTGTAATTGTAGCAGAGTGCGTGACTCCACTAGTGATGGGAATTATGGCTCTTTGAAGGGAGCCGGATCTTATGGCTCCGTTCCTTTCAAAGAGCCGTTCAAAAGAGCCGTTCAAAAGAGCCGTTTTTTGAAGGTTACTAGGTTTATTTGCAAAATAATCACCAGGATAATGATTGACTGTATTGCCAGACCTAATGTCAATAATCTGCATTGTAAACATGACACAAGGTGGCGCCATATCCATGTCATCATGTCAGTGAATGTACTTTGAATTTACCCTCTGTATGTGTTAAGTAAATAAAGTTGCCTTGCCTTGAATGAAATTCATGCAACTCTTAATATTAGATACTGTGTTTTTAAGTGGCGATGGAGATTATTTGTTGATCCTGCTTTAAAGGATATTTTGCCTTTACAAATGGTGCGCTTTATCACTGCCTGGGTTTTGGTTGAAGTGAATCCAAATGCTGCTGCGTTTTCGCGTTTGGCTCATTTTCCATCCGAAAAACACGTTGTCTACCTGTCCTGTTCCACTTGGTATGACTTCTCTCTCTCGTGTATTCCGTTAACACCCACCCCATTTCACTCCTCGTGCTGAAACCATGGATGTATAATAAGAAGGCTGAAACCTACCAAACAGAGTAGGGGCGGATCTTCACAGAATACGTTTGGGGAACAAAATCAAGCTATTTAAAAGGCGAGTGGATTTTGGCAGGCAGTGAGTGCGGACCAACGATTGAACGATAACAAGAACGGCTCTCACCAAGTAGGACTCGGTTCCCCTCGTTCGTACCAAAGAGCCGTTCAAAAGAATCGGCTCGTTCGCGACCGACACATCACTAGACTCCACCATGTACTGCGGTGTTAAGGAGTCGTGGTGGAGTCAGGCATTCTGGTGAGACCAGGTTGCGGTTTTCTCACAACTTCAGTTCAAATGCTCGAAATGGCCCAAAACTTCACAGGTTTGGTAACGATGCAGCCATCAACACATCTAAGCGTATTATGGGGTGTCATCAAATGCCGTTGCCATGGCGACAGATCATTCACCATCAAGTTAGTTCAAAAGTTTGCAGTTCAAATATTCTGCTGCTTTTCCAAGCCTTTTTACTTTCTTTTCTTCTCTCATCACACATTTAAGCCCCCAGTGTTCATGTATCATTTCAATCTAAATTCTTCACTTTCTTCTTACACATTACATTTCAGCATAGCAATTCAGTGTGTGCAGAATATGACAGTTTAATGGTGGAGGTACACACATATTGATAGATGTCTTGTAATGCACTGTTGAGGAACCTGCGACCCAAGTTTTTCATTCATTGCATAACTACACTGTAGTTGTGTATACTATGATATGTCAATAAACCTTAGAAAATCTTGAAATCTTGAAAGGGATGTGCAAAATAGTTATTATAGACAGTCTTTAATTATCTATTAGTAGAGAATAACGAGTAATGAATATATTTGATAGGGATCCTATTAATATCTAATAATAAAATAATAAAATTCAATAACGTGCTTTAACCACCAGGTGTCCCTTTATATCAGCTGTGCACCGTTATGGTGTAAATACAGCCTATCTACCAATTGGATCAAATATAAAAGTCAGCCGAATTAGTGTTGATACTGCAAGGAGACGTATTGTGTGAAAAGAAATGTAAGATGTTGTTTAATTGCTGAAATATTTATGATCCACGTCACGTATTCAGTTTTGGCGGCAGTTCTTCCAGTTTGTCTAGAAGTCTTCTCATCAGGGCTCTATAAATAGAGAACTACGGCAGATATGTAATATTCAATGCAGCCGAACCGTGTATTACAATGCCGTTATGTGATGACTTTCAAAGAGAAAAGCATGCACACTCGGAATAAAGTATTATTTTATTTATTTATTTTTTTTTCGGATTTCACATCGCATAAACACCATTTCCCAACGTGCATTGCGGCTAAACCATCCAATCACCGAGCTGAGGATCTTGCCTACGTCTGTTTCCGGTATTTGTTTATGACGATGTGATGTGAGATGTGAGACTGGGTAGCACAGGGGAAAATAACGTATCTATGCCACAATTTTAGATGCAGATTTTGTTAAACTAATACGTTTGCGCTGTGGACCAACACTATAAATTGACGGGGAAGGGGGTAGCGATAAAGATAAAACCATTAAACAGTTACACAACATAACAGAAATAATATCGATAGCAGCGTCCCTAGCAACCACCTTGGTAACAATGAAAACGTTGTATGGACACAATTTCCTGAAGTAATCTTCGTAATAACTAGCAAACTAAAGATCATGTACATCCACTGCACACATAATCTGAAATAACAACTCATATTTCTCGCATCAAATGACATCAAAACGCATTTTAATGGCCAAACTAACCTTAAAATAGGCATTTTCCACCGAGAATAAAACGAAGGTCGGCCATGTTTATTTTTTTCTGCAGGGAGAAATTTGAAGATCACGTGACATAGACGCCAGCCATTGGAAATGAATGGGGAAAAAAAACGTAGAGATCCTACAATTTCAGAGGCGTTTTGTAGAAATACTACGTCCCAAGTTGTGGACCAACGTAGTTATTACACGTTTAGATGTGAGACTGGGTTGGCTTTTCAGCATAAAGCATTCCCACTAGCAATTTCTTCAGGAATTGTATTCTCTAGTTATAACTAGTATAGCTAGTTCCAGAGTAGATAACATAGCTAAGTGTGTTAGGTCTTACTCTTAGTGTGTGTTTTGCTCTGCTCACCGGTCCGTCACAGCGGCGGAGCTGTGATCCGGTAGAGCTGCATGTTCTCTGTCAGCAGCAGCTGATCCTGATCTCTCTCTCTCGCGCGCGTACGGCTGGGTATACTTCACTCGCGTTTATGTGATGTCCAAATGAATCCATCAGATCTAGCTAGTTCTAGTTAATTATATGACTGCCTGCTTATCAAAGGACACCTAAACAATAAGAGTTGCTTGGCAACGGGGTGTGGCCGCAAAGTATAGCTCAGCATTATCCATACAGTAGGCTATGTTTATATGAGGGGTCAAAATCCCGTCTGGCGGTTATACAGTAGGTATAAATGCTCATATATTTGTTTCTCTTCATTCCCCACGTCCCAAAATAAATAAATAAATATACCAATTTTTGGAAAAGTAACGAAGTTTGAGCAGTGTGGGTTTTATATTAATAGAGTTACACATATTTCAAAACGTGAAGTGTAATAACTGCAGGTGCCTCCCTGTCACCGAGAATGACAAAGATCCTCAGTGAAGCACAAGCACATGTTTCTCACTAAATTGTAAGTACAACTTATTAAAAAGATCAGTTCAATGCAACTAATGTCATCTTAGTGTTATTGCATGATGTTAAAATTGGTTTGCCATGAATTTAATGATGGATTGTAAACATTTGAAATGTAGCATTTAAGTGTTTCTCAGTTACAAGGTTGTTGTTTTAATAAATCAGACACTGATGGTGCAGCGCTGTACTGTACCTCTTTATATAGGCATTTTGTCCCTACCAAATAGGGGTTTTTGTGCTGATCAGGGGGTACTTGGCTGACATTGTTTTTCAAAGGGGGTACATTATTGAAAAAAGTTTGAGAACCACTGATATAGAGAACAGAGATGCTGTGGGTCATTGTGCAATCATTACCAGTCATATTCCAAGGAAAATGATACTGAATTCATGCTAAAACAGTCACCAAAGCCCAATGAGTCCACACATCACGTGTGTTTATGGGTGTGAGTGTTTTTATCAGTTTTGTGGAGGTCACACACCCTGACAGGGTGACAGTTTCATTGGAAGAACATTGAGAAAGAACTTTGGTGCAAGAAGTAAAAAAAGCAGAAATGTACAACACACACACACACACACACACACACACACACACACACACACACACACACACACACACACACACACACACACACACACACACACACACACACACACACACACACACACACACACACACACACACACAGCAGCAGCCCCCTACTTTCTACAAACTTAAAGTGGACCTATCATGCTATATTATAATAATATAGTGTAGGACCATACATATATAAGGCATATTTATACATTTTTTTTTTCAAAATACCAAACAGATCATGCATTTTAGCCATGCCTCATTTCGCTCAATTTGCACTTTTAAACCCCTGTTTTTGCAAGGGCTGATTCTGTGAGAACAGCACCACCTACAGGCCTGGCATATGTACTACAGCGTCTCCAGCGCTTTCGAACGGCAATGGCCGTGGCTGTCTCCTCCTGATTGGTGGAGTTGGCCCAATAGCCGTAGCGCCACTGTCCTGACGTCAGGAAAGTGTTCAAATCTGGATCAGTTTTTATCAGATCCGTTGCAGCCCCTTTTTTAGAGATTTGGGTATGGAGGAAAATAGAGAGGGTTGTGTTTTCTGACACTTGGTGAGTTCCCTGGAACACCGGGGACACATATTCATGTATAAAAGACGTACAAAAGTGCATTTTGCATGATAGGTCCCCTTTAAATATGAAAAGGTTCAACTATATGGGCTCAGAACTATGGGCTCAGAACAGTCTCATAATACACACATGCACACAGAAGGATTCACACTTGTATTTCATGATCCGCAAAAGGATTCACACTTGTATTTCCGGATCCACACTTGTGTTTTTCAATGCACACACAAATGTTCCGTTTCATATACATGTAAATAAAATCCAAATACAGAAAAAAGTTTTACATATGTATTTTTGATCCTCACATATTTGTTTTCCGTTTAAAACCGCTGCACCTACAAACACAAACCGCTTTCTGTGCATGGATCGCTGTGCATTCGTGTGTGGGTTTTTTGAGACTCCCCTGACGGTCACCCGATTCGTACTTGTAATTTTTTCTATCTATAGCCAATCAGATGTCTCCTTCATTCTAAGCCAATCACATGAGCGCGTCCCCACGAGGGTATGATTTATTGCGTTCATGACACTTCATATACGCATTTTGCGGTGTCCGGAGCAAGGTTTCCGCGGACAGAATTTATTTTACCGGCTAAATTTGAAACTTACCGGTCATGTTTCAATAATAATAATAATAATAATAATAATAAGAATTGTGTAGCAGAGTTTCCGTTAGCAGGTAATTACCGGACTATGACCGGATATGGCGGGAGTAAGGATCATCTCTTTTTTCCTCTCTCCCTCCCTCTCTCCTGACAGCCCGTCAGTTTCTCATGCAGCTCGCTAAAACTTCACTCGCGTTTATGTCCATATCGATCAGATCCAGCTCTCCTGATCGGCCTTTATAGAGAGCACCGATCAAACTATTAAGAGTGAATATCGGCCGATAATGACCGGCGGGGCTCCCCCCGTTGACAGTTCACTGTCTAGCACTGGCTTCGTAGTGCACTGATCGATTAGGCTAAGCTAACCTGTAGCTGCTCCCTCCACACTCACAACAACTTCATACAGACATAAATAAAGCAGCTGTATTCGCCATACAGGAAACACACATTTAAAACGGTTTTGCCTGCCGTTTTGGTGTACACAAGCATTCATTAATGGTTCGGAAAGTGGCACTGTACCTTAATAATATAAAGGCTTGTATTTGCATGCATTTCCTGCTCGGAAAGTGGCAATGTACTGAGAGTGGAAGTGTCCTGAGATTAGCGCCTGCAGGCAGGCTCCATGGACCTGTCAGCTCCGGACAGCGCAAAATGCGTACATGAAGCGCGACGTCATGAACGCAAGAAATCTACCCTCGTGGGGGCGCACTCATGTGATTGGCTTAGAATTGAGGAGACATCTGATTGGCTATAGATAGAACAAATTACAAGTTACAAGTTAACTTAAAACCATAGACTGTATATATAAAGGTTAAAACGAAATAGACAAGTGTTAAGCGTTAAGTGGGATAATACTGTAGAACAAAAGGCTTCTGTTTGAGGTTGATAAAATAAGGTCATCCTTGTAACTTAGAGAGATATTTTATTATGTAGGTAGGAACTTTATGCATCGCTTAGGTTAATTTAAATTGGCTATGCTCAAGTATGTAGACAAGCTAACGTTGAAGCAGTGTATGTGAAATCAACCTCACAATAAGATGTGTGTATATTACAATTATTAATGTCATATTTCAAGATGATTACTTCGATATTACAATATGGTTGGTTGAGCTGGAGTTCATTATTGAGCTTACACGTTAACGTCACAGTCATCTGAAGAACGAACCCAAACCTTGTTGTTTTTATTAATTGCATTACCAAATTGGTATCAAATAAACAGTAAGCATTGGTAACACAACTTCCAAAGTTACAGTAAAATAAAAAGGACCCTGACTCGGGCAATACACAATCCAACATGTTCAACAGAAGATAATAAGTTATATTGTTTGTACACATGGTTCTTTACATATATATCTGTTTGTTTAAAGTGTCCAGGTGATTCGACAGGCTGGACCAGAGAGTGAGAGACAGAACTGGACTCCTCACAGCAGTGAACTTCAGCACAGGTACAAATACTCTTTTTTCATACTGTACAAAGAATCAAGAAAGATATTGGTTTAAATAAATGAAGTATTGACTTTAATACACTGCTATACATTCCATTAAACAATACTAAATACTAGATCACATCAGTGAAGTTGAGGGTTTTTTCCATGCAAAGGGTTACATTTAGATGTTAACAAGCAATATGACTGTCAGCTTTCTAATTTAAGGTATTGAAGGCAAAGATATTTAACGCATAGTGAGAACTGCTATTTATCTCTCAATATTGTCTGTAAAAACGTGGTAAAAGTTATTCTTTCAGTGAGACAACAGAGCAAGCTTGTTTTAATAACAGTTAAATATTATTTTGATAATAAAATAAATTTCAATGTTGATGAATTTCATACTGTTCATTCATAATCTGATTGTCTTTGTAGCTCACTGTTGAAATAAAAAAAAACATTACAATTACAAAATAATTATATCTACAGCCCCTAAACACAAACACACCTCTTTCATAAATAACACACTTGTTCTGCAATAATATGCTTTATGTTTCCTGTCATTTTTGTTAGGAAAGGACATGCCTGAAAGACACGACTCAGCATCTCCTCTTTCTCCGAGGGTCAAGAAAAACATCCAATAGGAAAATTAAAAGCTGATGTTATGAGATGTTAAGACCAGTACAGGACATTCACTAAGAAACCATTTTTATTGTGAAAACACAGTCAGCTGATCGAATGCACCTATTTCCACATCTACACTCCATCAGCTGATTATTTCTATTTGCCTCACTTCATGAGCTTCACAACATGTACCTTGTACCACAGAGTTTGCAACGCAAATAAATGGGGCCAATCTTCAGTCGGATGTGAATGTGTAATCTAACATTTTCAGTAAGAATAATGGACAAAAGGAGTGCAAATACAAATTAAATGTATTGAAATGTGAACCAAAAGTTAATCAAACATGTTTTAAATAAAAAGCACATATGGACAGAAGGTGTAAACCTATTAAATGTATAAGTAAACACATTTAGTCAAATAAAGTGACAGACTAGGCCTGATCAGGTGGTATCAGCTATGCATGGGCTCCTCCATCAGGCCTGGTCCTCCTCGCTGAGGAAAGACCCTCAGTCTTCTCCAAACCAACAGACAGGACGTCCATCACACGGAGGTTTCTCCCTGAAGTCTCTGCAGCTCTCTGGACACCACGCTGTCTCAATCCATCCACACTGAATATGAGAGGGGAAAAATGAAAATAATAAATGCTTTAGACAATAAGAAATATAAAGTTGACTGTTGAGTTGCTCAGTTTTTTTAGATTGTCAATACTATTACTGTATAACTAATATCTCAGGTTAAGAGGCACCTTCAAATAAAGATTGGTCTTTAAATACATTTTGTCTTTTGAATTGTTTGTCTAAAGTCAAGGATCTAGAACTGGTACTTGTAGTTTTAATGATACAGTCTGGTTATAATGCTGTTTGGAGGAGGCCTCACAGGTAAGAGCACTAACTAGCTATCATCACATGTACCTTAGCTTAACTTAAATGTATTAAACGTATAATTAAGTGATGGCAAAATATAAATAACTAATGTCATGCAAACATATTAATATTTTGCTTGATTCCAGTGTTTAATTTAGCACATTGCATACAAACGTTAAGGGATTTTAAGATTCTGAAGTATTATGCTAAAAACTCAACTTAGATTATTATTTATAGTTTTGCTGAATAGTCTCATGTCCGCTTACCTTAGAAACGTAAAATGCGACGGCAACTCTGCAGATGGTGAGCATGTTAGCTTAGCTTGGTAGCTTCAGCTAGCTCTGTTACTTCCAGCCCAGAGGCAGCAGGTCCCGCCTCGTCTCCGCCTCTTTGCCCTTATTTGGAGCAGGCTGGAGCAGGCGGGAGTGGAACTCTGACGCCACTGTCGAGCCGTTAGTGGCCGACTCCGCCTACTAAGGGCTTCTCGGCAACTCTGCAGAATCCTATGGGTGACGTCACGGACCCTACGTCCATTTATATATACAGTCTATGATTGACACATGCATTATTTGTGATTAAAATAATGGTATTTGGTAATGTATTAGCGACCCCCACAGATGTATGATTTCACTGTGTCCGTGGGAGCTCAGACCCTCCTTAAGGGAGCTCAGCTCCCATTGGCTCACACATAACTCAAACCCTGATTTGGCGGCAGGTCAGCCTTTAGTCAGCCACTAATGTCGCGGTTTTTACGGGGGGTCAGGAGGCTGCGCCCAGTAATGCACGCCTCCGCCCCGCAGTGGGACCTGCCGCTGGTGCTCGAGGCTCTGGTCACAGAACCATTTGAGCCTCTGGAGCTCTCCTCCCTGAAAGCACTGTCGTGGAAGACAGCGTTGCTACTTGCCTTAACGTCAGCCAAGAGAGTGTCCGAGTTAACCGCTCTATCGGTGCACCCGAGTTGCTTGTTGATCGGGGGTGACCGGAGCGGGGCGACACTCAGACCAGATCTGTTTGGTATTTTGAAAAAAAAAAAAGTATAAATATGCCTTATATAGGTATGGTCCTACACTATATTATTCAAATATAGCATGATAGGTCCACTTTAAAGAAAGCCCTCAGGATTATAAAAGACCCCCATCACCCCAGCCACAAACTGTTCTGTCTGCTGCCGTCTGGCAGGCGGTACCGCAGCATCCGGACTAAAACCACCAGACTCAGGGACAGCTTCATCCCACAGGCCATCAGACTATTAAACACCTGAACTTTGAAACAACATCCATAACATTCATCTGGCTGCTACTTAGAAATTATTTATCTAATATATCATATTCCAATCACTTGTATATAGACTCTTATTGCACTATTTCACTTTTTACTATTTTACTATTTTTCTTTTTGTATTTACTTGGTAGGACAGTTCGATTCCTGTTTTGGATAGTGTCCCGTCGATGGGTTTCATTCCATTTCAAAGTGCTTTTTGACACTTCGTGTAAACTTTGTGCACTGCCACTCCAACATCCAATCACAGAGCTTGAGGACTGATCATGGGGTTTGTCAAGCTAAGCACATGGTGTAGTCCCAAACGATAGCGGAGGATTCTGGGTAGTGTAGTGTCTTCTGCCATCCAAAAACTCCGAAAAAATATTAGTTTTACCGAATCGAAAGGGGAAAATACAAAAGCATTGTACACAATTTAAAACCAATCAATGTTGTGTAATTAAGAAGGATAATCTGGTGTTTTTGAGTTGATGAGTAGTGCAGATATCACTGTAAAATCAATCGACAGTAAGGAGAATACTTACTTCCGGGTGTAAAATCCTCCGTTATCCAATGGGAATGGACGCTCACATTGCTCTTTGCGTCCGTAATACAATAAAGGGGACATGATCAAATAGGAATATAATTATCTTTTAAATAACGTTAACTAAAGGGAACAATCTATTTGACACAGCTGAAGCTCTGGCCTTCCTTAAAAACGAACTAATTCAATAAAAATCACAGTTGTATTACACACAATGCACTGTTTTTTGAGAACAAAAATTCGTAACTAATGTAATTTTTACATTCTGACGAAAAATATAAATTATTATGAATACAAATAAAATAAAAGAAGCCTCCCGTGAGTTACTACAAGCTATAAAGTCGATTTTAAAAACGTTTTACAGAATAAAAGCTCACTGCGGGACGTTGTAGAAATGCGTGTGTGCACCACGACAAAGGAGCCTCATTCACTTTACATTGGGGTTGTAATTGTAGCAGAGTGCGTGACTCCACTAGTGATGGGAATTATGGCTCTTTGAAGGGAGCCGGATCTTATGGCTCCGTTCCTTTCAAAGAGCCGTTCAAAAGAGCCGTTCAAAAGAGCCGTTTTTTGAAGGTTACTAGGTTTATTTGCAAAATAATCACCAGGATAATGATTGACTGTATTGCCAGACCTAATGTCAATAATCTGCATTGTAAACATGACACAAGGTGGCGCCATATCCATGTCATCATGTCAGTGAATGTACTTTGAATTTACCCTCTGTATGTGTTAAGTAAATAAAGTTGCCTTGCCTTGAATGAAATTCATGCAACTCTTAATATTAGATACTGTGTTTTTAAGTGGCGATGGAGATTATTTGTTGATCCTGCTTTAAAGGATATTTTGCCTTTACAAATGGTGCGCTTTATCACTGCCTGGGTTTTGGTTGAAGTGAATCCAAATGCTGCTGCGTTTTCGCGTTTGGCTCATTTTCCATCCGAAAAACACGTTGTCTACCTGTCCTGTTCCACTTGGTATGACTTCTCTCTCTCGTGTATTCCGTTAACACCCACCCCATTTCACTCCTCGTGCTGAAACCATGGATGTATAATAAGAAGGCTGAAACCTACCAAACAGAGTAGGGGCGGATCTTCACAGAATACGTTTGGGGAACAAAATCAAGCTATTTAAAAGGCGAGTGGATTTTGGCAGGCAGTGAGTGCGGACCAACGATTGAACGATAACAAGAACGGCTCTCACCAAGTAGGACTCGGTTCCCCTCGTTCGTACCAAAGAGCCGTTCAAAAGAATCGGCTCGTTCGCGACCGACACATCACTAGACTCCACCATGTACTGCGGTGTTAAGGAGTCGTGGTGGAGTCAGGCATTCTGGTGAGACCAGGTTGCGGTTTTCTCACAACTTCAGTTCAAATGCTCGAAATGGCCCAAAACTTCACAGGTTTGGTAACGATGCAGCCATCAACACATCTAAGCGTATTATGGGGTGTCATCAAATGCCGTTGCCATGGCGACAGATCATTCACCATCAAGTTAGTTCAAAAGTTTGCAGTTCAAATATTCTGCTGCTTTTCCAAGCCTTTTTACTTTCTTTTCTTCTCTCATCACACATTTAAGCCCCCAGTGTTCATGTATCATTTCAATCTAAATTCTTCACTTTCTTCTTACACATTACATTTCAGCATAGCAATTCAGTGTGTGCAGAATATGACAGTTTAATGGTGGAGGTACACACATATTGATAGATGTCTTGTAATGCACTGTTGAGGAACCTGCGACCCAAGTTTTTCATTCATTGCATAACTACACTGTAGTTGTGTATACTATGATATGTCAATAAACCTTAGAAAATCTTGAAATCTTGAAAGGGATGTGCAAAATAGTTATTATAGACAGTCTTTAATTATCTATTAGTAGAGAATAACGAGTAATGAATATATTTGATAGGGATCCTATTAATATCTAATAATAAAATAATAAAATTCAATAACGTGCTTTAACCACCAGGTGTCCCTTTATATCAGCTGTGCACCGTTATGGTGTAAATACAGCCTATCTACCAATTGGATCAAATATAAAAGTCAGCCGAATTAGTGTTGATACTGCAAGGAGACGTATTGTGTGAAAAGAAATGTAAGATGTTGTTTAATTGCTGAAATATTTATGATCCACGTCACGTATTCAGTTTTGGCGGCAGTTCTTCCAGTTTGTCTAGAAGTCTTCTCATCAGGGCTCTATAAATAGAGAACTACGGCAGATATGTAATATTCAATGCAGCCGAACCGTGTATTACAATGCCGTTATGTGATGACTTTCAAAGAGAAAAGCATGCACACTCGGAATAAAGTATTATTTTATTTATTTATTTTTTTTTCGGATTTCACATCGCATAAACACCATTTCCCAACGTGCATTGCGGCTAAACCATCCAATCACCGAGCTGAGGATCTTGCCTACGTCTGTTTCCGGTATTTGTTTATGACGATGTGATGTGAGATGTGAGACTGGGTAGCACAGGGGAAAATAACGTATCTATGCCACAATTTTAGATGCAGATTTTGTTAAACTAATACGTTTGCGCTGTGGACCAACACTATAAATTGACGGGGAAGGGGGTAGCGATAAAGATAAAACCATTAAACAGTTACACAACATAACAGAAATAATATCGATAGCAGCGTCCCTAGCAACCACCTTGGTAACAATGAAAACGTTGTATGGACACAATTTCCTGAAGTAATCTTCGTAATAACTAGCAAACTAAAGATCATGTACATCCACTGCACACATAATCTGAAATAACAACTCATATTTCTCGCATCAAATGACATCAAAACGCATTTTAATGGCCAAACTAACCTTAAAATAGGCATTTTCCACCGAGAATAAAACGAAGGTCGGCCATGTTTATTTTTTTCTGCAGGGAGAAATTTGAAGATCACGTGACATAGACGCCAGCCATTGGAAATGAATGGGGAAAAAAAACGTAGAGATCCTACAATTTCAGAGGCGTTTTTGTAGAAATACTACGTCCCAAGTTGTGGACCAACGTAGTTATTACACGTTTAGATGTGAGACTGGGTTGGCTTTTCAGCATAAAGCATTCCCACTAGCAATTTCTTCAGGAATTGTATTCTCTAGTTATAACTAGTATAGCTAGTTCCAGAGTAGATAACATAGCTAAGTGTGTTAGGTCTTACTCTTAGTGTGTGTTTTGCTCTGCTCACCGGTCCGTCACAGCGGCGGAGCTGTGATCCGGTAGAGCTGCATGTTCTCTGTCAGCAGCAGCTGATCCTGATCTCTCTCTCTCGCGCGCGTACGGCTGGGTATACTTCACTCGCGTTTATGTGATGTCCAAATGAATCCATCAGATCTAGCTAGTTCTAGTTAATTATATGACTGCCTGCTTATCAAAGGACACCTAAACAATAAGAGTTGCTTGGCAACGGGGTGTGGCCGCAAAGTATAGCTCAGCATTATCCATACAGTAGGCTATGTTTATATGAGGGGTCAAAATCCCGTCTGGCGGTTATACAGTAGGTATAAATGCTCATATATTTGTTTCTCTTCATTCCCCACGTCCCAAAATAAATAAATAAATATACCAATTTTTGGAAAAGTAACGAAGTTTGAGCAGTGTGGGTTTTATATTAATAGAGTTACACATATTTCAAAACGTGAAGTGTAATAACTGCAGGTGCCTCCCTGTCACCGAGAATGACAAAGATCCTCAGTGAAGCACAAGCACATGTTTCTCACTAAATTGTAAGTACAACTTATTAAAAAGATCAGTTCAATGCAACTAATGTCATCTTAGTGTTATTGCATGATGTTAAAATTGGTTTGCCATGAATTTAATGATGGATTGTAAACATTTGAAATGTAGCATTTAAGTGTTTCTCAGTTACAAGGTTGTTGTTTTAATAAATCAGACACTGATGGTGCAGCGCTGTACTGTACCTCTTTATATAGGCATTTTGTCCCTACCAAATAGGGGTTTTTGTGCTGATCAGGGGGTACTTGGCTGACATTGTTTTTCAAAGGGGGTACATTATTGAAAAAAGTTTGAGAACCACTGATATAGAGAACAGAGATGCTGTGGGTCATTGTGCAATCATTACCAGTCATATTCCAAGGAAAATGATACTGAATTCATGCTAAAACAGTCACCAAAGCCCAATGAGTCCACACATCACGTGTGTTTATGGGTGTGAGTGTTTTTATCAGTTTTGTGGAGGTCACACACCCTGACAGGGTGACAGTTTCATTGGAAGAACATTGAGAAAGAACTTTGGTGCAAGAAGTAAAAAAAGCAGAAATGTACAACACACACACACACACACACACACACAACACACACACACACACACACACACACACACACACACACACACACACACACACACACACACACCACACACACACACACACACACACACACACACACACACACACACACACACACAGCAGCAGCCCCCTACTTTCTACAAACTTAAAGTGGACCTATCATGCTATATTATAATAATATAGTGTAGGACCATACATATATAAGGCATATTTATACTTTTTTTTTTCAAAATATCAAACAGATCATGCATTTTAGCCATGCCTCATTTCGATCAATTTGCACTTTTAAACCCCTGTTTTTGCAAGGGCTGATCACCTACAGGCCTGGCATATGTACTACAGCGTCTCCAGCGCTTTCGAACGGCAATGGCCGTGGCTGTCTCCTCCTGATTGGTGGAGTTGGCCCAATAGCCGTAGCGCCACTGTCCTGACGTCAGGAAAGTGTTCAAATCTGGATCAGTTTTTATCAGATCCGTTGCAGCCCCTTTTTTTAGAGATTTGGGTATGGAGGAAAATAGAGAGGGTTGTGTTTTCTGACACTTGGTGAGTTCCCTGGAACACCGGGGACACATATTCATGTATAAAAGACGTACAAAAGTGTATTTTGCATGATAGGTTCCCTTTAAATATGAAAAGGTTCAACTATATGGGCTCAGAACTATGGGCTCAGAACAGTCTCATAATACACACATGCATACAGAAGGATTCACACTTGTATTTCATGATCCGCAAAAGGATTTACACTTGTATTTCCGGATCCACACTTGTGTTTTTCAATGCACACACAAATGTGTTCCGTTTCATATACATGTAAATAAAATCCAAATACAGAAAAAAGTTTTACATATGTATTTTTGATCCTCACATATTTGTTTTCCGTTTAAAACCGCTGCACCTACAAACACAAACCGCTTTCTGTGCATGGATCGCTGTGCATTCGTGTGTGGGTTTTTTGAGACTCCCCTGACGGTCACCCGATTCATACTTGTAATTTTTTCTATCTATAGCCAATCAGATGTCTCCTTCATTCTAAGCCAATCACATGAGCGCATCCCCACGAGGGTATGATTTATTGCGTTCATGACACTTCATATACGCATTTTGCGGTGTCCGGAGCAAGGTTTCCGCGGACAGAATTTGTTTTACCGGACAAATTTGAAACTTACCGGTCATGTTTCAATAATAATAATAATAATAATAAGAATTGTGTAGCAGAGTTTCCGTTAGCAGGTAATTACCGGACTATGACCGGATATGGCGGGAGTAAGGATCATCTCTTTTTTCCTCTCTCCCTCCCTCTCTCCTGACAGCCCGTCAGTTTCTCATGCAGCTCGCTAAAACTTCACTCGCGTTTATGTCCATATCGATCAGATCCAGCTCTCCTGATCGGCCTTTATAGAGAGCACCGATCAAACTATTAAGAGTGAATATCGGCCGATAATGACCGGCGGGGCTCCCCCCCGTTGACAGTTCACTGTCTAGCACTGGCTTCGTAGTGCACTGATCGATTAGGCTAAGCTAACCTGTAGCTGCTCCCTCCACACTCACAACAACTTCATACAGACATAAATAAAGCAGCTGTATTCGCCAAACAGGAAACACACATTTAAAACGGTTTTGCCTGCCGTTTTTGTGTACACAAGCATTCATTAATGGTTCGGAAAGTGGCACTGTACCTTAATAATATAAAGGCTTGTATTTGCGTGCATTTCCTGCTCGGAAAGTGGCAATGTACTGAGAGTGGAAGTGTCCTGAGATTAGCGCCTGCAGGCAGGCTCCATGGACCTGTCAGCTCCGGACAGCGCAAAATGCGTACATGAAGCGCTACGTCATGAACGCAAGAAATCTACCCTTGTGGGGGCGCGCTCATGTGATTGGCTTAGAATTGAGGAGACATCTGATTGGCTATAGATAGAAAAAATTACAAGTGCGAATCGGGTGACCGTCAGGGGAGTCTCAAAAAACCCACACAGGAATGCACAGCGATCCATGCACAGAAAGCGGTTTGTGTTTGTAGGTTCAGGCGATTTAAATGGAAAAAAAAATATGTGAGGATCAAAAATACATATGTAAAACTTTTTTCTGTATTTGGATTTTATTTACATGTATATGAAACGGAACACATTTGTGTGTGCATTGAAAAACACAAGTGTGGATCCGGAAATACAAGTGTGAATCCTTTTGCGGATCATGAAATACAAGTGTGAATCCTATTGTGTGCATGTGTGTATTATGAGACTGTTCTGAGCCCATACAACTACGCACACATACATAATCTCGGCTCGCGCAGCACGCTCACAGGCATAGATTGCGCAATAATGTATTGCGCACCTTGCATATTGTCATTCAAGAGATGCGTAGTTCTTTTGGAAAACATGTTTTTCTTTTAGCCTATTTACCTCGCTAACGTAAATAATACTCATTACATTGACACATGCATTATTTGTGATTAAAATAATGGTATTTGGTAATGTATTAGCGACCCCCACAGATGTATGATTTCACTGCGTCCGTGGGAGCGCAGACCCTCCTTAAGGGAGCTCAACTCCCATTGGCTCACACATAACTCAAACCCTGATTTGGCGGCAGGTCAGCCTTTAGTCAGCCACTAATGTCGCGGTTTTTACGGGGGGTCAGGAGGCTGCGCCCAGTAGTGCACGCCTCTGCCCCGCAGTGGGACCTGCCGCTGGTGCTCGAGGCTCTGGTCACAGAACCATTTGAGCCTCTGGAGCTCTCCTCCCTGAAAGCACTGTCGTGGAAGACAGCGTTGCTACTTGCCTTAACGTCAGCCAAGAGAGTGTCCGAGTTAACCGCTCTATCGGTGCACCCGAGTTGCTTGTTGATCGGGGGTGACCGGAGCGGGGCGACACTCAGACCGAACCCCTCCTTTGTGCCCAAGAGCCTAAGGAGTGTGTTCAGGTCGAGGGCTATTCGGTTGGGGGGCTTTAATCTTCCACCCCATAGTGGGGCTAGGGAGGCTAAATTGCACCTCCTCTGCCCGGTGCGTGCGCTAGCATGTTATGTGGAGCCCACGGCTGCCCTTAGACGCACTGAACAGCTGTTTGTGTGCTTCGGGGGTGGGGTGACTGGGAAAGCCCTGTTCAAGAAACACCAGGCCCCTTCTTAACGTTTTATCTCTTGGACATGTCTGGCTCCTTTTCATTCTGTGCTTGCTGGGGCAACACAGGACTGGTGAGGAGGGAGGGGGGTTGTGGGTCAGTGGGCATCTGACCCCCTCCCCGGGCGTAATAAGCTTACGTTTCCCCCAGGGGGACGTGGCGCGCACTGGGCCCATAAGGGGCTGCTTTAGGGCAGGAGGGGGGAGCCCTCCATGTCATAGTCCATACACGCTCTTCGCGAGGTAAGCATGTCTGAGTGTGGGACATGGGGCACTTGCGCTCTCCCCGTGCTCCTTAGGGACTCGGGAGAGGTGGTGCATAGTGAGCCCATACGGGGCTGAGGACTCTCTCCGTCTGCCTATGGGCGGAGGGTGGGAGCCCTCAGCGCTGTTTTCCGAGCACACCTTCGCGAGGTAAGCGCGTCAGAGTGTGCTCTGTCAGCCGCAGCCCCAACTTCTCCACGGTTACGACCGAGGGAGAGGTGAGTGAGGCGCAGCGGCAGCTAACCAGAAAGCCGGTCAGAGACAGTGAGATGGAACAGTGTTATTGTGGGAAGACAGCGCGTGTATACATCGGGGCTCCGCCCACTGTACCCATAGAGTCCAGTAGAGGGCGGAGCCTGTGAGAGATATAACGAGGGGTTACGTATGGTAACCCATGTTATATAAGCACAGGCGGAGACCTCTACTTGGGGGCCCTGTCTGTCCTATGCTGCTCGCTGAAGAGAAGTGTAGGATAACGGGAACGGGAGGCGTGGCCGCCTTATATATGGTGGGCTTGTGCACGCATTCAGGTAGGCCCACCCCGGGGCCGGCTACGTCTATAGAAATCTCAGTAGGTGAATGCTTGCATGATAAGGTAGTGCCCATAGAGTCCAGTAGAGGGCTCCGCCTGTGCTTATATAACAAGGGTTACCATACGTAACCCCTCGTTTTTACAATATACAGACAGTTATTCATAGGGTAAGTATGTAAGAGTGTTATCTTTATAGTACTTTAATTGATTGTTTTGTCCGATAATCTAATAATTGTATAATTTCTGGATTTCTTAAAAAAAATAATGGAAATAGGAGTTTATGGTTTGAGTGTTTTATTTGGGTGTGTCTTCTAATTCCTCGGAAATAAATCATCGGTAATATAAATGATAATTATAAGTGATAAAACGCAGATAGCAAAACAGTACAGTAAGTCATATAACCGTTGCTTAATTTCTGAGGAATTAAAAACAGACCCTGGGATAATGAGCCGATAACAGGAACTAATGTGATATCTCACAAACTTTGCAAACTAAAATGTTCTCTTTTGTCTTGGAAATAAAACAATTGAAACCATAAATTGCTGTTTCCAGTATTTTTCTTGACATTGGAGTAACTGTCTGTATATTGTACACAAAAAAAGGTGGGCATTGATGGTACCGGATAAGCATTCAGGTATTTGGCAAAACTGAAAGACAGATTCCTCAGGTGTGATAAAATAGGACAATATGTTCCTTATATGGTTCCCATTTCAACCTACCACACTGATGAGTACTCTGGCATGTTAAAATAAGAGGACGTACTGTATCTATGTTATACAGCCTGACATTATAATTTCAACAGAGAATGTATTTATGATTAGAAACAAGCATGGAAATACAGCCGCATATAAAGACTTCCAATTTGCATGTTGTATGCTTAGACACATATTAAACTTTATCATTAAAATATATGGGCCAATAAAATGATACTGCACTGCTGAGTGACAAACACATTCTCATTGTCAATGTACTGTCTTTTGTGGGGTTTAAATATACAGGCGGTTACAGAAAGACAAATGTTCTCAAAAAGGTGAAAGTAAAGGGGGGAGTTCAAGTGTGTATTTTAAGCTAATGGATCTACAGCAGAAATGTATTTGTTAAATTAATTTGAGCCATCGAGAGATTAGGTAAGGCCGTGGAAAAGAGTGATGAAACCATGAGGACGAGGTTGAGAATGAACAAGCAATGGAGCACACATGAACACAAAAACAACTTGTGTTTATTAATGTTTCTCTAGATTTTATTTGACCAGTCAATCCCTTACCATAAATTGGACCATGGTGCAAAGATCAGTAGATAAAGTCATAATAGTTAAACTATGTTTCAGGAAACAAGATGATGAAAAAACTGGGCATTAGCCTGTAAAAGAAAAAAAGGGAAAAGTCCGCACAAGGCGAAGGGGCAGTTGCATCTGATCTCATCCATCCTATAATCCAACCCTCTTCCTTGCTAATGGCTCACCCAAGTCCCTCCTCTTATTTGTTCTTTATCTTCTCCTTTAAATTCTTCCTCCTGTCCTGTTCTCGATCAAATTATAGGACCAGGCAACCAAATCAACTTTCAAATAAAGGTCAGTTTTTGCTTTTCTGTAGTGTTAGAATGATTTTCTGTAGTGTTTGTATTGAATTAAGAAAATTATGGATGAGGAACGGCTGATTTCCGTTCAATTCTGAACTAATTGATTGCCCTTTGTATTAAATAACCTTACTGTTGACATTTTTTTTTAAAGCATTCAGAATACTCTTTTTATTCTCACAGCTAACACAACTATTTACGTCCAAACTTTAGAGCTTTAATCCTTCATACCATGAGCACCAAAACCACAAAGTCCTATCATGAAGGGGCCTACCTGTCCCTGATGAAAGGCTTGAAAGAGCTGGACCTCAATGGCCCGTGTGTTCCCTGTGACCTGGTGCTGAATGGAGACCATGCCTTTCCTTTAGCAATCGACAGCCAAGGCCAGGTCTTGATGGCAGCCTCTCGGTACGGCAGAGGAAGGATTGTGGTCCTCGGTCACGAGGGCTACCTGACCACTTTTCCTGATCTGGTAGAGAACGCTGTGACCTGGCTGAGAGGAGAAGGATCTGACAACCTCACTGTGGGGGTCAACAATTATGTCAAGGCTGTCGCTGATAACCTCATCAAATCTGGCTTCAAAGCCAAAGTTGTTGGGTCCTTTAGTGACAGTAGGGAAGTTGGTGTCTATGTGACAGATGCCTATGGCGTGGAAGCAGGCGCAAAAGATCTGGTGGCATTTCTGAAAGCTGGAGGAGGAGTGCTGATAGCAGGTCAGGCATGGCACTGGGCTTCAACCAAGCCAAAAGAGAACACACTGCTACAATTCCCAGGGAATAAAGTGTCTGGTGTGGCAGGGATCTACTTTACTGCGCATTGTGGGAAGGTAGAGATCCTGCCTGTCTACCCTCAGATCCCATCCTCATGGATCACTTTACGGTCAGTTAATACTCCTCTTCCATTTCACATTAGTGACTAGTGAAACATTTTCTTCTCCTGCTCCAACCATCTCCTTCTGTGTCTCTCTACCCCCTCTGTCCTGCAGTGTTCGTAAAAATGTTGAGGAAGACCTGAAGATCTTGCTCCAGGGTGTTTCAGAGTTTGACCTCACCGATGATATATTTGGTTCTGAGGCACTGGTCCATGGCCCGTTAGCCTTCCCCATTGGTACCACTGAGGATGGACGGCCGTTTCTTGCAGGAAGCTACTATGGACGGGGGCGGGTTGTTGTGATAACACATGAAGCGCCTCTGACGTCACATGTACAGTCTGAATTCTTGATTATTATTAGAATGCTGTCTTTCTAAGTTCAATTGAAAACAAGATAAAAACTTTGCTACAGTATGTCAAGTCATTTCCTTTGTATGATCTTAACTTAATCACTGGAAGTTTGGTTTCTGCAGTGTGCTTATTAATGTTTTTTGCCAAACCATTTTCCATGAGTAAATACTGTCTCTTTTGAAATAACGTGTTTCATTACAGCAACTGGCTCCTTTCTGGAAAAATGCCATCGATTGGTTGGACCAAGGCAGGAAGGGGGTCATTGGTGTTCAGCCTAACCACAATCTTCTCAGCAAGTCAGGGTTAAAGTACAAGGAGACGGCGTTCAGGACAGACCTGAGCGTATTTGTGTGTAGAGCGTACGACAATCAGCCTGTGGAGGAGATCCAAGACTTTGTAGCAGAGGGAGGAGGCCTGCTGATTGGTGGGCATGCATGGTACTGGGCACAGACACATCCTGGAAAAAACCCAATAACAGATTTCTCAGGTATGATAATGTGCCATAATAATTGTACTGTTTCCTATTTCAACCCACTGGCACTAACAAGATGGCATTGTTTGAACCCTGTTTGCTTTGACACATATCAGACACAAGCATGCAAATGCTGCCCCACATAATTACTGATACAGTGCATATTTCAATGCCTCAACAGTTATCAGGCACAGACATATAAATACAAATCAACATAATGACTTCTACAGAGCTAAGGGAGAAACACATTTGCTGTTTCAGATAACTAGATAGATAGATATATAGATAGACAGACAGATAGACAGACAGACAGACAGACAGACAGACAGACAGACAGACAGACAGACAGACAGACAGACAGACAGACAGATAGACAGATAGACAGACAAACAGATAGCAGCAACTATGTACATATCTACAGTATAAATGATGTGAACCACAAGAATACTCAATATAAAATGTTCTAGATATTTTAGACTGTTACAATATATTACAGTAACATATATTAATATGGTAGTATATAAATTACAGTTGTGTAAAGCGCAGTTGTGCCAAAATGTTCATGGTTGTTCATGGGAGGAGGAACCAAAACGATGTAGCAGTGAGTTCTCTGCCAGCCAGAGGTGAGTTATTATAAAGTGTTATGGCAGTAGGCAGGAATCTGCCTGGAATCCTGTATCTGTCCTTGTGACAGCGGAGCTGGAGCTGTCTGTTGGAGAAGGAGCTCCGCTGTCTGTCCAACTGTTGGAGGAGAAGTTGGGTGGGGTTATCCATAATGGACAACAGTTAGTACAGGAAGAATCACAAAGGTGGGGTTTTAAATACAGATAGTTAGCCAGGAAAGGACACATGTTCGAGTAGAGTTGAATGCAAAAAGGCGGGGCTGATATATGGGACCATATATTTTAAGCTGGTGGAACTGCGTCAGAAAAATAAAAATGTAATTGTTGCAATAAATTTAGCCGGTGTGAATGTCAGTCAGGCAGTGGAGAACACTAATGACACCATGAGGACAAGATGGGAATGACAGAATAAAAGTTATCAGACACATCAGTCAAATCAGACTAGGTAGGGTGTCATTTCAATGCAGCAGGTCTAATATCCGTGTTTATCAGTACAGATCTTTGTTTAAGAATACACATTCTGGGGCCACTTGGACATGCTTTCAGTGATGAATCATGGGGTTTTAAGGTGTTTAGTTTCTGAGTCAGGTGTTATACTTCTAGAGTAAAATCCGGTGTTACCTGGGTCAGTGATTACGGTCTGAGCATTCTCAAAATCCTCCTTGATTCTGCGGTACCTCATAATCACTGTAGGAGAAAATATTGAATAAAAATGACCAGGAACTTATTTCACAGAAATTAAATCAGTTAAAAATGTTTTATCTTCTTTCCGTCTATTTCCCATTTAGCTATAGAAGGTTTAAGAAAGTTTCATTATTGCTATTCTGTTGTTATATTGCAACTATTTTGGCCATTGCTGCCAATTGATAGCACATCATGCTGTTGACAGTGTCTTTGTCCTTTCTCTCTTTGGTCGGTTTTTGTTGGCAGCATTTAGGATTAATTATCCCAGGTCCCTCTTTAAAAAAATAAACATTAGTTTGCAATGTTGGGTTTGGTTTGGTTTTCCATGGGTCTGTTATGGATCAGTGGAATATCTAGCCAAATCAATGAAACCATGCTGCTGCTTTACTGTATACTGACATGTTACAGATCTCTGATTAACTTACATTTAAGTTATATCATTACCACTTTGGTTATATGGGGATTCTTTTTGACACAGCCCATCAAACCCTGACTATAAAAGCTGGAGTATTAACCCATTAAATTAAGACATGTTTGTTGAACTGTGTTTCAGGAAACAAGATCCTGAACACATTGGGCTTGAGCCTTATGGCGGCAACAATTCCAGGAGGTTCCTACAAGGCTACTGTGCCCAGCCATGAAATGACGTACACCTGCCACTTTCGAAACCTCCTACGCAGCTTTGCTGGTCATGTTACACAAGGCAAAGAACTCTCCAAGCATGAGGGAAAACAACTTGAAAAACTGGGCCTGGAGTGCAGCAACTTCCTGATGATGAAGTCTTATGACAGCTACTCCTACACACAGGTGCTGTCCATCCTCACTGACATTGTGAAGAAGTCCGGCATGCCACAGGTGGGCTGATTTAATATTTCACATGATTGAGTTTAGTATGTGTAAAAAGAGGGATGCTGTTTGTTATTATTTATTCAAGTAACAATTCCTTTTAGGGATATAGTCCATTGTTTTGGTGCATCTACGCAGTCGAACATGTAAAAGTAATGAATATACTGTTTAATATAAATAATTCTAAAACAATATTCATATTATATCAGAATATAATATTTAGAAGTTAACAAATGTTGAATAGTGTGTGGTGCCAGTGAATCGGAGATCAGTGTCTTGGCTATTGAGAGAACAGGATTTGTGAAATGGATATGTTTTATTATTTTTATTTTAAGGTGAGTGAGGAAAACCCTGTAAAGAGTCCAAAAGACCACTTGCTCCTCAGATTGGGGAAAGAGGTCTATGATGTATCCCCAGATCCGGAAGCTCTCCTTTCGTACCTTATCAAGGATAATCACATGCCTTTCGTCTATAACCGAAAGCTGAGGATAAGCACTATCACAGCAGGTCAGACCACACTGTTGTGAAAAAATGTAACATAATTGTGAGATAAACTTGCAGACCTTTACTTCGTCTGTATTTAATATAGAATGTAGCATGTAGTGCTGTGTTTTTGATATCTTTGAATTTAAATAATGATGGCAGATTTTGTTCTTGTTCATGTCCTACATGCACTATAACGTTTGCTGCTCTTTTTGTGTGTCAGATGAGAATGAGTGGATCAGTACAGGTCTGTACCTCTCTCCTGGTATGAAGACAGAGATGATCCTACCAGCAAACATCGTCAACAAGAACTGGATGGTACAGTACATAAATCATATAGTTTTCATGTGTTTGATGCAAATTTAGAACATCAATTCAGGTCCACTCTTATCAATAATGCCCCAAATCACAGATTTTCCATTGAGAGCAATATAATCTTTGAAATGACAACACTCTCTAAATATTTATATTAAGTAAAATGTATTAATATTATATGCATATCTATGTCAGACATATCAACAAATCAATTTTGCAATCAACATCTGCAACATTGCAAGGCCTTTTATTAATTGTTATCAGGTTAAAGAGATCTTTTGGGCCTTGATAAGTAGAAGTTGCTGTAATTTGTTGAGAATACAAGGTTATGGTTTATGTGAAAGGACCAAGGAAATTAGATATTTCTGTTCTCACATACGGTCCTATAATGCGGCCATTGATTTATGCTAGAATAGCCCATTTTGTGTCCAATGTAGGGTGTTCTTCAACTGAAAAATGAAACTACAGCACAGCAGACTTTATAAAGAGGTTTTCAAAGCAGCAACATGTTCTATATCTCCCTCAGATCCAGATAGGTTGCCAAACAGACTACTTGCCTCAGGATGAGTTGAAGAGAGCAAGATCTGTGTGTGAGCTATTTCCTGTCACAGCAGAGAAGATGCAGGTGTGGAACCTGTGGGGGGGACTCATCTACCTGGTGGCTCCACCCAACACAAAGGTGGAGGGGGCGGAGGTCATGGTGCAGATTGCTATGCCTGCTCCTTACTACAAGTCTGGTGAGTGTGTGTTAAAATCTGCCCGTGCTCTTCAGATAAACGTATTGACATCATGATGCAGTTTTGCTGCTTGCAGGACTAGGGTCCTCTCTAGTTTATTCCTCACAAAAGATTTAAAGCCTATAACTGGATGAATCTTTTAGGGGCAAAATGTTCTGTTAGGTCGCTGTTGACCCCATTCAGTTTAAACCTTAATGGTAGTTTTGATACACAAAAAAAGTCTAATTTAATTAAATAAATAATGTACTCGACGATTCAAAAGTTTTGAAGTTCCTGCTAAAAAAGCATGATAACATGAGATGAAAATACTACTATATATTTGTAATTATCTTGCTTTTAGGTTGTAGAAGTTGTCCTCTTAACAATAGATAATATATTGTATGATTAGTTTGCAAACATAGGTGTAAAGTATTCTCTTTTAAATCATAAAGCTTTTGGCCCCCATACTTCCTCTAATCTTTCCCCAATGGATTATTTGAAAAATAATCACAATCTTGCAAAGCCATTTTTTTTATTTCACCTCAACACCAATCCTGTTTTCATTTCAGGTGTCACAACAGCAGCTGATTGGTTGTCGCTGCGCACAGCTCCAGCACCCTGGGCAGAGTTTGAGTTTGACAACATCATCCTTACCGTACCATCAGATGTTGTTAGAAAGTTGGAGCGTCCTGATGAGGTGGCAGCGCTGTGGAATGACATCATGAAGGGCATTGCAGATCTGGCTGCTAAACCAAACACATTTTCCCGCAAAGAACGTTTTGTGGCAGATGTGCAGATTTCTGCTGGTTAGTGTTTGTGCTGTCACATTCTCACATATTCAATTGATAACTTTGCTGCATGTGTTGTAAAAGATGAATGACATTTGTGTTTTTTTCAACCCATGAACTGTGATTGAATACAAAGAAAACTAGGGGTGGGGGAAATCAACGATACAGCATAGTATCGCGATACTTTGCGTGGAGATATTGTATCGATACATGGAAGCCAAGTATCGATATTTTATTATATAAACTGAAGCATATCCATCCGAAAGATGGTCGTACACTTGACCAGGGCCGCCCCTCCCCACTTGCAGATCACGCAGACTGTGTGGGGCCTCACCTTGCTGAGGGGCCCTCATATTGTGGACGATCTATGTGCGAATGCGGCGCAATTAATCTTATGCGCAAATGCGTTTCACAGTTTCAGTTTCCCCGCTGCGAGGCTCCGGCGCTAACAGCTCCGGTGATCCACTAGCACTCCTTAACAAAAACAATGCCATCTCCTTTTCAGGTTCAAAGAACACAAATTAGGTTATTTACATAAACTATTCATATTGCAAATCCAAATTAAAGTTTTGGTGACAATTGCTTTTTCAATCCACTAGATGGTGTTGAGCTTGTTCTTGTGGGTCATGGCCATGGGTAAAGTCAGTGGGATTGGCAGGAAGTTAGTCAAAACAAAGATGGAGTCAACGGAGAAAGAAATCAGAAATGCGACGGTCGCGTTTTAATCAAAGGTGTGGAATTATTTGGGATTTTTTAACCAGGAAGGGAAGAAGGACATGGATATATGACGCATGTGATTTGCAATATTGCAGTATATCGTATCGCAATACTTAGCATATCGTAGAATCGCAATACTATCGTATCGTGGCTTAAGTATCGTGATAGTATCGTTTCGTGGGGAGCCTGGTGATTCCCACCCCTAAAAGCCAGCATGCATTAATTAACAGGATAGAATTGCATTTTATTGATTGTAATTTTGATAGTAGCCAGGATTAATGGCGTAAATATTGTTATGTAGTTTCCATTTGATGTAATGTCTGCATTTCTACATAGTATTTTTGATCTTGTGTATTGTGTTTGGGACACACATGATTCAGAAATGTAAAGGCAGTGATAATGTACTTTAGTTATTACTATCTTAATGAACTGCTATGGCATGCATAAGACATAAGCTCATCACAGTGAATTACAAAATGTACAATCTCTCCAAATCTTTGTGTAGATATTTTGGAAGATACATTCCTGTGTTACTTATTCCTCTTGATTCAGGTTGGATGCATGCAGGCTATCCCATCATGATACACACAGATTCAGCTACAGAGCTCTTCAGACCAGATTCTGCCAAGACTGCAGGCCTGTGGGGAGAAGTTCATGAACTGGGACACAACCAACAGAGAAGCTGCTGGGAGTTCAGACCACACACCACAGAGGCCACATGCAACCTGTGGTCAGTGTATGTGCATGAAGAGGTGCTGGGGCTCAAAAGAGAAAAGGTATGAAGAAGGATATCATATATCAGTATTTTCAAACGTATGACCAAAGGCCCAATAAAGCTACATCTCTAAGAGTATTATTGTATTGAGAGACATTTTCATATTAGAGTTCAATCTCTCTTGTTATTTCCTACTTGTAATAAAATGACTTGACTGTGTTCAATACAGGCTCATCCATCGATGATCTTGACAAATCGGAAGAATACTGTAGATAAGTATGTTAAGGGAGGCAAGAATCTCAGCGACTGGAATGTGTGGACGGCCCTGGAGACATACCTGCAGGTGAAAGAGAGTTGATGTGTTTTACAGTACATTATGTGGAAAAAATATGCTTGGGTTAGATGACATTCAACATTCATTCAGAATGGGAATGCTAAACAGCTTGAAAATGCAAAGAAGTAGATGCAATAGAAAAAGAAAACTGTTGATATTACCATTTTTGGATCGGATCCAATGTGATTGGTCTGGTAAATTTACCAATTCAAGGCGATTGATCCTCTCCATTCATACTCTACAGTGCATGCTAACATTTGCATGTTAATGGTAAACTAAGGTTTTGGACTGATTGACCACGCCACGGTTTATCCGTCAGCACCATCATTGTTTAGATAAAATGCTTGTGAGGATTCTTCTATTTTATGAAAGTTAATTGTTCTACTTTTTCATAAACTCTATTTCCTTCCATGTAGCTCCAAGAAAGGTTTGGCTGGGATGCCTTTAAGAAGGTGTTTGCTGCCTACCAACAGATGAGCAACTTTCCCAGCGAGAACGATGCAAAGATGAACCTGTATGCTGAGACCTTCTCCCAGACTGTGGGGATGAACCTGTCTGCGTTCTTTAAGGCCTGGAGCTGGCCCATCGACAGAGCCACTGAGGAGATACTCAGCAACATGCCTCCCTGGAGCGACCACCCCATGGTCCAGTATGACTGAACTTCCAACTGCAGCGGAGTTCATTCCAGAGCGATTTGTGTTATAACTGGCATTCATTTGGGTAACAGGGTTTATTGTAATAGTTGTACTAGTGATTTAACCTAATAGTGAAACGATGATAATAACTAAACTCAAATTGAAAAAATATATTCTTCATAAAAAATTTAACAGATTACAATTACACTTCTATGATTATTCATGAAAGCTCTAAAACATGTTGACTCCCCCTTGCAGCTTAAAGCAGTTTAATACAGCTGGTTAGTCTGTAAATCACAGACACTCCATAGAGCTGTAGAGATGGGTGATTATTATCTTTATATTCATCATTATGAGCAGATACTTTTTACTTATGCAGATTAATGTGGCTCACTGTCAATAAAAATGCAACAAAATAAGCAGCTTTATCTTTTTCAGCAACAATAATACAATTGGTAATTGTTTCATTAGATTTAAGGCACTATTATGAAAGCCACCTTAAGTACTTAATTCAGGGTCATTTAACTCAAATACCATCAGAGATATGTTTCTTGTTGGGATCAGTAAGATGTGTATTTCATTGATGGATTTCTTTATAATAACTTCATATTTTCCAGTTGTATACAATTGATGACAAATAAACAGTTATTTCATCCCTGTATTGATTTGGACTCATCTATTGTTGGTTGAATGAGAATACTAATAAGGAAAATGTCAATTTTAACCTTTGTGTGATGTTTTGGTCAAATTTTAGATTTTTACCAGTGCCTTGGCAAATTCTCTCGAAAAATGTGACCCGTCTACAATACTGAGACATTTAAAACACACACAAACTCACTCAGTCACTCACTCAGTTGCTCACATAGTCACCACACACACACACACACACACACACACACACACACACACACACACACACACACACACACACACACACACACACACACACACACACACACACACACACACACACACACACAGGGCCGTATCCACCATTGAGGTCACCGAGCTGCGTATAAAAAAACTTGTGAAATAACGGCACTAAACGGGGTTCTTTGTAGTACTTCCATTTACTGACAATGGAGGGCGCTGCATAACTACGTAGCCTCGATTAAAGCAAACAGAAGAAGAAGACATGTATCAACAAATCACTCAGCAGCCCGGACTTGTATCGGAGCAGCGGAGGAGTGATGAGGTATCTAGAAATCTGAGTCCAGCGGGCTGCTTGTGTTTCTGTTCATCAGGACATCATATGACCAGCAGATCCTGTGTGAACGCTCTACGTTAGTCAGTGGACGTCCGACAACATGCACACTAACTTATATTGCAGCTATAGGCTATACTTTGGTTTAAATTGCGTGAATAAACTAGCTAGAGAGCTAAAGTTAATTACATTCATCCAATGTCAGAAGGATTACCTTTTAACAAACGTTGTAATGCTTTTCTTTCATTTAAATTTGAGTAAAACATTGAAGATATAACATTGTATTGTTTTCTTTTTACACTGACTCAGATATAATGAAAAGACTACGCCAGTCGAAGCTCAGCTTTGGTAAGGAAGAGACAGGACAGGCAGAGAGAGAGAGAAAGTGATGGAAGTCAGGGAGGAACTGCAGGTACAGTCACACAAAAAGAATGTAGGCTTAATAACCCCATCTATCTATCTATCTATCTATCCATCTATCTATCTAGTTATCTATTTATCTATCCATCTATCTATATCTATGTATCTATGTATCCATCTATCTATCTATCCATCTATCTATCTAGTTATCTATTTATCCATCCATCTATCTATCTATCTATCTATCTATCTATCTATCTATCTATCTATCTATCTATCTATCTATCTATCTATCTATCTATCTATCTATCTATCTATCCATCTATCTATCTATCTATCTATCTATCTATCTATCTATCTATCTATCTATCTATCTATCTATCTATCTATCTATCTATCTATCTATCTATCTATCTATCTATCTATCTATCTATCTATCTATCTATCTATCTATCTATCCATCTATCTATCTATCTATTTATCTATCCATCTATCTATCTATTTATCTATCTATCTATCTATCTATCTTCATTTACACTATCGACAATAGGCATACTTTTAACAACATACATCTATTGCAGTTATGATGTCATAATAACATACAATTGTATAAAACACAATTTGCTTACATCTTTGTTCTCTTTTGAGAATCAAACAAAACAGATTTAAATTAAAAAAAGAATGCAAACAAACAAGTGAAATTAACTAAATTGCTGAATTGCTTTTAATTCACTGGCAGGAGCGACAAGTGAGGAGGAGCAAAAAGTGAACAACGAGGGAGAGATTGAACAAAGAGAAAGAGTAGAGGACAGAGAGAGTAATGAACAGGAAGAGGACAGAGATACTAAAGAAGATGGAAGAGAGGCTGCAGGTTATGGAAAGGAGAGAGACATGGAAAATGAATGTTGACAATGTTTTGGGATCATTTTAGCCTCTTCTGCATGTCCTGGGGCCTCATTTATAAAGGGATATACGCTCAAAAAATGGCGTACGCCAGTTTCTACGCAATGTTTGCGATTTATAAAATACTAACTTGACGGGAAAATGTGCTGTCCTCCACGCAAACTCTAACCCATGCGTACGCACTAAGCACAACAACGGGAGAGACGAGAAACTGCGACACCGTTGGCAGAAGGAAGAATGGAGAGAAATATGTGGAAATAAATAAAATGTTACCTCTCATTTATCATATATGAAGAATTCATTTTCAAACATTGATTAAAGCCAATCTTAAAATGATTAAACAAACGCCTGTTTGAGACTCCTCAGTGCACACAAAAACATAACTTGGAGAAATAAATAAATACGGATATGTTATTTAAAACCACCTCGAATATGTTGTGTTAATGTTATGAAATGTTTTCTCATAAATGATGCGGTAAGCAGGAGGACAGAATTACGTCTAAACTGATGCCGTTTTGCATTTCTATAGGTTGTAGATACGAGCGTGGTTTTATATACTATCACGTTTAATCGTTTTTATGCCGTTTGCCAAGACTTGATAAGTCGCTCGTAAAACACAGGAGGTATGGAAACTAAGAACACCATATGTGGTAAATTGTACAGCTAATATAACACAACACATTAGTTGTATATCCTTTAACTGGTGGATTATGGATATATAGTTGCTGATCGACAGCTGGAACACAAACCACCAAATACAACAAAATAATTCAGATCCAGTCGTCATGACTCCACTCCGGAGGGATTCCCCGATCATTTCTTACAGTTTCTCATCAAGGGGGGGTCTCCTGTCCCCGGGACAAACACACTGCCTGAGGAAGGTTATGTGTATTTTTTTTGTCATTAACTTTTTTCGGACCACTTATTTATTTATTTTGGTGACGATCCGACCTCCATGCTGCTACTCTGGTTCAAACTGCATCCACCAAACAATATGATTTATCTCGACATCCCCAAAATAACAAAAATCTGACACGGTGTGAGATGTCTTTTTTAGCTGTTCGGTCGTAATTTCCTGCGATCTTCTTCATGCAGTCAGTCAAAATGAATGAATGAATGGGCGTTTCTTTTACTATTTATAGGCAAATATGGGCGTTACGTGAAGCCTGCAAAAGCTGCGCCGCATTTCGAGTCGATTGTGATTTATAAAAAAGGGAAACAGGCGTATGAAGTGCCGGTACGCACTTCCCTCGCCGGTACGCAATGTTTTGTGAATCGGAAAATGTCGGAACATTTCTCTACCTATTTTTTGCTTTGTACTACGTAAGCAACCTTCTCACGTCAATCCTACGCAAGGCGTTATAAATGAGGCCCCTGATCATTAATAGTAACAATTAACTGATTCTTATGCATTACACTTTCAAAAATAATTGATGCTGCAGCCCACTGACATGGTTTGAAATCAATATATTATCCATTTGTGACCCCCCACAGGACTTAAAAAGCACCTAACTACAGTAGATCATGAAAATCCCAAAGATCACGGGGGAGTACACCCCCGAACCCCCCTAGCATGTTTGGACCTCGGTATTTAGCAAATCCTGGATACGGCCCTGCGCACACACACACACACACACACACACACACACACACACACACACACACACACACACACACACACACACACACACACACACACACACACACACACACACACACAATGTATACATCACTTCAGGGGACATTACATTGACTTACATGCATTTCCTGGAGACTTATCCTAACCTTAACCATAACCAACACATGCCTAACCCTAACCCTTACCCTTAACCTGTTAAGCCCGAGAGACCCCGGTACCGGGGCACTGCCGCAACATCTTGCAGGAAACAGTGTATGAGGGCATGTTCATTTAATAAACTATGAATGTTTTATATCCATGTAACGGGAAGAAACTCAGCTAACTGATCTTTTAATTTTTTTTTCCAAAAAAAACCCACAATGCTAACACTCAGCCTCTGAATTAGCCACGAGCGAAAACAATTTAACCTATCTCTGCAACTAAACTCACAATAACTCCCTTATTACTTATCCTAGATGCACAGCCAACCACTCGTTTTGGGTGTCCTGGAGACACAGAATCGTTTGGTGCCGACCTCAACACTCAGTGATAAACATTTGCGACGCTATAAACGAAAGCGTACATCATAACATGTGGAGCTAGGTAGCTAGAAACGCTAACATGGCTTACCTTGGTCAAAACTGGTCTTCAATGGCATTAAAACGATAAAAAAACGATGCTGCAGTTAATCCATAGGTTAATCCAATGTGTCTGTGTATTCTTTGAAATTATTTCTGATAATCCATAAGCAATAAAACTGCTTTTTCGTTTCCAAATGTCAGAGGGAGAGATCGGTCCACTCTGCTGCACATTTACATGCGCGCAGCCCCCACCTTTTCTCTTCACAACGTGTGTGTGTGGGGGCCTCCCCCTTCGATTCTATTGGCTCTAACGGTCAGAAAGAGGTGTCAACCATCCAAATCGAGCAAGGGGGGCCAGAGATATGGAAAACAACCCATTTTCACCCAAATCACCTCAGAGGTGGGGTGGTTTTGGCTAAACCTCTCTAAAAAGGTCAAATGTCACTTGTTTTGCATCAATCTTGATACAGGGTACTTATTGTACTTTGGATTCCTAAAGCTTTCAGTCTACTAACCCATCATCCAAGGGTAGTTTTCACTATAAGTAAAAAATTCTTTTTGGACGGACACTATAATTTACAGTTTTTTACTATGTAAAATCTGAATTTTCTTTAAAATAAAAAACATCTATATTGATTCTGACTTTTCTACATCCAACTCACAGGTTTATCATTACTTTGAGAATAAAGATTATTAATTTAACCCTTTTAGAAGGGAAGATATGGTCATTTGTTCTGGGAATGTCATTTTCGAGCCTGAGACCTGAAAAACAGGCTCAGGGCTTAACCTGTTACGCACCATCCGCCCGGCACCGGGCGGATAAACGCGTCATTTGCAGGAAACAACGTCTAAGGGATCTTAATATTTAATAAACTATGAATGTTTTATATCCATGTAACGGGAAGAAACTCAGCTAACTGATATTTTTTTTTTTTAAATCCCCAAAAAACCCACAATGCTAACACTCAGCCTCTGAATTAGCCACGAGCGAAAAAATGTAACCTAAAACAGCACTTAAACTCACAATAACTCCCTTATTACTTATCCTAGATGCACAGCCAACCACTCGTTTTTGGTGTCCTGGAGACACAGAATCTGTGTAAAAAACCTCAACACTCAGTGATAAACATTTGCGACGCTATAAACGAAAGCGTACATCATAACATGTGGAGCTAGGTAGCTAGAAACGCTAACATGGCTTACCTTGGTCAAAACTGGTCTTCAATGGCATTAAAACGATAAAAAAACGATGCTGCAGTTAATCCAAAGGTTCATCCAATGTATCTGTGCCCTCTTTGAAATTATTTCTGATAATCCATAAGTAATAAAACTGCTTTTTAGTTTCCAAATGCCAGAGCTAGAATGTAGCTCCACTCTGCTTTACATTTACATGCGCGCAGCCCCCACCTTTTCTCTTCACAATGTGTGTGTGTGTGAGCCTCCCCCTTCGATTCTATTGGCTCTAACGGTCAGAAAGAGGTGTCAACCATCAAAATCGAGCAAGGGGGGCCAGAGATATGAAAAAAAAACAATTTTCACCCAAATCACCTCAGAGGTGGGGTGGTTTTGGCTAAACCTCTCTAAAAAGGTCAAATGTCACTTGTTTTGCATCAATCTTGATACAGGGTACTTGTTATATGTTGTACTTTGGATTCCTAAAGCTTTTAGTCTGCTAACCCATCATCCAAGGGTAGTTTTCACTATCTGTAAAAAAGAATTTTTGGACGGACACTATAATTTACAGTTTTTTACTATGTAAAATCTGAATTTTCACTTCTACATCCAACTCACAGATGTAACCTTGCTTTGATAAAAGAAATTATTCATATAACCCTTTTAGAAGTTAAGTTGTAGTCATTTGTTTTGGGCATGTCATTTTTGAGCCTGAAACATGAAAAACAGGCTTGGTGCTTAACAGGTTAACAGGTTAACCTTACCCTTACCCTAACCCTTACCCTAACCCTAACATATGCTTCACCCTAAAATGAATGATTCCCCTCATGGGGACCTCCATTTTGTCCCCCTAAGGGAGGCGAGTCCCCACACGTGACTGTGTAAACAGATTTAGGTCCCCACAAGTATAGTAATGCTAGGCCACACACACACACACACACACACACACACACACACACACACACACACACAAACACACACACACACACACACACACACACACACACACACACACACACACACACACACACACACACACACACACACACACACACACACACAAGATTCTCGGCTCAGATGCCTTGGAACTGATATTGGATGAGGATGGTTTAATTTTTGATAATACAGAATGAAACTCTTTGTTGCTGTCAACAAATCGTGCCTCAACACACATTCTTATTGCATGCAGTGGCCTGTTACTAGCCCTGTACTGCAATCAGCCAACAATCTGTGTATCAACGTGTTGTATTTCTTACACAAGACCAAGTGTTATAACATGTCTGATAACAATCCAATGAGGTGCAGGGGGGGGTTTTGATGTTTCAAATGCAATACCTTTTAGAAAAAGCAAATCGGACATCTTACTTGTCCTTGCGTGCAAATACCTCTGGCTAAACATAATAATTTGGGAGAATTGGGAAATCGTAAAAAGAAAAAAAACAGATCCAATGTCTGTGAAGTGTTTAATCATTCAATACTTTCTTCTAGAAATATTTTGTACATACAGTACAGCTCTCCATCTGTTGGTTCTTCACATAATATTTTTTTCACAACGGCACTACCATACATTTTTATTTTGTCAGTCAGACAAAGTGAGGTTTACAGTAAACTAGACAGATAAACCCAAATACATCCTTTCTCTTCTTTGCCACAGTGCATCAGGCAAACTCTTAACCTGTTTCATAATTGTTTTGACATTGTGACTAACGACCAGTCTTCTCTGCTTGGAGAAAAACCTTGGTGTCCCAAGTAAATGAGACGGTTTATAGAGTCATTAAAGGCATCAAAGCTCAGGATTTAGATCAAGTCATGAAATGTATCAAAATCATCATCACAGGTTATTCATTTCTCACTCGCCATTAAATGTTATATAAAAAGGTTGAATGCTCTTACTTAACAAGCAGAAGGGAGTATCATTGTATGTTTACTTGTGCTTTACTGCAAAACTGCATAGATACCTCTGCTATATAGCTACATTTAAATGGTACTGACAATGTCAGGCTACAGGAAATGTTAACATGCCCCAATGACATATGAACTTGCATTCTTTTATCTTACTTGAACTTTTTAAAAGATTAAAGTTATCTTTGCCAACACATTTGCAAAGTTGAATACTGTGGGTGAATGATCTGTCTGTCCGTCTATGCTCAAACTGTGTGTTTTGTTTGTTGGACACATGTCTTTCTGGAAAAAGAGGTCTGATCTCAAAGAAACTACTAGGATTAAAAACAATTTAAAGTGAGGGAGAGACATCCTTTTAGGGGGACAACTAAGGTAAGGTAAAACAAATGGTTACTACTTTACAATAAGACTACCCTTATAAAGGGTTCATAAAGGGTTTATAATTAGGTTATTAATTAGGTTGTAAACATTTTATTAATCATTAAGAACCATTTATAAACCAGTTCTAACATAGTTTTCATACATCAACACAGGCTCACTATTTGGCAAGATGACAGCCTTATATTGGCTACCTAGCTTACTTCGTCTTCTTCATCAGCCAACATCCTTGGTATCTGTTGTTCACTGAGTTGATTCCCCCCCTTCCATCTTGATGTTTCTTGGGATCTCTTTATGACCATTTATTTACGAGTTACTAACATTTATAGTTCCCAAAAGGGAGCCTTGTTGTAAAGTGTAAAACAAATTCCCATTTATTAATGAGTTACTACCATTTATAATAAGGCTTAGCAGTACAGATAAATGTGGGCTCACTATTTGGCAAGCAACCGGTCACAGTTGCCCTGTTTATCTCATGTCTTATAAAAGCGTATTAAGGATTTATAAAGTGTTCACAACCTAATTAATAAATGAATTACAAACTATTCGTAAACCCTTTATAAGGGTATTCTTATTGTAAAGTGGTACCAACAAATGTCACTTTCTATTAGAGATGACTTGACAATTGAAATACGTACACTCAATCAATCAATCAATCAATGTTTTATTTATATAGCCCAATATCACAAATGTTACATTTGTCTCAGTGGACTTCACAGTTTGTACAGAATATCAGTATGACAATACGACACCCTCTGTCCTAAGACCCTCACATCGTACAAGGAAAAACTTCCAGAGAAAAACCCACAGTTTAAAGGGAAAAATGGGAGAAACCTCAGGGAGAGCAACAGAGGAGGGATCCCTCTCTCAGGACGGACAGACGTGCAATAGATGCCGTGTGTAAATCGAAGAGATAATACATTTACAGCATAGGTAGACCAAATGTTTGGAAATGCATGTGTCTATAATAGTGTTGTCACGATACCAACATTTTGGTTTCGATACCGATACCAAGTCAAGAATTGCGATTCCGATTCTTTTTCGATACTTTTCTTTTATTATTTTCATGATCAATCAAATTGTAGTTTATCTGTTAAGTGTTTTCTTACAACATGGTCTCTTCTTTATACTTGAGTTTATGTGATTTCTTTGATAGTTAACTTTATATTTTATTAACATGTAATAGTACAGTAATATAAACTAGAGAATGCAATTCCTGAAGAAATTGCTAGTGGGAGTGCTTTATGCTGAAAAGCTGACGCTGAATTGCCATGCTGAAATGTAATGTGTAAGAAGAAAGTGAAGAATTTAGATTGAAATGATACATGAACACTGGGGGCTTGAATGTGTGATGAGAGAAGAAAAGAAAGTAAAAAGGCTTGGAAAAGCAGCAGAATATTTGAACTGCACATTTTTTAACTAACTTGATGGCGAATGATCTGTCGCCATGCCAACGGCATTTGATGACATCCCATAATACGCTTAGATGCGTTGATGGCTGCATCGTTACCAAACCTGTGAAGTTTTGGGCCGTTTGGAGCATTTTCACTGAAGTTATGAGAAAACCGTGTTTCATGGTGAGCATTGTGTTGCCATGGCAACGGCATATCCCGTAGATGTCTTCACGGCTGGACTGTTAGCACACATGTGAAGTTTGAGCACTTTTTGAACACTTTCATAGGAGTTATAGCGACATCGTGTTTTATGGCGAGGGATGCGTTTCCATGGAAACGGCATATGATGAAACCCCATAATTGACGTAGAGCTGTTGAGGGCTGGACCGGTGATATACAAGCAAAGTTTGGGGGACGATCGGACCGTGTCCATTGGACTTACAGCGACATCGTGTTTCATGGCGAGTTGTCTGTCGCCATGGTAACGGCATTTGATGACACCCCATAATACGCTTAGATGCGTTGATGGCTGCATCGTTACCAAACCTGTGAAGTTTTGGGCTGTTTGGAGTATTTTCACTGAAGTTATGAGAAAACCGTGTTTCAAGGCGAGCATTGTGTTGCCATGGCAACGGCATTTGAAGAAATCTCAAAACTGTCCCGTAGATGTCTTCACGGCTGGACTGTTAGCACACATGTGAAGTTTGAGCACTTTTTGAACATTTTCATAGGAGTTATAGCGACATCGTCTTTTATGGCGAGGGATGCGTTTCCATGGAAACGGCATATGATGAGATCTCAGATTTGGCGTAGAGCTGTTGAGGCATGGACCGGTGATATACAAGTGAAGATTGGGGGACGATTGGACCGTGTCGATTGGACTTACAGCGACATCGTGTTTCATGGCGAGTTGTCTGTCGCCATGGCAACGGCATTTGATGACACCCCATAATATGCTTAGATGCGTTTGATGGCTGCATCATTACCAAACCTGTGAAGTTTTGGGCTGTTTGGAGTATTTTCACTGAAGTTATGATAAAACCGTGTTTCAAGGCAAGCATTGTGTTGCCATGGCAACAGCATTTGAAGAAATCTCAAAACTGTCCCGTAGATGTCTTCACGGCTGGACTGTTAGCACACATGTGAAGTTTGAGCACTTTTTGAACATTTTCATAGGAGTTATATGGCGCATTTCCACTACACGGTCGGCCTCGGCCACGCTCGGTACGGCTCGGTACGGCTTGGCCGCGTTGGGCCTTAACAGGGCCGACTCACTTCATGCTGCGCTTCCATTACAGTTTAGGAACTGGGGTAGTTACTATAGTAACGCAGTGTAGGCGGAGCCGTGACGTCATCTTCAATGAGAAATCCAGAAACACAACACAGCCGTTAGCTGTGAGCACTCAGAGCTCACAGCTCCTTATATATGTTCAGAAACTCGACAAAAGTTAAACAAGTACACACCACAGACTGCCTGTGTCATGGTGAATACAGTCGCTGCTTTATTTATGTCTGTATAGGCCGTTGTTGTGAGTGTGGACGGTCGGGGCATATACTGCGTTAGCTTAGCCAATCCCCATCTAGAAAAACACGAATTTTAAAAGGTTTTTCGCCTGCCGTCTGTCTGCAGACTTGACAAAGCATTAATTCATGGTTTTTACTAACCGGTATCAGTATGTTGTTACTTCGGCATCATTTTGAAACGTGTATTACAATTAAATCACGGTCAAATATGTCCATCTTGTTGTAGTTCTAGCCCTCTTGCCAGCGCTCCTCTCTCTAGTTTAGCATACTCAGCCCGACTCAGCCCTGTTTGTTGGCCCCGATAGAACCACAATTTTCTAGGGCCAGAAAAGAGGGGAAAAAGTGGCCCCGCGCCGTGCCGCGCCGGAACGAGGCCTAGTGGAAGCACAACCAAAAAAGGGGACGGCACGACACGGCACGCTTAAAGCGAGCTACGCGCTGCAATGGAAATGCGCCAATACATTACATTAGGAGGTTACATTACTCTCTCTCTTCTCTTGATCTTTGGCATATGATGATGACACCCCATAATTGACGTAGCGCTGTTGAGGGCAGGACCATTAACCTTTATCTGAAGCAGGGGTAGCCAACACGGTGCCCGCGGGCACTTAGTCGCCCGCAGGGGCAACGTGAGTCGCCCGCAGGGGCAACGTGAGTCGCCCGCCGGGCATGTTCTAAAAATAGCTCGCCAAGCAAATCCAAAATGTATAAAATACACAAAACAAAAAAGGAAATGTAATTAAAAGAATCTACCCCATGCATAAACGAAACCTAAATCATAGCGAACTCTATCTACTTACTACAACTCTATATCTATCTAACACCCCTCCTCCCCCCACCCCCACAATGAATATCGACCAATCACGTTCTTGCTTGATTTGCGGAACCAGCGTTGCAGTCGGGAAGAAAAGCAATGTGGCACCTCCCCGCTGATTTTCCTTCTGGCAGAATCTACTCAACACATCAGCCCCATTGAACAGCCTATCATGCCAGCCTATACAACACATGAGGGGCAGAGTTTTACTCTGTGTGTGTGTTGCAACTTGCATATATATTTATTTAGTGGGAATGCTGATACAGCATTCCAACTATATGTTATGCTACGGACAAAAAGTTTATTATTATTATTCCGCCGACTTATTTTGGCCCTCTTCTCCTCCCACATTCAACATCGCAGAAACTCCGTTCAAACATCAAAACGTTCAGCTCGGTCGGGAATCGCAGGCTATTACTTTTCTCATTCATAACTTTCATAATTCCAGAGATACATCCAATAATTCATAACATTTTTAACCATTGAAGTCAATGGAGATATTCTTCAGACTTCAACAAATCTTCATGCGACTTCAACTGCTAACTGTTCATTCATACTTTCACTCAGAAACCTCATTCCAACTTAAAATGTTACACATCTTTCTGACATTATTCGTGTAACACAACTTTTAAATCTGATACTTACTTTTAGAGATATTAAACATTGTTCAGACCTTGTAAAAGAGGTTTTCTTCAGATTTAACATTAACTAGAGTGTGTGATGTCACAGCTAGAGTGGAGAAAATCTTGAAATTTGCCTTCATATATTTTTTAAAAACTGCCATAATTCCCAAACCCTACATTCCTGAGACATCATTTTTCATGACAAACGTAGGAAAACATCTCGTAGCTTGAAAAATGACAAATAATTAAGCAAAAAATAATTCAACAAAATGCCTCTTGAGGGCATGAAGTTACAAAATCGTTCAACATGTCTCCATTAAAACCCATTGTAATTTCAGGCTGATATTTCCTCACAGCAGCAGCCGCACACCTTTAGTTAAACTGCCAAAAAGGCCACATTATTAACCCGAAAGTACACAAAAGTTACACTTCAGATACTCAACTTCCTTGACATGCTTCACGTTTTGAAATTTCACAGATATCTGTTATCGTTTTTCCACAAAACTTTCACATGTAAGAGGTTTATCTCTCATTCAGAACAATGCAAACCTTTGATCTCACGATGATGTCATCACTCCAACTGACAGCAGTCAGTTCTAACTGTTCATTCTCTCTCTCTCTCTCTCTCTCTCTCTCTCTCTCTCTCTCTCTCTCTCTCTCTCTCTCTCTCTCTCTCTCTCTCTCTCTCTCTCTCTCTCTGCCACACACACACAGACACACACACTCTCTCTCTCTCTCACAATGTTCCAAACGGCCCAAAACTTCACAGGTTTGGTAACGATGCAGCCATCAACACATCTAAGTGTATTATGGGGTGTCATCAAATGTCGTTGCCATGGCGACAGACAACTCGCCATGAAGCACAATGTCGCTGTAAGTCCAATGGAAACGGTCCGATCGTCCCCCAAACTTCGCTTGTATATCACCGGTCCAGCCCTCAACAGCTCTACGTCAATTATGGGGTTTCTTCAAATGCCGTTGCCATGGCAACACAATGCTCGCCTTGAAACACGGTTTTCTCATAACTTCAGTGAAAATACTCCAAACGGCCCAAAACTTCACAGGTTTGGTAACGATGCAGCCATCAACGCATCTAAGCGTATTATGGGATGTCATCAAATGTCGTTGCCATGGCAACAGATCATTCGCTATCAAGTTAGTTCAAAAGGTTGCAGTTCAAATATTCTGCTGCTTTTCCAAGCCTTTTTACTTTCTTTTCTTCACTCATCACACATTCAAGCCCCCAGTGTTCATGTATCATTTCAATCTAAATTCTTCACTTTCTTCTTACACATTACATTTCAGCATAGCAGTTTAGTGTCAGCTTTTCAGCATAAAGCATTCCCACTAGCAATTTCTTCAGGAATTGCATTCTCTAGTTGCACTTGATGCACACACACGCATGGCGTAATTTCCACCTGGGGACAGGGGGGACATTTCCCCCGCTCTTTTCTAAATCCCGTTTGTGTCCCCCCACTTTACAAATATGTTTATTATTATTTTTTAACGCAAGCCGTCATCGCCACGGAGGAGCACACAGCCTCTGTGAGCGAGCGAGACAGAGAGAGAGAGAGAGAGAGAGAGAGAGAGAGAGAGAGCTAGGGAGGGAGGGAGGGAGGGAGGGAGAGAGAGAGAGGGGGAGAGAGAGAGAGCGAGCGAGAGAGCTAGGGAGGGAGGGAGGGAGAGCTAGGGAGAGCACACCTTTATCTATTTAATATAGATAAAGTAAGAAATCATTCCAATGTGTACTATAGGACAGTAAAAAAAAAAAAAAAAACAGTTTGAAAGGGGAGTGATTAGTAAAATATGCATAAATAAAAAGAAAGACTGCTAACTAGGTAACATAAGATAAGAATAAACATACATCTGTGCATGCCCCCGGACCCCCCTAGAGGAGGTGAGGACCCCCCTAGAGGAGGTGAGGTCCCCCCTAGAGGAGGTGAGGACCCCCCTAGAGGAGGTGAGGCCCGTCCACCCCCAAATAAAGCAGGTTAAAATAATTAAATTGCATACATGTTCTTTTAGTAAACACTGAAAACGGGTCCCACAGACCCAAACAGCACACAAAGGTTAAAGGTAAGCATATCATAATGTTAAAATGTGCTAAATATATACACTGCAAAAAACACAAAAAAGAGGAGTAAAAGTAGCCCCCGACTTGTTTTATTTTTTTAAAGTAGCCCTCACCCTAAAAAAGGTTGGTGACCCCTGATCTGAAGTCTGCTGTTCTGAGCATGTCAGTTGGAGTGATGACATCTTTGTGTTCCATGACACAGGTGTTTATATTTGAGCTAACGAGGTGTGCAGAGATCAATGGTTTCCATTGTTCTGAATAAGAGATAAACCTCTTACATGTGAACGTTTTGTGGAAGAACCATAACAGATATCTGTGAAATTTCAAAACGTGAAGCATGTCAAGGAAGTTGAGTATCTGAAGTGTAATTTTTGTGTACTTTCAGGTTAATAATGTGGCCTTTTTGGCAGTTTAACTAAAGGTGTGCGGCTGCTGCTGTGAGGAAATATCAGCCTGAAATTACAATGGGTTTTAATGGAGACATGTTGAAAGTTTTTGTCATTTCATGCCCTCAAGAGGCATTTTGTTTAATTATTTTGCTTAATTATTTGTCATTTTTCAAGCTACGAGATGTTTTCCTACGTTTGTCATGAACAATTATGTCTCAGGAATGTAGGGTTTGGGAATTATGGCAGTTTTAAAAAAATATATGAAGGCAAATTTCAAGATTTGCTCCACTCTAGCTGTGACATCACGCACTCTAGTTAATGTTAAAATCTGAAGAAAACCTCTTTAACAAGGTCTGAACAATGTTTAATATCTCTAAAAGTAAGAATCAGATTTAAAAGTTGTGTTACACGAATAATGTCAGAAAGATGTGTAACATTTTAAAGTTGGAATGAGGTTTCTGAGTGAAAGTATGAATGAACAGTTAGCAGTTGAAGTCGCATGAAGATTTGTTGAAGTCTGAAGAATTTCTCCATTGACTTCAATGGTTAGAAATGGGATGTATTATGGGATGTATCTCTGGAATTATGAAAGTTATGAATGATAAAAGTAATAGCCATCGATTCCCGACCGAGCTGAACATTTTGATGTTTGAACGGAGTTTCTGCAATGTTGGATGTGGAAGGAGAAGAGGGCCAAAATAAGCGGGCGGAATAATAAGCTTTTTGTCCGTAGCATAACATATAGTTGGAATGCTGTTATCAGCATTCCCACTAAATAATTATTGACAAAATGTACATTGCAGATGTTAGCCACATTGGTAAGTTAGCTAAAAAGATAGCCATATTAGACAGTTATCATTGCCATTGCCTCGTCAAACTACGAAAACGTTCGTTTGTCACAAAATAAATTACACTTGTTTGACTTAGATTTGAGGGCATGGGCTTGAGCATGATGTAATTATGTTATCTATCACATTCGCTAACCTGTCTGTCTTTAAATTCTTTAAACAGCTCTGGATGCCGGTCGGCGAGGTGCTTAGCCAAGTTTGATGTGTTGGCTCCCTTGGTTTGCAGGGATCTAAAACATTTCTTACAGACAGGCCTCGTGGTTTTCATTTCATTTCAAACCTTTATTTATCCAGGTGTATCCCATTGAGATCATTGATCTCTTTTTCAAGGGAGACCTGCTCAAGTAGGTTCCACATGAAACATAAAAACATAAACAGAACAACAAAAAGGACATCAGACAGCATCATTACAGGGATTACAATTTACATAACTATCCACATGAACAGGTACCAACAGCTTCCGATTGAGTAGCATCCAACCGAGCTTTAAAAACATTTAGTGGCACCAGATTGCTCAGTTTCCATTTCAATTACAGACTATTCCAAGACAGTGGAGCTGCGCATCTAAATGCTATCTTCCCTAAGACAGTCCTAGCAGTTGGCACATTTAATAAAACCACAGCATGCAATCTCAGGCAGTAGCCACTTACAATTCGCCGTGAGATCAGGGAGCAGATGTAGGATGGAAGTTTCCCTAACATGGCTTTGTATATAAAAATGTACCAGTGACTGAGCCTCCGTACAGTTAGTGAATGCAAACCAGCCCTTGCATACAGGGTACAGTGATGGGTTAATGCTTTACAGTTTGTTACAAATCTCAGTGCACTGTGATACGCAGCATCTAACTTGACCAGGCAATTGGCAGGTGCATTCATATAAATCAAATCACCATAGTCCAGCACAGGTAAAAAGGTCACAGTGACTAGCCTTTTCCTGGCCTCAAGCGAGAAACAGGACTTGTTCCTGTAGAAGAAACCTAGTCTAACCCTCAGTTTTTTAAGCAGGTTATTGACATGACGTTTAAAAGTGAGACAGTCATCAAGCCAGATACCAAGGTATTTGTAACAGGTAACCACTTCAAGTTTTATTCCTTGCGTAGTTACAATATCTAAAACAGGCTCTGGTGTCTTTTTAGCTTTTGAAAAGAGCATTACCTTGGTTTTATCAACATTTAAAAGAAGCTTTAGTTCAGAGAGCTGAGTCTGAATAATGTGGTGTCCGTATAGGCTTGCCCTCACTGTCAGAGATATAGCTAAAATACTTCCAAATTTCACTTCTGGCGTCTTTTTTGTCAACAAGCCGAGGCGCAGCGGCAGTTGCACTCCCACTTGCAGCCATGCTTCTTGTTTTCTCACATGCTCTGGCAGCTAGTGCGTGCATGAGAGAGGGGAGGCACTTAGAGCGTGCTTGAGAGGGGAGGGACTGCAGGCACGGCTGCAGTACAGGGAGTGGAAGCAGAGCGCTGAACACACACGGCTCTTATTAAAACAGCGCTTTCTCACCGGAGTACTTTTCCCCGTCATTCTTAAAGTACCGATACTAATGAAACGGAGGAATCGTAGCGTTTTAACGGCAGGGTATCGCGGTACCTTTCAAGTATCGGTACACCATGCAACACTAGTCTATAATAAGAAGATGAATCCACGAGGATGTCAACAATCCTGTGGGAGCCATCAGGGAAGTAGTATGATGAGAGTCATGCAGGACCGCAGAGACCGGTTCAGCCACGACTCGAAGTCCAGGACTCAAATCCAGAACTCAGGATAGAGGATCCAGGACACAGGACCACAGCAACAGGATCAGCCACTACTCAGGATTCCGGCGTAGATATAGACAGCAAAAAGACATTTGGGGGAAGCTGGGTTATTCGGAACATGAGAGTACACAGGTACAGACAGACAGAAGGAAGAAGTAAGGTGTCCCCCAACAGTCTAAGCCTATAGCAGCTAAACTAACGTGTATACGTACATGAAAGCAGTACATGCACTCCCTTAGGATAGGTTGAGGGAAAGGGGTAGCAAGTAAGAAGTAAGGAACAGAGGTGGAGAGGCACAACGTGTCTACGTACATGCACTCCCTTAGGATAGGTTGAGGGAAAAGGGTAGCAAATAAGAAGTAAGGAACAGAGGTGGAGAGGCACAACGTGTCTACGTACATGCACTCCTTTAGGATAGGTTGAGGGAAAAGGGTAGCAAGTAAGAAGTAAGGAACAGAGGTGGAGAGACACAACGTGTCTACGTACATGCACTCCCTTATAGGATAGGTTGAGGGAAAAGGGTAGCAAGTAAGAAGTAAGCAACAGAGGTGGAGAGGCACAACGTGTCTATGCACTCCCTTAGGATAGGTTGAGGGAAAAGGGTAGCAAGTAAGAAGTAAGGAACAGAGGTGGAGAGGCACAACGTGTCTACGTACATGCACTCCCTTAGGATAGGTTGAGGGAAAAGGGTAGTAAGTAGTAGGGAACAGAGGTAGAGAAGCACAACGTGTCTGTGATTCTCCAGAACTCACAGCTGGCCAGGGATAAGTCCCGACTCTCCCGACGGCCAATCCGTGCCTCCCCTGACTGCACGTTGCTGACACACACCGCTGCAAACTCTCTGCACGGAGGAGCCGCGGAGGAAGAGACACACGTTCACTAAGCCGAAAAAACTATATCCGGTCACAGTGATCTGCTATTTTAAAGTAAATTCAACACATATCGACCCTAAATATAGCATATATTAAGAACGAGAAAGTGTTAACATCGTTTTTTGTAAACATATGACAAATGTGCGAGGGTGATGACATCAGAGCATCGTCCTATGGGCTTAGCCCCGGACAGGTACAACAGGTATTCACTCAGAGGGGGGTAGGTACTAAATGCCACCCATTTACATGTAGGCAAACAGTCAAAAATCAACATACAGTAGGGGGGTGGGGGATGGTGAACGGTATGTGGGTATGTGGGAAACCTCAGTCACCTTAATTCATGTAATAAAAACATCTCAGGTCAGTAACACTGAAAGCTAAATGTGCAATACCATGTTCAGCTATGTTACTATTTATAATGTTATTGTTGTTACAACAGAAGATGTTTTTCTTTATATTGAAGTTAAATGCATCAATCTGGTGCACTTTGAGGTCAAAATTAAGAGATTTATGGATACCGCTGGAAAAGCTGCATATGCCGAGCCTGTACGTAGCGCTGTAACTTCCTCCACAAAAGCAGCCTTCTGTTTATTCAACGTGGTGGGGGCCGAGGGAACCGGGCAGAGTTTTTCGCCGGTCAACGTGTGTGAAAGTTTAAATCTTCCTTATTGAGCTTTAAAACAAATGAATAACTATATATAATAATAAAATAAACACCGGCTGTTGTTATGCCTGCTGTAACGTTAAATTACTCCGTTCTCCGCTTAAGTAATTATGCCGTTACAAGCTTCATAGTTGTATTTATCATCTAAATTTGCCGAAACAAGTTTAATATTCTGAAAGCCAAGACTTTGTTTATTTGAAATCAGATGAAAACAAACTGTAACGGACCCTGCCGTGTTATCTATGATTACTATGCCTTACTGTACATTCATAATTTCAGCCGGAGGGAGGGGTGCGGCGCTGCGGAGGAGCAGATTGCGAGTGAGGTGCCTGTCATCTTCCCTTTACAAGCTTCACAAATGTATTTATCGTGTGATTTTGGAAATAAAAGTTTCATATTCTGAAAGCCAAGACTTTGTTTATATATTATACGTGGGTAGCTATGACGTCAGAAGGAGTTACCGTAATTTGCAGCGACTTGACAGACATCTGCAAAGTCCTTATAAAATGATAGAATTTAAAAGAGTCTTGAAAAAGCATGGTGATGGCAATAAATGCATTAATGAATCCCCCAACATCTACAGAATACATTTTAATTTCAGTATCTCAGGTCAGTAACACTCAAAGCTAAATGTGCAATACCATGTTCAGCTATGTTACTATTTATAATGTTATTGTTGTTACAACAGAAGATGTTTTTCTTTATATTGAAGTTAAATGCATCAATCTGGTGCACTTTGAGGGCAAAATTAAGAGATTTATGGATACAGCTCTCAACACTCATATGAAACAGAACTGTTATAATAATGAAGAGAAACTATGAAATAAGAAATGAATCAAATTAAAATGTAATTATCATATCATATATTATATAGTGTATTGTATTATTAAGTAGTATCATACATTAACCCCATTATAGCAGATGCCACATTGAATGGATGAACACATTTATGCATCAATAATTACAACAGAGTATTTCTAAATACAAGTTGTAAAAATACTTATATGTATTTAATACTAATAACATAATGATTCATTTTACTTTCAGATGATAATACTTTTCAGGGTTAGGGTTAGGTCTGGTCTGACAGCGCTTAGCTCTCTGCTGCAGAGAGAAAGAGAATTCACTGCTCTAAACAAAGTCAAAAATCAACATACAGTAGGGGGGTGGGGGATGGTGAACGGTATGGTCAATGTTTGTAAACACAATCCCCAGGATGTGGACACTGAAAAGTCTATGTTAAAAAGCCTCAGTCACTTTAATTGATTTGATTTGATGCTCATACTTTTACCTTTACAATCGTTTGCTTTAATATTATTTCTAAATACAAGTTGTGAAAATACTTATATGTATTTAATACTAATAACATAATGATTAATTTTACTTTCAGATGATAACACTTTTCAGGGTTAGGGTTAGGTCCGGTCTGACAGCGCTTAGCTCTCTGCTGCAGAGAGGAAGAGAAGATCACTGCTCTAAACAAAGTCAAAAATCATACATCCAAACGGAATAAATATAATTAATTATTATTAATACGTTAAGTCTTGTTCATTGTTTTTCACTTTTATGAAATGTTTGATATTTCCGGCACAGACCCTTTCATACCGGCAATGCGCGATAGAAACAACAGGAACTGCGACAGCATAAATATGCGAACACAAACCTACAGACTGCTGGAGAAGAGATATCACAGGGGGGGGTTGGGACACACACATTCCGATGGCCAATTAGTTTTAAACAAAGAGTATACTCAACATAGGGGGGTGGGGGCTGGTGAACGGTATGGTCAATGTTTGTAAACACTGTGACATTTTGACTTTATTTGATAATTTCAGTTAAAAACTAACGTTCATATTTCTCTTTTTGATAAGGGAATGCTCTGGTTTTTGGACAAAATTAACATGGGATCACTCCCGTCACCGGACGTACTTCGTCTCACTGGAATACTAACGGTCATAGTGAATATAAAATCGTCCCCATGTATCCGGCCAATGACGGGAGAGTTTTGAAAGAGACAAAACACTGTTCCATACATTTAAAAACACTTAAACAATTAAACAATGTTTACCTGCCAACAAGCAGCAGTGTGCTGTCATTTCAAACATGTTACCCCACTGTTTAACACACTTTTACCTGTGTTTTGAAGACTCTTTCCTGGGTCATTGTGTGCTCTTTCACCCCCCTGGGTGTGTGTGAGACAAGTCAAGTGAGTCAGCCTGCCAACAAGCAGCAGTGTGCTGTCATTTCAAACATGTTACCCCACTGTTTAACACACTTTTACCTGTGTTTTGAAGACTCTTTCCTGGGTCATTCTGGTGCTCCAATGTGTCCTCTTTCTCCCCCCCTGGGTGTGTGTGAGACAAGTCAAGTGAGTCAGCCTGCCAACAAGCAGCAGTGTGCTGTCATTTCAAACATGTTACCCCACTGTTTAACACACTTTTACCTGTGTTTTGAAGACTCTTCCTGGGTCAATGTGTCCTCTTTCTCCCCCCCTGGGTGTGTGTGAGACAAGTGAAGTGAGTCAGCCTGCCAACAAGCAGCAGTGTGCTGTCATTCAAACATGTTACCCCACTGTTTAACACACTTTTACCTGTGTTTTGAAGACTCTTCTCCTGGGTCAATGTGTCCTCTTTCTCCCCCCCTGGGTGTGTGTGAGACAAGTGAAGTGAGTCAGCCTGCCAACAAGCAGCAGTGTGCTGTCATTTCAAACATGTTACCCCACTATTTAACACACTTTTACCTGTGTTTTGAAGACTCTTTCCCTGGGTCCATTTGTGTGCTCACCAGGGGCCCACGAGAATAACCTCCACAGCAGGGGTCGTGGTTCCGTGAAGAAGGCCGAATTTGGGTGCTCATAGGCAGCCTGCTGCAGAGTCATTTTCCGGCTCCTCTCCACAATTGTCCCCCTCTAAAATGATTTAAAATCATTATTTTTGCATTTAAATGCATTTATTCTATCATTTATATGGTTCCCCAACACAATGCACATAGTCTGGAGCTCACTGGGGTCCTGCATATAATTTAATCAGGCGTTTTTAACACTTTTTTCCCATGAAAATGATTTTTAATCACTATCATGGGGC